>NC_069503.1:991479540-992079540 GCF_027579735.1 Bombina bombina
ACAGGGATCCCACTGGGTGTTTCCAGAAAGAACTTAGGTGCCTTTTGGATGATGTTTTGGAGGATGGGTTCTTTGACCGTGACACATATGATTATTTGTTGGTGGATCATCCGGTGGTACCCATCTTCCACCATCTTCCAAAGGTGCACAAATCCTTAATGGAAGTACAAGGAAGGCCTATAGTCAGTGGGATAGGCTCCCTTTTGGAACAACTGTCCCAGTGGCTGGATAGCATACTGTTTCCTCTAGTTGCCTCCTTACAGAGTTACCTAAAAGATACCAAGGATTTATTAAATCTTGTGGATACCTTCTGTTGGGATCTTGATAGGCACAAGTGGTTAACAATAGATGTGGTGTCATTGTACTCCACTATTCCACATGAGGAAGGTCTGAAGGCTCTGTCTTTTATGTTGGAGAACCTATCAGATTTGGATAGTGATTTGGTGAAATATGTGGTGAGGGCAACTAGTTTTGCCTTGACTCACAACTATTTCCGTTTTGGGGAGCAATACTATCTCCAGAGATGTGGGACAGCTATGGGGGCCAAATTTGTGCCCTCATATGCCAACATCTTTATGGGTTGGTGGGAGCTGTCCCACATCTATGGAGATAGTAATATACACAGACACTGTATCGCCTTTTATAGGCGGTACATTGACGATCTGCTCTTCATATGGCAGGGATCTGAGGACTCTCTTTCTGAATTCGTTGGTCTTTTAAATTCCAACGATGTTGGCCTGAGTTTTACATTTGAGATGAACTCTAGGACCATTAACTATTTAGACCTTACTTTGACTGCAGGGGATGATGGAAAAATTATAAGCAATATGTACAGGAAGCCTATATCGAAAAACACATTGCTGCATGCAAAGAGCTGCCACCCCGCACATGTCCCTATGGCAGTAGCCAAGGGACAGCTCATTAGGGTCAAACGGAACTGCAGCAATAGTGATACCTACAAAGCACAAAGTAGAGACATGCAAAATAGACTCAGAGAAAGAGGATACTCTGGACATATAGTAGACAGAGCACAGAGACAGGTCGATCTTTTGGATCGGCAGTCTCTTTTAAACAGATCTAATTGTGCTAAGACTGGTGTGAACATCAATACCCCACACAAAGTCACATTTGTGACGGATTTCAGTACTGACTACAGAGACATTTGTAAGATTGTCAAAAAACATTTCAGTCTACTCTCTGCAGATGACAGCCTTGTTAGCTGTGTGGAGGGAGGCTTACGTTGCTCCTATAGGAAGAACAGAACCTTGGGTAATATTCTGGCCCCCTCAGAAGTTTTGACTAAGAAACCCGACAGACAGAGCTCTTGGTTGCAATATAGGGGGATGTACAGGTGCGGCAGATCGAGATGTAGACCGTGTGAGTTTATCATTATTTCTGATGACTTCAGATCAGAAGTTACTGGAGAGATTTTTAAGATATCATCTTGCCTCAACTGTACATCCTCCTATGTTATCTACTTACTTTACTGCATAGAGTGCCATCTACAGTATGTAGGACTCACCACCACGGATGTAAATACTAGAATCAGGAACCATCTTTCTACAATCAAACTGGGCGAAGCCAGTACCCCCTTGGTTAAGCATTTTCGGAATTTTCACAATAAGAGTAATGCCACACTCAGATGGCAGGCTATTGAACATGTCAAGGCACCACCTAGAGGAGGTGACAGGAATCAGCTGCTTGGCAAGCGTGAGATGTTTTGGATTTTTAAATTGCGTACTAGAGTACCAGAGGGTTTAAACTCTGAATATGATTTGATTAACTATTGGAAATAATTACCATTGCCTCTCACGCTTGCCAAGCATTTTCCTGATTTTTTGTTACCTTAACGCTTTCTCTAT
Source organism: Bombina bombina (assembly GCF_027579735.1). NCBI lineage: Eukaryota > Metazoa > Chordata > Amphibia > Anura > Bombinatoridae > Bombina > Bombina bombina. Next base: position 991,481,403 of record NC_069503.1, read on the forward strand.
ATACATCTTTTTAAGATAGGGCTCTCTTATTTTTACCCACACCACAGTGCAGTGTACTTTTACTGTTTTTTACAACTTACCCCCCACTACACTCATTTAGTGTATTTTACTCAGTATTTTAGATTAGTGTAGTTGTATTTTCAATTGCTCTATTTCCCTATATATGGGTCACTGTTACCCGTGTACATTGATACGCATTTGAGATCTAAACTCTCACTAGATAGGGATCCTTACGCTAAATATAACAGAGTAAATATAATGGAGTGAATATAAATATAAACATAATGTATTATCGCTATGTTTGTGTTTGAGTTGTAGTTATTTCAGCAGGCCACACTTAGCTAGTTGTATATTGCTTTAGCGATGTAATATATTTATATATATGTATTATATGCATGTACAGATATACCTTTACCTTTTCCATATATATATATGCTTCTGTATGTAAAATTATATATCAGTTTAATTACATACATTTTACATTGCCTATACATCCATACACATTTATATGCTAGGTGGTTCGTGCATTTTGGTATGTGTTTTATACTTTTACACTTAATCTATGAGAGTATTTTTTGCCCCTATCGCTACCTTTATTTGTTATTTCCTCTTTCTTTAATGTTCGCAGCACACACTCTAATGTTTATATTTTATATTTTGTGGTGTGCTGTGTGAGTTTATCTATTTATGTACTAACATGTCAGGGTGTATTAGTTCTTTCATTCTACTACAGTTTATGACTAACAGTGTACCATTTCATTGGTCTTAACTTTGTCCAATGAGTGTTGATTTTGTCTTTTAAATAGCCAGCACACCAGTTTCCAATTAGCTATGATTACGGTCTTTACCGAAACATGTTAGCGGAACAGCTTTGGTAACACTGTTATGCTGGATCCCCCTATCTTTTCATTTTTTATCCCAAGTGGAATTCAATAAAGACTTTGTTTTTAACTGCAGCCTGGATATCAATTTTTTTTCGTTTGATATATATATATATATATATATATATATATATATATATATATATATATATATATATATAGTATAATGTTACGATTAAATATGGATTGTCTTCTGAAAATGTAGACATTTATATTGCTATATTGGTTTATTTTGTATTTCCCACTAAGGGCTAAAATCTCTTAGACTATTTAAACTCTATACAGGACATTACATGTCATCTCTGACGATGCACAAGACAGGTTGTGGGTACTGGCTTATGTGTGTTTGTTTTACTATATAAATTAAATATAGACTTTTAATATTTACATGGCACACTTTTGGAACTATCATCGTTTATCTTGCTCCTTAGACCAAGTCATATACACATGTCTACAGGGTAGGGATGGGCAAATGTTTTGCAATTTTCAAAAAATGAAACAAAATTTTAACACATTTGTTCATTTGTTTCAAAATTTTCGAATGTTTGTACATTCTAACATTCGTATAATGTGATACTATTTCTAATGCTTTCTTTAAATGTAAAATTCGATTCTATTTTTTTAATAATTCGATTCGAATTATGCAATATTTGAAATTGAAAAATTTGATTTGATATATTTGTAATAGTATTTTTAATGCTCTTTTTAAATGTAATATTTGAAATAGAAACATTCAAATTGATATATTTGTATCTATTATGTATCAATTTACTAAATTCCCTGCCACATGAACTATTAAACTTTGGAATAGTATTTGTTAAAGGATTCCAAAACTTTTTTCTTCTGTGGATAAGCTGAATATAAATTTTATATTATAATTTATAAACTAATAAAAAAAACACCTAGTTTGAGAGTCCAATGATGTGTCTATACATTTTAAAACATAATTTTTATTTTTCAAAATAACATCACTCAAGACAACCCACAAATATGGGCAGTACAAGCGGAAAAAGCTATTCTCCAATCGGATGCCGTATCTATGAATATTATTAAGTGACAATTTTGTCACCCGGAGCATGTGCAATCCGAGCGGGTCTGCTGCTTTTAATAAAGAGAAGCTGTCAGTGATGTAACGGCTGATATTTCCAAAGCATTACGCATGTGCTTCGTGCCAATGGTCCTCCATATTCCTACCCGGGTAAACCCCCAGGATAGGACTCTGCAAATGAATTCCCTGGGGGGGGTTTGGAAAACGAGAGATTTTATTATGAAGATTGCTGCAAAACGGTAAATATTTAAAACTGACTATTATGAAGTGCAATGAATTTGATTGTTGTTTCGATTACTGATACATATTTTTTTAGGTTTACTGTCCCTTTAAATCTAATGTTACATTTGAAATTTTAAATGTGGATATTCAATCTAATTATGAACATTCAAAAACAAAAGTAACATTCGGAAACCGAATTGTCCAAAAACGAATGTCCAAAGGACTATTAGTTCTACCAAACAAATTACGATTTCAGCACATTCACTCATCTTTACTACAGGGTTTTTCCATTGCAGGAAAGTGTGACTTTATCTTTCTGCCATATTTATAACTGGCATGTTGTCGAATTATACAGATTCAGCTGAGGTATCCTGCCAGCAATATTATCCTTCTGCCAGTTCTTAGGATACCACTGACTGATTGTTCAGCTTCAAGTATCACTGTGCTCTAAATCTTCTGGTAAAACAACTTAAATATTACTTTTTACCTCATCTAAGTCAGTCATGTACTGTAAAATGGATTTATTGGTGAGTGACAATTTCCAAAGAAAATTAAATACTGTTTTTGCGTATCTTTTTTTTTTTTTTTTAACCTACTATATTTTAGAACACAGGCACTGAAGTTTCCTAATGTGTGTCATAGTTTCTGATAGCTGATATAATTATATGCTAGTCATTTAAACACATCTATCCTCCATTACAACACATTAAACTGTACCCATTCTCTGCTAAACTGATAATGTTTCTAAAAAGATCTGAAGCAGTAGAGGCCTCAAAATACTGTATCATATGTTTGTCTTTTACAGCTGAAAGGGATGCGTCTGATTTCACTGAATGGTACAGTACAGGGTATTTTATCCAGCTGGATTGAGACAAACAGGCCCCAGAGAGATTTACTTGAGCCTCTAACTCTGCTCACATACATGTATTAATTGAGCATGACAGCTTATGAAGCCCTGTGGGGTGATTCATCAGAATCTATTAGGGAAAACCCTATGCACTTGGGAAGGGGGTGGTGAAGTCTCTCCAACTGGGAAGAAATAAACTCTATGGAATAATGTGTGAACTGGAGAGATTTCTCACAACAGAGAGACCTATTTTATTTTAGTGAATTTGCCTTTGTTAGCACAGTAGAGTCACACATTATTATTTAATAACTTTCTACCTTGTATTACATTCCAATAAAAAAAGAACAACTTGTATACCTTTAAAGGGATGTTAAAGTCAACTTGGTATTTATGTGTCAGAAGTGTCAGAAATTATTCACTGCATTACACAAGATCTGCATGCAAAATACATTTTTTAAAAATATGTAAAACCGTAATTTTTTTAGTAACATATGCTTTGTATCAGGACACACCTCTTGAAAAGCATTTTGAATGTTGTTTATCTTACATTCTTTGCTGTGGCCAGTTAGGGATGGCTGTAAATAAGTGCCTGCACATATCAACCAATCATTGTGCAGCATGTAGGTGTGGCAGGATTCTGCACTTCAGCCTTTCTGGGTGTTTGGAATACTAAGTACAGTGAACAGGCAAAATGAAAAAAAAATTTTTTTTTTATTGTGCATAATTAAACATTTTAGGGGAAAACATTGAGTTTAAAGGAACAGTAAACATAATTTTGTAATGCAATTTATTTAAAGTATTGCACTGAGACAGTTTAACATAAGTAGCAGTTTAAAATGACTATATTATTTTTTTCTGTTTCCTTTGCACCCCCATTGGTGGGAGTTTACTTACAACATGGACTGCCCCTAGCATTAAAGGGACATAATACTCATATGCTAAATCACTTGAAACTGATGCAGTATAACTGTAAAAAGCTGACAGGAAAATATCACCTGAGCATCTCTACGTAAAAAAGGAAGATATTTTACCTCACAATCTCCTCAGCTCAGCAGAGTAAGTTCTGTGCAAAAAGTTATACTTCACCTGCTCCCAGCTGCAGGTAAAAAAAAAAAAAAATGAAGAAATGAACAGCAGCCAATCAGCATCAGCAGTGCTGAGGTCATGAACTCTTACTGTGATCTCATGAGACTTGACTTAACTCTCATGAGATTTCATAGTAAGCTTCCTTTACCTGATTGGTGAAATAATATGAGAGTTCACAAGGCTCATCCTTTTAGCTGTCCCAGGACAGACACACTAAAATGCTGCTTAGAAATCCTTTACAATGGGAGGTGGCTGCTGAGGAACTTTTGAGGTAAAATATCTTTTTTACATAGAGATGTTCAGGAGATATTTTCTAGTCAGCTTTTTACAGCTATGCTGCATCACTTTCAAGTGTTTAAACATTTGGGTATTATGGCCCTTTAAGCTCTTTTCTCTTGTTCTGTGAAAGAAAGAAAAAAAGCGAGCTCATGTGCTTTTGCTTACCTAACACCTAAATGACAGATTGCGCAGGCACTGTAGTGGGCTCTGCTTACCTTTGCCTTGATTACAAGTGGAGTATAAAAATGGTAATGCTATGGTTTTCTAAAACTGCCGTCCATAGCGCTCCCATTTGTACTTCTAAGTTGAAACGAAAATGTTAGTGCTTGAGAAAAAAGCCTCAGGCACACTTAAATCTGGAGGTACAACCTAATAGACGTCTATGGGGTGTGCTACAAAACATAGGTCTGACTTTTTGAAGTTAAGCTAAAAAAGAAAATAAATAGTTTAGTTCTTTACATAGCATACAATTATATTGCATTATCTAATTTATGGCTTTCTATCTATCTATCTATCTATCTATCTATCTATCTATCTATCTATCTATCTATCTATATATCACCTAGATTACGAGTTTTGCGTTATGGTTTTAACACTGAAAAAATTGCAATTTCAGCGTAAAAACAGTAATGCAACCATTACGAGTCATGTCGGTATTGCTGTACCGCAAGCATTTGAGTCTGTAACGCAACGTCAATCCTGCACTCAAAAAATGTGTGGGATTTCCATAACGCCGGTATTACAGGTTGTGCGGTGAGGCTAAAAAGCTTGCGTTACAGACTATACCGACATGATCCATACCGCCATCTGAGAGCAGTAGTTATGGATATTGTGTAACAAAAATGTTTCACGAAAATCATAACTAAACTGTTACAAAGTACCCTTACACCCATAAACTACCTATTAACCTCTAAACCGAGGCCCTCCCACATCGCAAACACTATATTAAACCTACTAACCCCTAATCTGCCATCCACCCACATCCCCGCCACTATAATAAATTTATTAACCCCTATTCCGCCACTCCCCAACACCGCCGCCACTAACTAAACCTATTAACCCCTAAACCGCCAGCCCCCCCACATCGCAACTACTAAATAAACCTATTAACCCCTAAACCGCCAGCCCCCCACATCGCCACTACTAAATAAACCTATTAACCCCTAAACCGCCAGCCCCCTCACGTCGCCATTAATAAATTAAACTATTAACCCCAAAACCTATCACTCCCTAACTTTAAATTAAAATTACAATATCCCTATCTTAAAATAAATAAAAACTTACCTGTGAAAGTAAAAAAGTTTAAACTAACAATTAACCTAACATAACTATTATACTAAACTTTTATACTAAAATTAAAATAACTACCAATTTAAAAAAACTAAATTAATGATTAAAAAAAACCTACTAAAAAAAAATTGCAAAAAATAAAAAATACTAAATTACGAAAAATAACAAACAAAATTATCAAAAATAAAAACAATTCAGGTAGCCCTCAGTTTACAACGGTTCAGTTTGCACCGTTTCAGAATAACAACCTTTTTTTCAGTCATGTGACTGCTACTGAAAAGCATTGAGAAGCAGTGCATTGATTAAAATAGCCAGTAGGTGGAGCTGTCCGCTTGTGTTGCAGCAAAGATATGCAAGCCAAGCAAGCTGAAATTAATCATTTTAACCAGACCTGAGCTATCGAGCAGCTTGCAAAGGAACAAGATCTTCCTGTCTATAAATCAGTCCAGATTGGAATGCATAGAAAAATGCAAATAAAGTCTGTGTTGTGTAATTATTTTATTAGGTTTATAATGCTGTTTAGCAAATGTTTTTGTTCATTTAACTTAGTTTAATTATATATTCTGTGTTGTGTGATTATTTATTAGGTTTATAATGCTGTTTAACATTTAAAGTTTTCATTTCAAAGCTTTAAAAATAATCTATTAGGTGTTACTTATGCCAATTTTGAGAGGGGCCTGGAACCTAACTCCCTCACTTCCCATTGACTTACATTATAAACTGGGTTTCAATTTACAATGGTTTCGATTTACAACCATTCCTTCTGGAACCTAACCCCGGCATAAACTGAGGGCTACCTGTACAACTATTCTGATAGCCTTATAAAAATAAAAAGCCCCCCCAAAATAAAAACACCCCCTAGCCTACAATATACTACCAATAGTCCTTAAAAGGGCCTTTTGTAGGACATTGCCCTAAATAAATCAGCACTAACCCCCAAAGATCCACTCACAGTTTCTAAAGTCCAGACATCCATCCTCATCCAAGCGGCTAGAAGTCTTCATCAAGGTGGTGTCTTCTATCTTCATCCAGGCGGCGTCTTCTATGTTCATCCCAGCGGCGCTGAGCGGATCCATCCTTCAAGACATCCAGCACAGAGAATTCCTATTGGCTGATTTGATTCTTGAAATTCAAATCAGCCAATAGGATGAGAGCTACTGAAATCCTATTGGCTGTTCAAATCAGCCAATAGGATGAGTGTGTCGGCGGTGTCGGAGGCGGCAGATTAGGGGTTTATAACTTTATTTAGGTGTCAGCGATGTCTGGGCGGCAGATTAGGGGTGTTTAGACTTGGGGTTTATGTTAGGGTGTTAGGTTGAAACGCAACTTATTTTTCCCCATAGACATCAATGGGGTTGAGTTAAGGAGCTTTTCATTCCGCGCTTCAGGTATTAGGTATTTTTTCTAACACTCTCTCCCCATTGATGTCTATGGGGAAAGTGTGCACAAGCATGCATTCCCAGCCCTTGGATTTTGTGTGGTATTGAGCTTATCGCCACCATATTGCATGCACAAGGAGGCTTTTCAGAAACTTGTAATGGCAGCACTATAGAGCGTGAAATAACGCAACTTTTGTTGCTTTCATTTTGCACCCTCTATAGTGCAAAACTCGTAATCTAGGCGTATATTATTTATATTAATAAAAAGTGTGTTAGTAATTATATATAGGGATATGGTATATGACAAGGTTTTTGACTGGGAAGGGCTCAAAGGTGTATATGTATGTGTGTGTATAGGGTGTGCATAACAAATGTTGGTCACTTTAACATGCTCTGCTAAAATATTTTTACCATCCATTTGTAATACTAGATCGTGTGGTATCGTAAGCATGGACCTGCAATATTGATAGCACACCCTGCAATATCAATAGCGCTCCACTTGTAATCTAGGCTTGAATATCTTTTGGGGAAAAAGAAAGCTCAGAAACATAGCTGACATTCAATACATAAGTTTTGAGCACTATAGACAAATTAACGAACGCCACAAAAGTTACGTTATTTTATTTTCTATAGCGCTGCTATTACAAGTTTTAAAATATTACGCCTTTTGCGTGTGATATGGTTGCGTTTAGCTCCATACCGCACACAATCAGAGTGCTGCTGAGACGTGCTCGTGCACAATTTCCCCATAGACATCAATGGGGAGAGCCGGACAAAAAAAAACTAACACCTGCGATCGCAGAAACAAAAGCTCTGTAACGCAGCCCCATTGATGTCTATGGGGAAATAAAAAGACAGTTTAAACCTAACACCCTAACATAATCCCTACGTCTAAACACCCCTAATCTGCTGCCCCCAACATCGCTGACGTCTGCCTACAGTTAGTAAGCCCTAATCTGCCGCTCCCGATATCACCGCTACCTAAATAAAATTATTAACCTCTAATTTGCCGCTCCCGATATCGCCGCCACTATACTACATTTATTAACCCCTAAACCGCCAGCCCCCCACATCGCAACAAGTTAAATTAAACTATATTAACCCCTAAACCTAACCCTTTTTAACACTTTAGTTATGAGTTTTATATTACAGCTTTGTAGCATAAAACTCATAACTACTGACTTTAGATGGTGGTACAGATCTTGCCGTTTTAGGCTATAACGCTCACTTTTTAGCCTCACCGCAAAACTCGTAATACCGGTGCTATGGGAATCTCATGAAAAAAACGAATTTTTATATGTACGGGACTGACGTTGCGGTACAGGCTAAAAGGTGTGCGGTACACCTATACCGACAAGACTTGTAATGGCTGCGGTGCTGTTTTAACACTGAAAATGCCATATTTTCAGCGTTACAAGGCGCAACCCAAAACTTGTAATTTAGCTGAATGATAATAGTCCAAGAGAAAACTGAAAACATCCTAATTAAATCAACAAGGTAAGAGAGGACATTTTCATTAAATTAGAGTTAGCAATAATATTTATGCTTTATATAAACATTAACCAACAGATCTTTTACTACAAGTTCTTTTTTAAATATCATTACTTTCTTTAGTTACTTATCTGTTATTTTTTAAATATAACTTACAAAATTAAGAAAACCTTTATAACAAAGTCAATGGAATAATTATTTCCATAAATTAAGGGTAGGTACCTGCACATCTTAAAGGGATACTAAACCCAAATGTTTTCTTTCATGATTCAGATAGAGCATGCAATTTTAAGCAACTTTCTAATTTACTTCTATTAACAATTTTTTGGCATTCTCTTGCTTTTTTATTTAAACAGCAGGAATGCAAAGCTTTTTCAGTTCAGAACCTGGGTTATGCTTGCTTATTGGTGGCCACTTCTACCTTCTATTATTTTTAATTCTATTAAAGGGACACTAAACCCAAATTTTTTCTTTCATGATTCAGATAGAGCATACCATTTTAAACAACTTTCTAGTTTACTTCTATTATTAAATTTGCTTTATTCTCTTGGTATCTGTCAATACAATTTATTTATTCTTTAAAATAACCTCCAATTAAAATGTATATACAAAACAATTGAAATTAATATTTATATTCTTAAATTCTTTAGATTAATTAAAATTTATATACATATTGAAATATATTTATATAGAAAAGAGACTAGATTATGAATCGACTATACACATGTGCTGTTATAATATTCTTACAAAGATCATAAAAAATATATACCTTTAAAATTAACCTTACTCACAATGAATTGCATTAAAATATCACAATAAAATACCAGAATATGGACCGCTAACGTCACAGTATTTAGATAAACAATATATCAAGATACTTCACACAAATCTTACTGGGTTTCAATAGATTTAAGATAACATTTAGACAAGTATAATTAAGTTATTTAGCCCACAAATGATTCTATATAACTTCAATTAAAAACATTAGAAATTGAATATATTATTAATGCAAACGGCCCATTTATATGCCAATTTATCGGAGCTGAAATAACCTCTTATTTAGCTACAATAAGGCAAATTCTAATATATATATATATATATCAATAACTAATTAATTTATGATACTAAAATACCTTTGATTTAAATATAAAAGTATGAAATAACCTATTATATGTTACCAGATACACCAAATTGAATGTTCAATTTTTTTTAGATAAGTCCAGTTCACCTCATAAATTAAAAGAGGTATTTTTGCAAGATGGATAAGGAAGTTAGGCCCAGATTTGCTTTATAGAGACTGGATTCCAAGGCAACAGTTTGTCAGTCAAAATTCAGCAGCAAAAGACCCCCTTCTTTCTCCTTGCATTAGGTTATATCATGTGATATACCACAGCCCTTTTTATTCTAATCATTGGTGAATATGGGATACGCAACACGGAAGCTTGTCTGTGATAAGCCCTTTGAGCTGAACATCTCTTGCTTATTTGGGTGACGCCTCCCTGAGTAGCCATTTGCCTTTTGTTTGCAATACCATCTTTGAACTATAGGTGGCAGCAGACAACCAGAAATGCAGTCTCATTATCAATACTGCTACAGTAAATACAGTTCTTATATTTATCTTTTAATTGTATATTTAACTTACTCATTATTTCCTGATATTAAGAAACCTGTCTGGTCACATATCTGTCCTATCTAATATGACTTATTATGTATCTATAGAGACTTAACATAAGTATATTACTAGCATCATACTAGTTTATTTTATTTATATATATATATATATATATATATATATATATATATATATATATATATATATATATATATTATATAATATAGCAGTTTATTGTTAATTATTTTTCTTCACAGAATCATAGCATTCAACATCCTGGCATTGTATTGTATCTTAATATGAATACAGTATATTTCATGTTTCTAATAATGTTTGAGTGAATGGACTTATGTTTATGACTAATATTCATAGGACATCTTGTTATCTGAAAAATAAAGAAACAAATGTTGTTATTTTGAAATGGCAGCATTTATCAAGTTCTGGTCTTATGTACGGTAAAGTAAATGTTGAGGTAGAACCATTCTTCTACCAGTCATTAACTCAAAAGGTGACAAAGTAGCACTACTTGGAGTTGCTCTTAATGCCATTAGGACTAGAGGTAATTTTACATCCCAGTCTTTACCAGTTTCGCTCACAAACTTTTTGAGTATTTTTACAATGGACTGGTTGTAACGCTCTACACCACCACTTGAGGCAGTTCTATATGCAATATGGAGTTTTCTTTTGACCCCTAGTATTTTCCACATTTTGGTCATCACTTTGCTAGTGAAGTGGGTTCCCCGATCGGATTCGATACTCTGGGGTAAACCAAATCTGGAAAACATGTGGTTGATGAGCAATGCTGCACATGTTTCAGCACTATTGTTAGGTGCACTGATGCACTCTACCCATTTAGTGAATAGGCATGTTACTGTCAACACGTATTGTTACCTTTTGATGACCTAGTTACTGGGTCAATAAAATCAATTTGTATATCTGACCATGGCATCACCATCCCCCTTTTCTGCAATGGCATTCTATCTGTTGGCACAGTGAATTGGAACTGTGGACAGATTAAACAACCTTGACAGTAGGTTTGAACATCCTTCAACATGTGCGCCCAAAAGGCGTATTCACGTAATATTTCATATGTTAATTTGGTGCTGTGATAACCAGATGTGGGAGCATCATGGGCATGTTGAAGCATGAGACTTCTGAACTTTGTAGGTACCACCCATTGCTGGATGCCAGTTTTGGAGGTTCTAATTAACAAACCATCCTGTAACTTGAATTGTTATTTGGATTTCATTAAGATTCTAAGATCTTCCTTGCCAATACCGTCCTCTTTTGAGATGGGGTTGCTTTCAGGATCTTCTATGTGTTTGTAGAAGATGCCTACAATGGGGTCTTCTTTTTGACTAGTGATCAGGTCCTCACTAGGAGAATCCTGACTCCATTGTAACAGGTTAGACTCACTCTGTTGTTCAGCCTGGTTTCTGGTAATGGCTTCTACCTGAATTGCACCCATTAAGTGGTCGATATTAAGGAGTTCTCCAGTTATGGCTCCTTGTTTGTCTAATGAATCCTGCAAGATCATTGCCTTCCTTATCAGGACCTAGAACCCTGGAATGACCCTTGGTCTTTTTCCAGTGTATTGTTAACCCATTGGACACCACTAGATTATCAATCTCGCAGATAAACTTGCCATGTTTGACTGGTTTGTTGTTAGTTTTCTGCATGCCATTTCTTTTCCAAGTTGGCAGAGGTTCAACAAAACTGTTACGCACATAATTTAAGTCAGTAATGATCACAAATTCATGAATATCGCGTTCAATAGCCATCTCAATGGTTTTTAGAACAGCAGAGAATTCTGCAACTTGACTGGATCTTGGTCCAATGTTGAAACTTACAGAAATGTTTGGGAATCCATTTGCCCACATTATACAAATGCCGGTGACTAATCTGCGCTCATTATCAATAGTGGCATGGTAAAAGCAACCATCAACATATACCCAAGGTAATGTTTGACAATGGTCCTCATTGTATATTTTATATTGGGAAAGCAATTGTTCCTCCAGGAAATCATCTTCTAATAACTTTTCCCCATGATCCTTAGCAGTACAGTCATGGAACTCAGCAAGCCCCTGTGCAACTAGATTCTTTTTGTTTTGCTTATAGCGAATTTCTAGAGGCCAGCCTTGTAAAGAAAGAGTCCAAGCTGTTATGCGGCTATTAGACTAATTTCCATCTCTTATTCTCTCACTTTGCAGATATAGCAAAGGCTGGTGGGCTGTTTCTACAATAATTTTCTCGCCCTGTATATAACTTTTGTAGAGCCCATACAGTAGATAAAAGGGCTTTTTCGCAATCACTAAATTTTATTTCTACTGGGGATAAAGTTTTACTTGCATAAGCAATGACTTTACTTAAATTATCATGCTTTTGGTACAAAACATCACTCATGCTTATATCTGTGAAACCTGTCTCTAAGTAGAAAAGTTTACCACCTTCAGGGTACGCTAAGCAAGGTGCTTGAGTGAGCTTCCTCTTCAGCTCTCTGATGGCTGTCCCTTGAGTCTCACTCCAGTGCCATTTCACATCCTTCTTTAGAAGAAGTAGCAGTGGTTTAGCTAATTCTGCATAATTATCAATAAATGTGCGAGAATAATTTGTCATACCCCGGAATGATCTCAATTCCTTTAAGTTAGTTGGGTTCTTAGAATTTATTATAGCTTCTACCTTTTTCTTCTGAGGATTTAACCCTTCTGAAGTAACTTCATGTCCTAAGAAGTTTACATGAGAGCGGCACCATTGAGCTTTTTGTAGGGATAATTTGACACCTGCCCTTTTAAGTTGCATAAATACTGCAAATTCATGTCCTGAATTTATGTATCCAAACGGGAGCCTTTGGAATGCATACTGGACCTTTTGGAACAAGAATACAAGCTTATACTGGTCCTCCTCATGTACCTTTATGGTCCAATATCCCTGTGCCCAATCAATGGCAGTGAATATTTTAGATCCCTGCATCTGTGCTAGGCACTGGTCAATATATGGTACAGGCCAGCCAGACATGTACACTCGTTTGTTTAGCTGTCTTAAGAATAGGATTGTTATAAGAGCTGTGCACCTGTCTGATAATACCTCTTTCTTCCAAGTTCCTTATGATTTCTGCAAGAGAATCATATGAGGCTAAAGGAAGTCTGTATTGTTTAACAAAGACAGGTGGTGCATTGGGATCTGTTTGGATTCTTGCAATGTGCAAGTCTGTAGTCCCACAATCATAAGAATCCCTAGCAAACATATCCTTGTACTCCATCAGGAGTTCTCGTAGCTGTTGGCGTTCATCATCACTGGAACAGCCATTAGTTAAGGAGATTTGCTCTTCGACTATTTGCTGAAATCCTGGAAAGATTTCAGGCTGTCCTATCTCATAGGCTTCTTCCAACCTAGAGGTGAGATCCCCTTGATTATAATTTACATTGCCCCCATGACTCTTGGTATTGGGGTATTCTTGCTATTTGATCGGCTGATCAAATACTAGAGAGGCTTCTTCAATTTTACAGATGCCTTTCTCTGAGCTGAAGGGATACATAAACTGAATTGTAAATAGTCCCTCTGGCATAGATGCAAAGGATTGTTCTATTAATTGTTCTTCAGTTAAGTATCCTTCAGGTATTAGCCCAATTAGATTATTCTGGAATCCAAAAGTGTAATAACTTGATTCCAGAGCATATCCTATGGTAGTTCCCTTGGATAAGGTTATATCCTGAGGGGTCATGTTATGCAAAATAACATGTATTGGAATAGTTCCAATATTTACCATAGGAGTATGGGTCATTGTTATACCCAGATTTTGCATTCTATGGGAGAGGCAAATTAGTTTTTCAGAAGATTTTTAATTTCTGATCTCATTTTACCTGTAAGGGTAAGAGGAATTTGTCAGCCCCAGCATGGATTACAATATCATTAGACACCTGCATATTCACAGCATATGGCAATTGCTGGTTTGATTTCAGGGCTGTATTTTCAGCCTGAAATACTTCAGGGTCCCCCTTTAACCTGCTCCAGAGGCAAAGGTTAATCAAATCTATTTGTGTGGCATATCTATGTAAGAGATCATTGCCAATGTATATTTGATTATGGGGAGTATTTAAAAAAACAGGTGCTTTGCTGATTTATTACCTATGGAGATAGATAATAAACGCTTAGCTGTGATGTTATAGCTTTTACACTTGTCCTCCAGGTCATGGACCAAGAGATCCTGTGGAGAAAGATATTTAATTACTTTAGGTTCAGCGATCTGCGCTAATAAGCCTTCGCTTATATAGCTAGCTACCTGTTTTAAGCTCAATTTGGCATACTTGGTTTTTCCAAGGTCATGCACTTGCATAGGGATAAATAGATCATCCTTAACCTTCTCAATTTCTGCGAGGAATTGCGAATGATCTCCCTCTTTAGGGGATTTAGGGTCCCCCTTGTGGAGGTATATGGTTAATACATTGCCGTCTTTCCAGGTGAAATTTTAAAAGTATTACCATCAGAGCCACTTAAAGGAGTCTAATCATCCAGGTGAAATTTTAAAAGTATTACCATCAGAGCCACTTAAAGGAGTCTAATCATCTATTTGTAAGATAGTGATTTCAGGTACATAGTTATTCCTGAAATGAATCTCCACAGCATCTGGCTTCTCTCCCACCACATGACAGTTATGTCGGGTGTGAGATATACCGGACCGCTCATAATTAATGTGTATTTTTACTTTTGACCAAATTACATTATTTATGCAATCAATTATGGTGCTTAATCGTTTCAGGAGATCACTACTAATAATTAAACGATCATTTGGCAGATCCACTATAATGACAGGTTGTCTTATTACCCTGTTCCCTAGTTTTAGTTTTAACCATGCCGTACTATAGACTTTGAACGAGTCACCCCCCAACACCTATTAGTGAACCATCAAATTCTTTTATTTTAAGTTTGTGGGGTGTTAGCTCATTTAGCTGCTTGTAGTACCTGTGGGATAAAATAGTTGCTTGAGATCCAGTATCAATTAATCCCATGATATGGTTAGCAACTGAATCTTGGAGTTCAGCACATATATAATATCTTCCTGCAGCTTCTACCATTTCCCACATAAAATTTTCATGCTCACACAACTGTGGGCTTCGCCACGTTTTACCTGTATTCGCCAAGTTACCTGATGCATCATTTTATTTGGAATATCTCTCCCCTCTCTCTCAGGTAATACCGCAGTATTTATGACGGTGCCTGTGGCCCACTGCTGGCCACTGGCTGTACCCCTAAAAAAGGATTATTAGGGTTCTGAGCCGTCAAAGCTTGACTCATGTTAGTAAATAGTGTACATAATTGACTTACTTGCGTACTGAGTTGGCCCACTTAAATGGACAAGCTATCTTTACCCATGGACCAATTTGTTGATGTCCCAGGGTACTGATTCCTGGATCCTTGGGATCCCTCAGAATCATAGCTATTATTACTATTTTGACATGGTTGTCTTTGAGGTTCAACTTGTTCAGCGTTAATGTCTTGGGGAGCACTATTTACTTGGGGTATCTGGTTACCATTAGGGTATTATCGCCACTTTTGGTATTCATTTTTACGGGGGTACAGATTACCTTGTCGGTATCTCTTTGGGGATAATTATCTATTTGGGTATGTCCCCCATTTTAAATATATTCTCTCTGCACCTCAGCCCATGTTGGGGGAGGGGCAGAGTTAAAACTTTGTGGGGAAGGCCGGTTTTCTCAGGGCTCTTCTGCATAAGTTTTCTTGTTAGACTCCAAAATGAGGGGACTAGGTGACAATCTAGTTTCTGTCACAATTTTGGGGCTGGGCCTTGGTTCCCATTTAACCCCCTGTTCACTGCTGAATAGAGTATAACTTTGTACTCTCTTTGATCAGCCAGTCCAATGAGCAGTTCTCATCAAAATCTCTAGCTAAGATAAGTTTGATGTGTGCGGGCAATGCTTGGTAAAATAAATTCACAAATTCTGAGCTTTCAAATATGGGGTAATCTTCGTCCATACTGTACGCACTTTTTAGTACAGAGAGGAATTCTATAGGGCTTTGATTGGCACTACATTTTAAACCGTATACAGCTATTTTTGCAGCGGTTTTAGTGCGATATTGCCCAAATTCCTTTTTGCACTGAATTTTTGTTTCACTCCAGGAATGAATATTCATATACTTTAGTGAAGCAAAGCATTTGTGATGTTTACCCTCAAATATCAGGGCAGAAATTCAATTTTTGACTGCCCACTAGTAACATTCATTATGGATAAAGCATTTTCATAAGTCACTAAGTGGTCAATTATAGAATTGGTTCCCTTGTTGGAAACTTAGGTACTGCGCCACTTAAAAAAGTAATTATTTTAGGGGTGTCATATACCTTATTACGTATCTTGGGCTTTCCTAGGGACCTTCTTGTTAGGGTTGGAGTGTTCCCTATCTGCCCTTTTACTATGGGGAGTTCCTCTACGTACGTTAGTACTATGTGGGCTATTTGGGTAGCTGGCTCCGCCCTCTGACTCACTACTAGAGCTTTCCCCCTCATCTGAAGTATAGCAGTTCCCTGAATATATAACCTGAGGTGACTGTCTATTTGGGAAGTGTATTTCTGACCCAATAGGGGTCCTTTGTTTAAATTCTTAATCCCTAACATTCTGTAGTTCATTTCTCATCAATTCTTTAAGGGATTTACAATTATCTGCATTATCCTCATTGCTAATAGAGGGGTTTTCATTCTGACGATACAGTCTTTTTAAACCACTTAACTCTCTTTGGCTTTGTGCAAGTTGTTTATGCAAATCTTCTATTTAAGCTATTAAACTCTGGTTATATTTTTGTAAGGTGGCCACGTTTTGGGCAAGCTCATCAATTTTATCCTGCCTCTTCCTCATCTAATCTTAAGGAATAATTGTCACCCCTCAGTGGCTCCAATTGTGAGTTTTGTACATTTCATCATTCACATAGAGGAGCAGACCCCAAGTTTTGAAAATTATTTCATCTCGTTTCCTCGGCTTTTGAGATCGGCCAAATTTTAACAGCCCTTGAAATATTTTGCTTTCGCCACACTATATATTATTTGCAATATTTTTGGCCTTATTCTTAAGCATTGTAATGTAAGTACCTAATTCTCCCTTAATACTTCATCTAGTTTTAAGGTGAGTAATGGCTTCTGTTTTAAGCGTTTCTGCCTAACGGCGATTTTGGGGAACATATTACAATACTTTGTATAGATTCATTGGATTCACTTCTAGTAACAGACATTATTATTTGGCTTAGTATTTTGTTAAATTAAAATGCTAATACAATTTTGACCAACAAGGAAAAACATTTTTAAAATATGAATATTAATTTTGAAAAACTAATAAAAAAAATAAAACAATTAATCAATTTTTCCAACAAATGTTTTTTCTTTTTTAGAATCTCTATTTACTACAAATATATTATATCAATGTGATAAATATAATAATCTCTTGCAGTGCCTCCAGATAATATGTCAGTATATAGCAGGGTTATAATACAATGTATTTATTCTTTAAAATAACCTCCAATTAAAATGTATATACGAAACAATTAGAATTAATATTTATATTCCTAAATTCTTTAGATTAGTTAAAATTTATATACACATTGAAATATATTTATATAGAAAAGAGACTAGATTATGAATCAACTATAAACATATGCTGTTATAATATTCTTACAAAGATCATAAAAAATATATACCTTTAAAATTAACCTTACTCACAATGAATTGCATTAAAATACCACAATAAAATACCAGAATATGGACCACTAACTTCACAGTGTTTAGATAAACAATATACCAAGATACTTCACACAAATCTTACTGGGTCTCAAGAGATTTAAGATAACTTTCAGACAAATATAATTAAGTTATTTAGCCCACAAATGATTCTATATAACGTCAAAACATTAGAAATTGTATATATTATTAATGCAAACAGCCCATTATATGCTAATTTATCTGATCTGAAATAACCTCTTATTTAGCTACAATAAGGCAAATTCTAAAATATATATAAAGCAATAACTTTAATTAATTTATGATACTAAAATACCTTTGATTTAAATATAAAAGTATGAAATAACCTTTTATACGTTAGAAGATACACCAAGTTGAATGTTCAATTTTTTTTTAGACAAGTCCAGTTCACCTCATAAATTAAAAGAGGTATTTTTGCAAGATGGATAGGGAAGTTAGGCCCAGATTTGCTTTATAGAGACTGGATTCCAAGGCAACAGTTTGTCAGTCAAAATTCAGCAGCAAAAGACCCCCTTCTTTCTCCTTGCATTAGGTTATATAATGTGATATACCACACCCCTTTTTATTCTAACCATTGATGACTATGGGATACGCATCACGGAAGCTTGTCTGTGATAGGCCCTTCAAGCTGAACATCTCTTGGTTATTTGGGAGACACCCCCTGAGTAGCCATTTACCTTTTGGTTGCGATACCATCTTTGAACTATAGGTGGCAGCAGACAACCAGAAATGCAGTCTCATTATCAATACTGCTACAGTAAATACAGTTCTTATATTTATCTTTTAATTGTATATTTATCATACTCATTATTTCCTGATATTAAGAAACCTGTCTGGTCACATATCTGTCCCATCTAATATGACTTATCATGTATCTATAGAGACTTAACATAAGTATATTACAAGCATCATACTAGTAAGCAGTTTATTGTTGATTGTTTTTATTCACAGATTCATAGCATTCAACATCCTGGCATTGTATTGTATCTTATTCTTAATATGAATACAGTATATTTCATGTTTCTAATTATTATTGAGTGCATGGACTTATGTTTATGACCAATATTCATAGGACATCTTGTTGTCTGAAAAATAAAGAAACAGATGTTGTTATTTTGAAGTAAGTCAAACATTTATACATCTATCAATGCAGCTATTATTCAATACAGCAGACATTTATCCAATATAGTACTTTTCAGATCAATACATATACATATATGTTGTTAATATAGTCTGGGTGTGGAGAATGTTAACTTATTTGATTTTATACTCAATTAATTTCATAGTTAATATTATCCAAACAAACAATCTCTCAGACTTATCTATTTACATTTACTATACAGCTACTTATTAAGTTCAGCAAATACTTATCTAATATGTTACTGTTAGGTACTGCTTCTTAGATCCGCAAACATACATTTTTATACAATACTGAAAATTACACATAAGTTGTACTTTAAAATGAATTTCAAAGTTACAATGCAAAACGTGTTTCTGCTAGCCAGTACAGATGTGTATCTGAGGTTCAGGGGCAATTAAGAGGCCTGTGCTAATTACTATATTCTCAGAATTTCTGTTTGCTTATCTGACTTATGTAGAGAATCTTGTCTCCAACATCCCATGATTCCTGGCTTGGTTAATTATCTAGCTTCACTAATTGAACCAAATGTTTTCCCTTTGTCTTTCTCTTAAATGTATTGAGCAGTGAGGGGGTCTGTAAATCTATTATCTATTTTGGGCAGGAAACCCATATATGGGCATACACATCTGAGGGTTCCATAATGCTAACATTTACTTTGAAGTGGCCCATTGGTCTTATCTATACAAAGGTCTAAATCTTTTGTTCTTTCCTGTGTAACCAAGAAGGGGGTGGTGGTCTGTTATGGCTACAGCCCACACAATTTATGTCAGAGGAGACATTAGCTGATCTGAAGTACCAAAATTTATTTGATACATATGTAGTTCATTTAATGCTATTTACAGATACCCTGACACATAATTTGTTGAAGGAGCAGCAATGCACTACAGGATGCGAGCTAACACATCGGGTGAGTTAATGACAAGAGGAAGAGGAAGTTTGATTGTTTTGACTTTTTTTTTAAAGATCCTTTAAGATATTGCAATCCTTTCTAGAGACCAATGAATTAAAGTGAAGGTAAACTTTGATGAATGAAAGCCAGTTTTTTAAAAATACTATTAAACAGGGGCACTTTCATTCATCAAAGTTTAGAAAGCAGCTGTTTTGTTTAAAAACTTACCTTTCTCCTCTTAACAGCCGGAGCAGCTTCCCCCACACGGAGATCCTCTCTTCACACGTCAGCAATGACTAATCTGGCTTCCTCCAATCACGGCATGGCCTCAGGCAATTATTCCCCTGGGGGGAAAGCTGTGATTGGAAGAAGCCGGATTAGTCATTGCTGACATGTGAAGAGAGGATCTCCAGGTGGGGGAAGCTGCTTTGTGTGAAGAGGAGAGAGGTAAGTTTTTTAAACAAAACGGCTGCTTTCTAAACTTTGATAAATGAAAGTGTCCCTGTTTTTAATAGTATTTTTAAAAACTGGGCTCTCATTCATCAAAGTTTACCTTCACTTTAAGCTTAATATCTGGTTATTCATGGCCTTGTTTCAGCATTCTAATAGTAATGTTTGAATACTTTATTTAGATACAGTATGCATATCTGATTATATTAATAGTATTATTATTCTTACATTATTTATTTATTTATTTACATATAAAGAGACGGTATATTGCACAGCGCTATGACATTAGGTATAAAACAGCAGAGTACCATAAGGAAAAGACATTTAATTGAATTATAAAGTGTATACATATAATTTATTTTTTAATATATTGTCTTATTTGAAATGAATTATGGTTAGTGGTCCCAGTCTGCATAAAACATAGTACTAGGATTATGTATTCTTTATATCTGCCTAACAAGGACTTAATACAGTAAGATCTTGTATAAGTACAATACTAGTTAAAAATCGTCGTAACTCATATTGTTATGTTTTCTTTTAGACTAGTGAATGTTGTTTAATTAAAAAAAATAAAAAAATCACCCCAAAAAATTGCAGAAAAAGCATTTGATGACAGTTTAGCATATCACTGTTACATTGCCACCATGCAAGGTATAGAAGGTCTTAATGTGCCATAAATGATTTTGAAAAACATTTGATAAATGGCTTATCACAGAGTTCGATAATGAATGGCAATGGCTTTGAATATGAAAACTGAAAAATCTGTACAGTCACTTTACATGACATATCTGATGGGTATCCAGGTCATTAAAATGCTATACTGGATGGCAAAAACTTTAGTAAAAGCCAGTATTTAAGAGGGCTTATTTGTGTATGTAAGCTCACTATCATTTCTCCAGGCCATCTCAGAGGTGGCGTAGAATGTATGAAGCAGTGACCACTGTTTCTCACATTGCGGGAATCAGGCTCGTATATGCGAACCTGCCCCACAAGGGCTCCAAAGCAGCTTTCACTGTTTAGTATATGGATTCCAGAATGTAAGAAAAACATACAATTTAACAAGTATGACTCAATAAAGTTTTCTGTTTTCAAAGAAAATGCTGTATGAAGTCTTTGTAATTTTTTATATTGCTGGGTCCATGAAGAATATAAGTGGCCAAAAACTTGGTATGAGTTGTAAAGCAGTCCACCAGCAGGAAAAACATACATAAATTAAAGCATCTACTTGTGAACAACTACTATAAGAAACTGCAAGAATGTATATATATATCTTTAAAATAATAAGAACAAAATGCAAATTATCTAGCTTATACAGAGTAATTTCATACAATGATGTTCTAACATCTCAAAAACATACAGTAAAACTTTATATGATTATTTCAATGTCACACGTATGACAAATCCAAATATCAAGAAATTAAGCCTAGAAAAACACCATTTTCTAAAAATAATAATGGATATTAACTACGTATGTCACCCAATCTTATTGAATATGAGAAACTCAATAAAATCTGTATTGTTCCCATCATCATCTCATAATAAAGGTTTTATTGCCATAATTTTTAATAGTGGAACCTTTCTTAAATTAATAATTTTGTCAACCAAAGTTTTCCAATCCTGGAGGTCTGGTATATGTTGTGTATTCCAAAATTTAGGGATTAATTGTTTAGTGCAATTTATCAAAATTTGGAAACGTGCACGTTTTATTTTAAAATGAATATCTAATGCTGAATTAAACAGGAAGACTGCTGGTGTGAAATGTGTCTTAATATCTATACTCTTATAACTATGTTCTTGTATTTGCTCCCAAAATTGGTGTAACACTTTGGAATTCCACCAAATATGGAGCATATCACCCGTTTAATTACAACTCCAACATTTATCCCCTTACACCAATTGCGTATCCTATCTTTTCAATGGGATCTTCCTAACACAGGTATTTAGAGTCTTGGCTGAAGTGAGCGTTAGAACTCTAACGACAAAACTCCAGCCGCAGAAAAAAGTCAGGAGTTAAGAGCTTTATGGGCTAACGCCGGTACATAAAGCTCTTAACTACTGTGCTCTAAAGTACGCTAACACCCATAAACTACCTATGTACCCCTAAACTGAGGCCCCCCCACATTGCCGCCACTCTAATAAAAAATTTTAACCCCTAACCTGCCGACCGCACACCGCTGCCACCTACATTATCCCTATGTACCCCTATTCTGCTGCCCCTAATATCGCCGACGCCTACATAATATTTATTAACCCCTAATCTGCCCCCCCAACGTCGCCGCTACCTTACCTACACTTATTAACTCCTAATCTGCCGACCAGACCTCGCCGCCACTATAATAAATGTATTAACCCCTAAACCTAACTCTAACCCTAACACCCCCCTAAGTTAAATATAATTTAAATCTAACAAAATAAATTATTTCTTATTAAATAAATTAATCCTATTTAAAGATAAATACTTACCTGTAAAATAAACCATAATATAGCTACAATATAATGAATAAATATATTGTAGCTATTTTAGGATTTACATTTATTTTACAGGCAACTTTGTATTTATTTTAACTAGGTACAATAGCTATTAAATAGTTATTACCTATTTAATAGCTACCTAGTTAAAATAATTACAAAATTACCTGTAAAATAAATCCTAAGTTACAATTAAACCTAACACTACACTATCAATAAATTAATTAACTAAACTACCTACAATTACCTACAATTAAATCAACTAAACTAAATTAGCAAAAAAAACAAACACTAAATTACAAAAAATAAAAAAAGATTACAAGAATTTTAAACTAATTACACCTACTCTAAGCCCCCTAAAAAAATAACAAAGCCCCCAAAAATAAAAAAATGCCCTACCCTATTCTAAAATAAAAAGTTAACAGCTCTATTACCTTACCAGCCCTTAAAGGGGCTTTTTGCAGGGCATGCCCCTAAGAAATCAGCTCTTTTGCCTGTAAAAAAAAACATACAATACCCCCCAACATTACAACCCACCACATACCCCTAATCTAACCCACCCAAACCCCCCTTAAAAAACCTAACACTAAGCCCCTGAAGATCTCCCTACCTTGTATTCACCCAGCCGGGTATCACCGATCCGTCCAGAAGAGGGTCCGAAGTCTTCATTCTATCCGGCCAGAAGAGGTCCTCCAGAGGGTCCGAAGTCTTCATCCTATCCGGCATGAAGTCCTAAGACGTCCTAAGTCTGAATGAAGGTTCCTTTAAATGACGTCATCCAAGATGGCGTCCCTCGAATTCCGATTGGCTGATAGGATTCTATCAGCCAATCGGAATTAAGGTAGGAAAAATCTGATTGGCTGATTGAATCAGCCAATCAGATTCAAGTTCAATCGGATTGGCTGATCCAATCAGCCAATCAGATTGAGCTCGCATTCTTTTGGCTGTTCCGATCAGCCAATAGAATGCGAGCTCAATCTGATTGGCTGATCCAATCAGCCAATCGGATTGAACTTCAATCTGATTGGCTGATTCAATCAGCCAATCAGATTTTTCCTACCTTAATTCTGATTGGCTGATAGAATCCTATCAGCCAATTGGAATTTGAGGGATTCCATCTTGGATGACGTCATTTAAAGAAATCTTTCGGACTTAGGACGTCGGTGAGGAAGGATGGCTCCGCGTCGGCTGCTTCAAGATGGACCCACTCCGCTCCGGATGGAAGAAGATAGAAGATGCCGCCTGGGTGAAGACTTTGGACCCTCTGGAGGACCTCTTCTTGCCGGATAGGTTGAAGACTTCGGACCCTCTGGAGGACCTCTTCTTGCTGGATAGGATGAAGACTTCGGACCCTCTGGAGGACCTCTTCTGGCCGGATAGGATGAAGACTTCGGACCCTCTTCTGGACGGATCGGTGATACCCGGCTGGGTGAATACAAGGTAGGGAGATCTTCAGGGGCTTACTGTTAGATTTTTTAAGGGGGTTTTGGGTGGGTTAGATTAGGGGTATGTGGGTGGTGGGTTGTAATGTTGGGGGGGTATTGTATGGTTTTTTTTACAGGCAAAAGAGCTGATTTCTTTGGGGCATGCCCCGCAAAAAGCCCTTTTAAGGGCTGGTAAGGTAATAGAGCTGTTAACTTTTTATTTTAGAATAGGGTAGGGCATTTTTTATTTTGGGGGGCTTTGTTATTTTTTTAGGGGGCTTAGAGTAGGTGTAATTAGTTTAAAATTCTTGTAATCTTTTTTTATTTTTTTGTAATTTAGTGTTTCTTTGTTTTTTAATTTAGTTTAGTTGATTTAATTGTAGGTAATTGTAGGTAGTTTAGTTAATCAATTTATTGATAGTGTAGTGTTAGGTTTAATTGTAACTTAGGTTAGGATTTATTTTACAGGTAATTTTGTAATTATTTTAACTAGATAACTATTAAATAGTTAATAACTATTTAATAGCTATTGTACCTAGTTAAAATAATTACAAAGTTGCCTGTAAAATAAATATAAATCCTAAAATAGCTACAATATAATTATTCGTTATATTGTAGCTATATTAGGGTTTATTTTACAGGTAAGTATTTATCTTTAAATAGGATTAATTTATTTAATAAGAAATAATTTATTTCGTTAGATTTAAATTATATTTAACTTAGGGGGGTGTTAGGGTTAGGGTTAGAGTTAGGTTTAGGGGTTAATACATTTATTATAGTGGCGGCGAGGTCCAGTCGGCAGATTAGGGGTTAATAAATATAATATAGGGGTCGGCGACGTTGGGGGCAGCAGATTAGGGGTTCATAGGGATAACGTAGGTTGCAGCGGTGTCCGGAGCGGAAGATTAGGGGTTAATAATAAAATGCAGGGGTCAGTGATAGCGGGGGCGGCAGATTAGGGGTTAATAAGTGTAAGATTAGGGGTGTTTAGACTCGGGGTACATGTTAGGGTGGTAGGTGCATCGGCCAGAGACCGGAAATGGAGGAAGCACGGTGATTCAGTGCTGCAGCTCAGTTGGGATAGAGCCGCTCTCCCTGTATCCACGCAGGCAATTTCCTAGGCAGCCATATACCAGCCATCCCGGCTGCCGGATTCCAGCACACTCAGTGCAGCCTGTTACCAGCCCCCCCGGGTATTCAGGGGTTGCACCACACCTCCGGTCCATGTTCCTGGTGACCAAGAGGCCTTTCACCCGGGCCTGTCTGGGCAACATTACCCAACTTTTGACCCGACTGGGTGTGATCAAAGAATGGCAACCCTTACCGCTTGACGCCGGACCAATCCATGACACAGAGGGATCCTTCTACACGCCGGCACTTTTCTTTAGGCGAACACGCTGCTGGACCGGGAAAGGGTTCTGACCAGTGTTCCTGTCTAACGTAGGACCGGTAAGAGAATTACGCCTGGCAACTAACCCGACTACATCCGCAACCAATCTATACTGTCCAGTGAGCGGAAGCATATACAGCACATACAGCCTGGTTCTGTATGAGAGGTCCGCCTTTGGAAGCTCCTACATCGGGTCCTGTCTAAGACACCGCTCATAGGGACTGCATATAGATACCCTGGAAGTCCTTGAGAGCAGCCCCAGTGGACCAAGCCTTTTCTGCCCGGACCAAAGTGATACACCTAAATTCGGCTATATCTTCAGTGTCTATTGCCCGGGCTGGAGGCCTAATACTGATTGTAACCGGAGTTGCTTGCACTCAGCTGTGTTACAGTTAGTCTGTTATCATAGAAGGTACTCAAAGTGATACTGTCAACGTCCCGGTAAGGTTGCCAAAGATTAAAGTTATATGACCCTGCTTGCTTGATCATGTTTTTGACATCTGACTAAGGAAATATAATACTAACTTCACAAGCCGCTCAAGTTTGTTAACCTGATAACGCTGGGCACCCTGCTTACTTCCTTTATGCTTTTTATGCTCCTTTCTATCCTTTTAAAGCTTAACTAACATACTGGCAGGCCTGTGACTTTGGATAACCTGTTACCGCATATGTTTATGTTGCTACCAAAATTTCTACCTTTCTGCTTGACAAAAACCTAAATATACCTAATTGGACTCTTGCTTGCTGGACACTAAGCCCCCACTGCACGGGCCTGACTTAAGACATTTTGTCCATTTTTTTTTGTTGTGTTTTTTTTCTTCTTTTCTCTTTTTTTTGCAGGTTGTTTTTTTTTTTGCTATATCACCGTATTTTGATTGTTGTTAACTGCAGATTTTATTTGGCTTTTTATCTCAGTCTTTCATTTCTGTTATTCATTTTGAGCACGCAACTGGATGTAGGTCCAAACACATGGTTACAACCTAGCAAGGGCGACATTTTTGATAAGATTACTTAAGGTTTAAACGTACTTGCTGGTCTGTTGCTACTCTTCTTAAGCTCTCAAGGTTCAACCTTTGATTATCTTGTTAACCTGAGATTGTTTTTGTTTTTCAGTTTCCCTTCTATTACTTGTTAACCTGGATTTAAAAGAATCCTACTTACCAGGACAAATATACTACCCACTAACTATAGACCTGGTCACAGGAGCTGACAGGTCCTTACACCCCCCCCCATTAAACAAAAATTGATTGAATTATTCCCTCACTTTTTCACCACTACCAACTAACACTCATTAGACCCACCATACTCACGATATCCACAGCATCCATAATATAGTATAACTGTTTTTTGTTTTTGTTTTTTGCAGCACATCACTTTTTTTTTTTTTTGTGTCACACTCGCACTACCACTATATGGATAAATTTATTACTAATCACAAGTTAAATACTGTAGCTATGCCATCCAAAACAAGAGACAAGAAGTCCAGGACCAGTATAGACAATTCAGTAAATTTAACACCACTAACTAGCATGGCAGATATAGTCAGGGAGCCTCAAGACATAGTCAAACAAATTTCAGACCTTATGATCCCCCAATTTGACTATCTCAAAGCCGAGATTGTAAACCTTACTAATGAGGTAAAGCTTTTCACAAATAGGCTAGACGACCTAGAACAGCGCACTTCAGACCTAGAAGATACAAATGCACAACAAGCAATCACTATACGAGAACAAGCAACACAACTGGTTAATGTCCAGTGCAAACTGAATGAGCTCGAAGACCGGAATAGATGTAACAATATCAGAATAATTGGTCTACCTGAGACCGCGGATTTCATCGATCTCATTCAGTTTATATCAGGGGCATTACCGCTGGCACTAGGTATGGATCCCAACACCCTCCCGCTGGCAGTTGAAAGGGCACATCGTACAGGGCCACTAAAAAATCTATCCGACGGAACAAACAAGAGCAGACCAATAATTGCAAGATTCCTGAACTTCCAGGACAAGCTCAAAGTCATGCAGCTCTATAAAAAAAGAATCCCCTTTTCAATTCAAGATAAGTCAATACTTATTTTTCAAGACTTTTTGTCTGAAACAATGATGCAGCGTAAAGAGATGACGCCCCTTTGTTCTAAACTCATTGCCAGTGGCATTAAGGCTACTGTTGTATACCCAGCCAAAATAAGAATATTTTCTGAAAGCGAACCCATGACTATGAGCGACCCCAGGGAGGTCAGAGAATTTGCACATAAAAAAGGTATTATTCTGTAAAGACAGAATACATATTGTATATTGATTTATGTTATCTATAATTATAACTATGATACTGATAGTTGGCAATGTTAACCCAGTAGAGGGTTTTCTTTTCTTCTTTTTTTTTTTTTTTTTCTCTCCCTCATGTGCTTTCCCCCTCACTACACGCTACTGGATATACTCCCATGACATATGTTTTAATTTAGCTTCATGGAACGTTGGTGGCATTACGTCACCGCAAAAACGGAAAAAAATCTTATCGCAACTTAAACGTTATAAGCCAGATATAGTCTTCCTACAGGAGACCCATCTGAGGGAAGCGGAACTTCTGAAACTTAAGATGGGATGGGTAGGGGAGGTCAAAGGTACTCCATGTCAGAATAGGAAGAAGGGAGTAGCATTCCTTATTAATAAAAATCTTCAATATAATATAATAGATCTAGTATTGGACCCAGAGGATAGATATATGATCCTGCAAATCTTAATTAATGGCATGGTCTTCAACCTATGTAATCTTTATGCCCCTAATAAAACAGACCGAGCATTCTGGGACAAATTACAGACCCTTCTCTTTAATATACACGCAAAGAATCTTGTTATCGCGGGTGATTTTAATCTAACTATATTCCCAACACTAGATAGTCTTAAACCAGCCTTAAATAGAAATAGCAAACAAGAATCAAAAATATTTAAAAATTTTATGAATTTCCTACATATGAAAGATATATGGAGGATACAGAATCTATTTTCTTGTAGCTGAAAATATGCTGGGGTTAGACATGTTAGCAGACATAAAAGAGGTGGTTATTTCAGATCATGCGATCCTCACTTTAAAGATCACATTAAGGAATACACTAGAAGGCACTAATAACAGGCTATTCTTCCCAAGATATTTGTCAGAGAATGTTAAGTTTAAAGCATGGTTGAGATTAAAATTGCATGAATTTTTTGAAATAAACTCCTCCCCGTCTATTCAGGCAGAAACCTTGTGGGAATCCTTTAAAGCCGTAATCAGGGGGGAAATTAAGGCCTACTTAGTAATCCAAAAAAAGATCATGACAAAGAAGGATATACATTTAGCGAACCAATTGCGAAATGCCTATAACTCATATGTCAGTGATCCCTCACAAAAATTATGGCAGATCTATCAACATCGTAAAAAGGAAAGAGAAACCTTCCTTTCACAAAGGGCTGCACTAGACACCCTCAGAACTAGATCATTTTATTATAGACACGGGGGGAAAGCCGGGAAGTTCCTGGCAGGCCTTACTAAAGCTAAAAATAAGAAAGTCATGATTGAGGCTCTTATTACCCCCTCAGGTAGAATTACTAAACCTAATGAAATTACTAATTATGTTTCAGAATACTTTCAAGAGCTCTATGCAAAAGACAAAATAGATCGGGCTTCTAAACATAAATTTTGGCAAAATATTCAAACTCCAAAACTAAATATAGATCAACAAGAGGCGTTAAACACCCCTATTACCCATAACGAAGTAATTAAGGCAATAAAAAAAACAGCAACAAATAAAGCTGCAGGCCCCGACCAGATCCCCATAGAGCTCTATAAAATTCTGTCAGAAGATATAGTACAGACATTAGTACTACTTTTTAACAGTTATTACTCTGATGCAAAACCCCCCTCTAGATATTTTTCAGCCTCGCAAATAGTTTTAATTTAAAAAAAAAATAAAGACCCGGAACTGATCAGCTCATATAGGCCGATATCTCTTTTAAACAGTGATTACAAAATATTAACGAGTATCCTTGCTGAAAGGCTTAAGCTAATAATAGGCCCCCTCATACATAAAGACCAGGCTGGTTTTATGCCAGGGCAGAATGCAACACGTAATCTGAGGAGACTCCAATTGATATTAAATACATTTTTCTCAGAGAAGAACGGTCCACTAGAACCACCTGATGCTGCAATAATATCAATTGATGCCGAGAAGGCCTTCGACTCCATTTCCTGGGATCATTTGTTTTCCACTCTTCCCAGGTATGGAGTCGAGGGTACCTTCCTAAGCTTCATCAAATTAATCTATAAATCCTCCAACACCTCTATCTTGATTAATAATTCTCATACCTCGAACTTCCCACTTGTTAAAGGCTCGAGACAGGGCTGTCCACTCTCCCCCTATCTTTTTAATTTAGCGCTTGAACCTTTAGTAATATACATAAGAAAAGAAATAGAGGGGATCAAAATAGGGAAGAGGAGAATTACTACTTTACTGTACGCCGACGACCTCTTAGTCTTGACAGCCAATACAGCGAGTAATATACCAATATTAACACCGATTCTTCAATAATTTAGCAGCTTCTCTGGGTATAACGTTAACATGTTAAAATCAGAGATCTTCTGGATTAAAAAACACAAAGACTCGGCGCAGTCATATTACTTTAAGGAAGCAAATTCCACTTTTGTATACCTGGGGATAACGATGTCGTTGGATAGTAAGGAATGGTACGACTTAAATTATAAGCCAATTATCATTAAAATTAAACGTGATTTAGGAAATTGGGCTAAATTCCACCTTACATTATCTGGCAAAATTAACCTGTTTAAAATGGTGACTTTCCCCAAAATTTTACACTTGATGCAAAATCTCCCAATTATAATAAAACAAGCAGACATAAAAATAATCAAGCATCTAATTACACAATTCATATGGGGGGGGGGGGGGAAAGAAAGGCCATTGCATATAATAAATTAGTGTTATCCAGACATGACGGGGGACTAGCATTGCCAGATAAAGAGTTTTATAATTTAGTGTGTATTTCTAAAATAGCTCTGGACTGGCTAACAGGGCCAGATTATTACACAGATTTAGCTACAGAAGAATCGTTTGTTCAGCCATATTCCTTGAAGGCTCTGCTTCATTGTATCCCTGATAAATGTCCAAGGAAAATTAAGAAGATGCCAGTTATCTATAATGTAATTCAGGCCTGGTATAAATTATCTAAAAAGTTACATAGTTCTCACCGTTATTCTAAACTTCTGACTATAGCAGGTAACCCAAACTTTACACCAGCTTTAAACTCAAAAAAATTCAATGATTGGGCTAAAAAGGGTTTAAGATATATAGACCAGTTAAGGGACCCCGCTACTGGAGTCTGCCGATCAATGCAAGATTTAATCTCAGTCAGAATATGGAATTTCTAATAAGGATTTCTTTCCCTTTTTTCAGATACGGAATTTCCTACAGGTCCTGTTACACGACACACGGGAGGTCACAATTTCTGAAATAGTAGAGCCCGCACTTATACTTTTTAAAGCAGGGAAATATAACATAACTACATTATACAAATTAGCTATGAATCGGAGAGGCTTGGATAATGTTAATAAATTAGCAGACTGGTGGAAAGTCTCAGTTGATACCATACATAAAAGCTATAGGCAAGCAGATGCATCAACACTCGCTACTGCCTGGAGAGAATCACATACGAAAATGATCAACCACATTTATATCACACCGCATATGAAAGCATCGTGGGGTAACTTAGGTTCTTTCTGTCCTAAATGTAGACAATCTAAAGCAGATATAAAACATTACTTTTGGGGATGCCCAAAGGTTAGGAAATTTTGGAATAAGATTAATTTTTGGACTAATAAAATTAATAAAGCCCACGTCCAATTAAATGAAGACCATATCTTCTTTTTTATAGATATCCATAAAGAAGGATTGAATAAAAACTCAACATACTTAAATACTGTCAGAATTTATTCAAAAACTCAAAAACCAACTCATAATGGAACAAATGGATACCTCGATAAACTCTGAGGCACAAGTCAAACACTTCTTAACCAAATGGAAGAATGTAATTAACAGTATGCCTAAAGAAATTCAATTGCTACTAATTTCACCTTTTAGAGGTACAGAATCTTTAGAACTGGCCCTATTGAGTAACGAATTTCCGGATATACAGCCGAATTAACGCTATTTAAACGGAAGTTTGCTTGTAGCCTGAGCGATGGGTGGAAACAATTCGAGGGAAATTCATTTTTTTTTTCTTTTTTTTTTTCTTTTCTCTTTTCTCTTCCTTTCTCCTTTTTCTCTTCTTTTCTTTTTTTTTTTTTTTCTCCTTTTCTCGTTCTCTTGGGAATTTAAAATGACAAAAATTACCAATATATGGTTTGGGAACGAGTTACTATGAGAAGTATAGAAATTCAGGATTCAAGTGTGAATTCACATATTATTATTTAAATGACTAAATGTAAATTTGGAACCCTGTAGAAGAGCGGCCTTAATTTATGTATTGTCGCTTCTTCCTTGATGATGTCACTGGTTTTCTTTTTTTGTATGTCTCGCTTCTCATAATATTGTTTTACAAATGTGTTGGTTACAAATAAATATTATTTAAAAAAAAAAAAAAAAAAAGATTAGGGGTGTTTAGACTCGGGGTACATGTTAGGGTGGTAGGTGCAGACTTAGAAACTGTTTCCTCATAGGAAATAATGGGGCTGCGTTAGGAGCTGAACGCTGCTTTTTTGCAGGTGTTAGGTTTTTTTTCAGCTCAAACTGCCCCATTGTTTCCTATGGGGAAATCGTGCACGAGCACGTTTTTCAAGCTGGCCGCTACCGTAAGCAACGCTGATATTTAGAGTTGAAGTGGCGGAAAATTATGCTCTACGCTCCCTTTTTGGAGCCTAATGCAGCCCTTCAGAGAACTCTAAATACCAGCGTTATTTAAAAGGTGCGGGGGAAAAAAAACACGCATAGCTAACACACCCCTTTGGCCGCAAAACTCTAAATCTAGCCGATAGTGATTTGTTTGGTGGTATCTGAACCATGAACTAAAATAGGTATTTGGATAAAATCAATTTGGGCAGTAGAGATCCCTCATTTATCAAAGAGTAAATAGGGAATAGGTCCACAAATTTAGATGGAGTTTTAGCGTTTCCCCTTGAAAATTGCTGGAAATTCTGTATTAGAAGGTAGAGTAGTTAAAAGGGAGTATATGGAAGAAATAGTTTGATATTTATTAAGTATGCTCGGCTAATTAGACAAGTTTCTTTGAAGATGGGATATTGTATAAGTTTATCTATTCCAACACAACTCACCCAATGGAATTCCAACTTAACCAACCCAAATTAGGAACCCCAACTAGGTCAGTTTTAAGCTGTACTCCCCTTTTAAATGCATTATCACTCTCTCTTCACCAATCTATCACCCTAGTCTAGAGATACTGATAATCTAGGGACTTGTATAGGGTAGATTTCAGGGGCGTATTATGGTCTAGGCCAACAAGGCCAGTGCCTAGGGCAGCAGATTTGGGAGGGGCAGCACATCTGTCCTATCCTCTCTCTAAAAGATAGCACACAGTACAGTGAGCGATAAAGTGCAGGCTTTTACAGAGAAGACAAGTCAGTGCTCCTTTAAACCATTGCTTCATATAGAGCCGCCAGAATTTTACTTGACTGGGGATATGCTTCCAAGGTGAGGCTGGAGGAGAAGACCTTGTGCCGATATGCTGCCTCCCCTTATCAGGTGTGGTGGGTCTGCGAGCGCAGTGCTTTTTGCAGGTCTTAGCAGCTAACATACTGGATGCGCCTGTGCACTGCTTAGATCAGCTTGTGATGTCTAATCATAAACTCTCAGTACTAATATTTGTTAGCTACTAATAGCTAGCTTGCTCTGCATTCATGAACCCATGGAGTAAACAGTCAACGGACACTTAAAAAATTTCAATTCCTGAATAATGGTAATTAATATATGTTGTTGCATGTAAAGGGCAGTGAAGAAGTATTCTTCTTACCCTCCCTTCCTCTCTCCCATCTTTCCCTATCTCCCTCCCTCCCTTCCTCCCTCAACTCACTCCCTCCCTCAACTCCCTCCCTTATTTCTCTCCCTTCATTCTCTCAACTCCCTCCCTTGCTCCCTTATTTCACTCCTTTCTTTTCCTCACCACTTTTCTCTTCTCTCTCTCTCTCTCCCTCCCTTCCTGCTTTCCTATCCCTCCCTTTTTTCCCCTCCCCTTCTTTTCTCTCCCTTCTCTCAGTGAGGAAATGGTATGAGATGCATGCAATTCAACCCACCTGTATGCAAGTGTTTTGCTAGCCCATTTTCTTTTGAATTGTTATGAAAAATTTTTTTACACACTGACCCAAAAAATATGAAGTGGGAAAAAAGGCCTAAAACCTTTGAGAGGGGGGGGCAGCAAAATTTTGAATGCCTAGCGCAGCACAAAACATAAATACGCCTCTTGTAGATTTGGATAATATTGAGGTTGGCTGTGACAGATATATTCATTCATCTTATTCTGTAGTTTATATAGATCAGCTGTAATCTCAGGGATAAGGAGAGCTTGCAATATATAAAGGACTTTTGGAAACAGCAACGTTTTTGATGCATAAATTCTACCTATCCAGGTAATATTTTTGGGTAACCAAGAAGAGATAAGATGTTGGAATTAATTTATTAGTCTCCCATAGTTCAACCTGTGTAAATCTCCTGAGTCTGAGGTTAAAAATATTCCTAGATATTTAATTGCTTTCCTCTGAATTTTAAAAGGGCATTTGGCTATTATATCCCTAAGAAGTTCTGAAGGCAAGTTGATTAGATAGAGTTCTGGTTTTGAAGGGTTAGTTAAAAAAATTGATACTAACCCGTATAATGATAACTCAGATTGCATCGCAGAGAGAGAGCAAAGAGGGGATGTCAATGTTAATAAAATATCATCAGCAAACATTGTTAACATATATTTGGTTTTGTACTAAGATGCTATGAATTTTTTGATTGAGATGAAGTCGGATCACCAATGGTTCTAATGAAAGAATAAATAAAAGAGGTTTAAGGGGACACCCTTGATGAGTTCCATTACAGATCTCAAAAACATAAGAAAGTTATCCACTACCATTATACATTGTAAAAATTTGTATGGGAAGCAATAGTATAATAGGGTGGTTTTTAGAAACGTCCAATCTAATCTGTTGGTGGTCTGTTGAAAGAAATATTGAGGGAGTTTTAAAACAATTAATATGGTTCAGAAGATTTAAAATGTTTACAGTCTTATTTCTAGCTTCCCTCTGTGGCACAAAGCCCACTTTATCATGGTTAATAAAGTGTGGAAGAAACAGGTTTAATCTGATTGCTAACACTTTTGCATATAACTTTAAATATATGTTTAACAATTATATGGGTCGGAAATTGGCAGGGCAGGTTGGTTGTTTGCCCGGCTTCTTTAAAACAGCAATGTAAACTTGTAGGATAGTAGCTGGGAAGACATTTTGATCCTAATTGCAGTTGAAGGGTGTTGTTAAATGGGGTAATAATACATTGGAAAAGATTTTATAATATTGACCTGAAAACCCATCACGTCCTGGGGCCTTGCCCAGTATAAATGTGATGATAGCTTCTTTAATTTTCTCAGTACTGATGGGAGATTCCAGAAGTTGTTTTACTTCAGGGATAGTTAAGGAATGAGAATATTGTTTAAAAATGCATTGCAAGCCTCTCTTAGATTGAGTAAATAGCTAAGATCAGCAACTTCCTGAGCAAGAGAGGAGTATATAATTCTACCTTGTTTATTTTTATATGTTTTAATTTTTATAAACTTTCCTCTCATGAAGTTTTTATGCGCTTCCCAAATTATACCAAAGTCTGTTTCTGATGTAATGAGCAGTCTAATTTGGAGTCAAGAAGTATATTTAAATCTCCTGCAACTATTAATAAACCTTTGAAAAATTGAGGGATTCGGTTTGTACTGTTATGGATAAATTTGATTTGATCTTTGTGGAGCGCATAAAGATTAACTAAAGTA
Source organism: Bombina bombina (assembly GCF_027579735.1). Classification (NCBI taxonomy): domain Eukaryota; kingdom Metazoa; phylum Chordata; class Amphibia; order Anura; family Bombinatoridae; genus Bombina; species Bombina bombina. The sequence goes on from NC_069503.1 coordinate 991,517,076, forward strand.
ATTGGTTTACCAAATAAAAGACCACATTTTCCTAAATAGCATCCTTCTTTGTCTTTATCTATTTTTAGTACTACAAATGACAAGGAACAAGGGATAAAGTTGCTAACTCCATTGTTTTTTTAGGAGTATTGATACTGTGAAAATGTTGGGAATATTGATTGGAAAAATATTTTGAGATTCTAGATGCTTTAAAACTAATATTTTTCCTCCTCTCTTGTGGAGATCATGATTTGATGTCACTCTTTTTAGGGCAATTAAAGCCCTTTACATTTTGTGTGATAGTATGAATATTCTGTATTCGGTTATTAGTCATTTAACAATATAAATGGGATAAATATAATATAGTGAAAAAGTAAACTCTTTCAAAATTGGTCCTATTAAAATATTCTGATGGTAGGCAGATATTTAGGCAACAAAATATAACAATAAACATGTGGATAAATAAGGAACAACTTCTAAACATTAATTGCATATTTAAACAGAAATAGAGGAGGTATTGTCCTCATTAGGCAAACAAAAAATAACATATATTGAAACACCTTAATAAAATTGTATAGACCAATATCATTAAAGCTATTAATTAATAACACACTGTTTGAAATATCTTGAAATATCTTAGATATATATTAGAAAAAGGATACTCATAAAAGTAATGTTCACTGTCCTTCAGCTGCAAGGTTAGGTGTTTTTGATATTTGCAAACTGAGCATTACAAAAGCAACACCTAATCGCTCACATTAAAGTATTTTTTTTAAAAAATCTAACCGCAAAGTATTAAAAAAAAAAACCACCGCCCACACAAAATATAACAAAAAAAAACCTACACAAAGTATTAACTCCTAAACCGCAAAATCCCTACATCGCAATAAACCTATTTTCCCTATTAACCCCTAAACCGCAAAATCCCTACATTGCAATAAACCTATTTACCCTATTAACCCCTACACTGCTAAACCCCTACATTACAATAAACCTATTTACCCTTCTTAACCCCTAAACCGCAAAACCCCTACATCGCAATAAACCTATTTAACTTATTAACCCCTAAACCGCAAAACCTCCACATCGCAATAAACCTATTTACCCTATTAACCCCTAAACCGCAAAACCCCAACATCGCAATTAACCTATTTACCTTATTAACCCCTAAACATTGCAATAAACCTATTTACCCTATTAACCCCTAAACCGCAAAACCCCTACATCGCAATAAACCTATTTAACTTATTAACCCCTAAACCGCAAAACCCCCACATCGCAATAAACCTATTTACCCTATTAACCCCTAAACCGCAAAACCCCAACATCGCAATTAACCTATTTACCTTATTAACCCCTAGACATTGCAATAAACCTATTTACCCTATTAACCCCTAAACCGCAAAACCCCTACATCGCAATAAACCTATTTAACTTATTAACCCTTTAAACCGCCAAAACCCACAACGCAAATAACTATTTAAATAATTAAGTACAGTACACTAACCTAACACCCCCTAACCTAACAATCCCTAACCTAACAACCCCTAACCTAACACCCCATTAAATATACCCAAATTACCTAAACTAATGCATTCTTAAGTTACAAAAAATAAAAAAACTAAGTGAAGTCTTCTTCCAAGCGCAACTTCTTCTTCTTCCAGGAACATCCTGCGCGGAGCGGTGCTGAAGATTGAAGACCGCGGAGCTGAAGACTGGCGACCCTGGAATTGAAGACAGGCGACTGCATAGCCATGGAGTGTGGAGGATCCTCTTCATACGATCTGCGCCGTACACTGAATAGTGAATTCAAGGTACGCGATTAAAGATGGTGTCCCTTGAATTCCAATTGGCTGATTTGATTCTTCCAATTCAAATCAGCCAATAGGATGAAAGCTACTCAAATCATATTGGCTATTTAAATTAGCCAATAGCATGAGAGCAAGTGAAATTCTATTGGCTTATTTGAATAGCCAATAAAATTTCACTTGCTTTCATCCTATTGGCTAATTTAAACAGCCAATAGGATTTGAGTAGCTTTTATCCTATTGGCTGATTTGAATTGGAAGAATCAAATCAGCCAATAGGAATTCAAGGGACGCCATCTTTAATCGCGTACCTTGAATTCACTATTCAGTGTACGGCAGAGATCGTACGAAGAGGATCCTCCACGCTCCATGGCTCCGCGGTCGCCGGTCTTCAGTTCCAGAGTCGCCGGTCTTCAGCTCCGCTCCGCGCAGGATGTTCCTGGAAGAAGAAGAGGTAGCGCTTGGAAGAAGACTTCACCGCCTGGAACAGGACCTTCTCCGCCGGACTTCAGGAACCGTGAGTACCAACCTGGGGGTTAGATTTAGGATTTTTTAATTTTTTTTGGGGGGGATTCGTTTTATTTAGATTAGGGATGGGCAGAAAAAGAGCTAAATGCCCTTTTAAGGGCAATGCCCAAACAAATGACCTTTTCAGGGCAATGGGTAGCTTAGGTTTTTTAGTGTTAGGTTCTTTTATTTTGGGGGGTGGGGGGGAATAATGTTAGGTGGGACTTTGTATATTTTTTGTAAAAGAGCTGATTATCTTGGGGCAATGCCCTGCAAAAAGCCATTTTAAGGGCTACTGGTAGTTTATTATTAGAGTAGAGTGTGTTTTTATTTTGGGGGGTCTTTTTTATTTTAATAGGGATTAGGTTTAATTTTGTTAAATTTGGTAATTTGATTTTTTTATTTTCTGTAATGTTATTTTTTTGTATTTTTTGTAAACTTACGTTGTTTCTACATCTGTAGTTTAAAAAATAATTAGACTGCCCTCTGGGCAGGCTTATCGACTAGTATAATAATAATGAGTTACAGAGACAAAAGGGTTAATATGCAAAAAGAAAATATTTATAAAATCATAGAAAATTACATTGAAATTTACATAAAATCAACAAAAGTGCACACAAATATGCAAATGGACACATGAAAACACACAGACAAACACAACAACACATGGGCCCCTCACAACAGAATGAGCGTCAATTAGCCGGCTAGTAAAAGTTCAACTGTAGATGTGAACCAGAGTTAATAAATATAATACAGGCAAAGGTGATTCAAAAGCCTGTATATTCCAGGATAGTGTTAATTCAGCTGAAGCGGAAAGCAGTTCAATATGCATGGGTTAATAGGCAAACAACTGGTTAGAAAAGTGCATGCAGGCACAGTAGCGCTCAATGTAATGCAATAGTTCCAAATCTGAAACACAATCACCTAAATTACGAGTTTTGAGCGATATAGAGAAATTAACGAACGCAACAAAAGTTACGTTATTTAATTTCCTGTAGCGCTGCTATTACAAGTTTGCAAACATACGCCTTTTGCGTGCGATATGGTTGCATTGAGCTCCATACCGCACACAATCAGAGCGCTGCTGTGACGTGCTCATGCACGATTTCCCCATAGACATCAATTGGGAGAGCCAGCAAAAAAAAACTAACATCTGCGATCGTGGAAACAAAAGTTCCGTAAAGCAGCCCCATTGATGTCTATGGGGAAATAAAAATACAGTTTAAACCTAACACCCTGACATAAACCCCAAGTCTAAACACCCCTAATCTGCTGCCCCCAACATCGCTGATGCCTGCCTACAGTTATTAACCCCTAATCTGCCGCACCCGATATTGCCGCTACCTAAATAAAATTATTAACCACTAATCTACCGCTCCCGATATCGCTGCCACTATACTACATTTATTAACCCCTAAACCACCAGACCCCTACATCGCAACAAGCTAAATTAAACTATATTAACCCCTAAACCTAACCCTAACCTTAACGTAACCCTAACCCTAACACCCCCTAACTTTAACATAATAAAAATATAGCTAAATTAAATTGTTAATTATTAACTTAATAAACCTATTAACCCCTAAACCGCCAGCCCCCCATATCGCAACAAGCTAAATTAAACTATATTAACCCCTAAACCTAACCCTAACTTTAACATAATGAAATAAGATCTAAATTAAATTTACAATTAACTAAATAATGCCTATTTAAAACTAAATACTCAACTCTGAAATAAAACCTAAGCTAGCTACAATATAACTAATAGTTATATTGTAGCTAGTTAAGGTTTTATTTTTATTTCACAGGTAAGTTTGTATTTATTTTAACTAGGTAGACTAGTTAGTAAATAGTTATTAACTATTTAATAACTACCTAGTTAAAATAAAAATAAACTTACCTGTGAAATAAAACCTAACCTGCCTTACACTAAAGCCTAACATTACAAAAAATAAAAAACCTACCATTACAAAAAATAAATGAAATTATCCAAAAAAATAAAAATTAATCCTTTTCTAATACCCTTAAAAAAATAAACCCACCCCAAAATAAAAAGCCCTACTCTAGAATAAACTACCAAGGGCCCTTAAAAGGGCTTTTTGTAAGGCATTGCCCTGAGATAAACAGCTCTTTTACTCCAAAAAAAAAAAAAAACACCCCCTAACACTATACAAACCCCCACCCCCCAAACTACCTTGGGCTCTTAAAAGGACCTTTTGGGGGGCCTTTAAAAGGGCTCTTTTACTAAAAAAAAAATACAAACACCCCCCAACACTATACATTACACAAAATAACAAACAAATTATCAAAAATAAAAAAAATTATTCCTATTCTAATACCCATAAAACAAAACCCATCCCAAAATTAATAAACTAATCAAGAATAAAATACTGATGGCCTTTAAAAGGGCCTATTGTAAGGCATTGCCCTAAAGATATCAGTTCTTTTTTTAAAATTAAACTACAAAAAAACCTAAGCTACCCATTGCCCTGAAAAGGGCATTTGTATGGGCATTGCCCTTAAAAGGACATTTAGCTCTTTTACTGCCCAGACCCTAACCTAAAAAATAAAACCCACCAAATAAACCCTTAAAAAAGCCTAACACCCCCTGACAATCCACTTACAGTTTTTGAAGTCCCGCTTGAACGATCTTCATCCCGGCAAAGTCTTCATCCAGACGGCCTCTTCAATCTTCATCCCAGCGGCGACGTCCTGATTCAAGCGGAGAGAAGTCTTCATCCAGGCAGCCTCTTCAATCTTCATCCAGGCGGCATCTTCTATCTTGATCCCGGAGGCGCAGAGTGGGTCCATCCTGAAGACATCCGGCGCGGGGCATCCTCTTCATATGGTCGCCGCCGTACACTGGATCTTCAATGCAAGGGACGCGATTCAAGATGGCGTCCCTTGCATTCCTATTGGCTGAGAAATTTGAATCAGCCAATAGGAATTAGGGCTGCTAAAATCATATTGGCAATTCAAATTAGTCAATAGGATTCAAGCAACTCTCATTCTATTGGCTAATTCGAATTCAAGCGGGACTTCAAAAACTGTAAGTGGATCATCAGGGGGATAGTGTTAGGCTTTTTAAGGGTTTATTGGGTGGGTTTTAGTTTTTAGGTTAGGGTCTGGGCAATGCCCATACAAATGCCCTTTTCAGGGCATTGGGTAGCTTAGGTTATTTTAGATAGTTTTTAGATAGTTTTTTATTTTGGGGGGGTTGGTTGGGTGGTGGGTTTTACTGTTGGGGGTGTTTGTATTTATTTTACAGGTAAAAGAGCTGATATCTTTGGGGCAATGCCCCGCAAAAGGCCCTTTTAAGGGCCATTGGTAGTTTATTGTAGGCTAGGGTTTTTTATTTTGGGTGGGCTTTTTTATTTTGATAGGGCTATTAGGCATAATTCTTTTTTATTTTTGATAAAAAAAATTGTTTTTGTAATTTAGTTAGTTTTTATTTTTTGAAATTTAAAAACTTTTTGTAATTTTTAGAGTAGTGGTAGTTTTATTTAATTGGTAGTAATAGCTGCGGTGCTGTTTTAACGCTAAAAATGACATATTTTCAGCGTTAAAAGACGCAACGCAAAACTTGTAATCTAGCTGAATGTAGTTTATCCACATTAGCTCTTAGCAGTGAAGGTTTACAGAGCGGACCGCCGTTAGCAAAACCGCCAACTCCTGCAGTCACCAAATAGCAGGTATGCTACCTCTCCTTCCAATAGTACGTATCTGCTAAAGCGGACAACGGCTCACAGCTCCTCCACATGAGAGCAAACAGCCAGGTAAGGTGGGGGGATCCCACGAGTCGGGTGCTGCAAACCACCGACGCGTCCCCTTGCACGTTTCCCTCCATAACAAGAGGAGCAGAGAGCTTCTTTTGGGTGATAGCGTGGTAAGCAAATGGTACCTCTTATTGGCCATAAAAGTCATGTGACATCAATCCGTTACGATTCAGCTGTCAAGTATAAACGGACTATATTTTGTAATGTTGGTGATTTAATTGTAAAGTAACGATGTCCATTGTGGACACCGATTCAGATATAGACACAAACATTTGGAGGCCCATTTGTATCAAAACAAGACAAGACAAACAACATATAATATTTCAAATTTAAACAAAGTAAGCAAAATTAAAACATTTATTTTCCAAAAAGGTTAAAGACCGCAAATTAGTTATATATACATTATATTAGCACATAACTACAAGTTCATATATTTGACTGAGGTTTACATGTGAGAAAACTTCATTTTTGTATATTACTATTATTACAATTTATCTGCATATAAGCCATTAGGTGCTGTAGAGTTCTAAACTAAAGGATGGCTATACTATTCCATGAGGGAGCTCATAAAGTAAGAGGGCAAATAATTAAGGGTAAAAAAGAGGCAAATTCCATTTTCTCATTTAATCCTATGGGGGACAGTGTTTGTAGATTAAAAATCCACCTTGTTTCTTACTGATGTAAAATAGTATCTATATTACCTCCTCGTCTGTGTTGTTTTACTTGTTCAATGCCTGTGAATTTTAAGCTATCCAATTTGGACTCATGGTGTTGTGCAAAATGTCTGGCAATCGGACTGTCAATATTAAGATATTTAATATCATCTCTTTGTTCATAAATACGTGTTCTGAAATCTCTATAGGTTTTTCCCACATAAAAACGTGGGCAGGAGCATAAGAAAAGATAGATAACTTCAGTTGTGGAGCAATTAATAAAAGATTTGGTTTTATGTGTTTTACCAGTTGTGGTTTCAAATGTTTTTGTTCTTTTTACAAAGGAACAAGCTACGCAATGATTGCATGGTGAGCATCCAACAATATTGCAAGCATGATCGGTCAACCAATTCATAGTTAAAGCTTTTGAGAATTCACTTTTAACCAGTAAGTCTTTAAGTTTGTTTGCTCTATGTGCAGTCATTAAAGGATAATTTCCTACAAAATCAGAGAAAACATTGTCTGTGGACAACAAATAAAAATTCTTATTTAATATTGTTCTTAGTTTTTGCCAGTGTGAATTATATTTAGTAATAAATCTTATTTTCTTGTCTTCTGCAAAAGGCTGTCTCTGGCCATATAGCAGATTTTGTCTATCTTAGATTTTCACCTTGTAGAGTGCTCTTTTAACAGATCTTTTTGAGTAGCCCCTGTCATAAAACCTTTCAGCCATTTCCTTGGTTTGTTTGTTAAAGGTGTATTGTTTCAAACAGATTCTTCGAAGTCAAAGGAATTGACTACATGGAATCCCTTGTTTCAGATTTTCCGGTGGAATTGGGGTTAATATATTATAGTGTGGGTGATGTTGGGGTGCGGGGGAATAGGGGTTAATAACTTTATTATAGTGGCGGCGATATTGGGAGCGGCAGATTAGGTGTTAATAACTTTAATATAGTGTTTGCGATGCGGGAGGGCCTCGATTTAGGGGTTAATAGTGTAGTTTATGGGAGTTAATGTACTTTGTAACAGTTTAGTTATGACTTTTGTGTAACATTTTTTGTAGCGCAGAACTTAAAACTACTGGTCTCAGATTGTGGAACGGATCGTGTCGGTATAGGCTGGAACGCAAGCATTTTAGCCTCACCGCAAAACTTGTAATGGCAGCGCTATGGAAATCCCACACCAAAATGTCATTTTTATGAGGGCGGGACTGACGTTGCATTACAGGCTAAAATGCTTGCTGTACAGCTATACCGACAAGACTCATAATTGCTGCGTTCCGTTTTTTACGCTGAAATGGCCATTTTTTTCAGCGTTAAAACTGGAATGCAAAACTTGTAATCTAGGTGTAAATTCATTAATTTACAATTACATCTCTTGGAGGCTTGTCATCTGGAGTTTTGGCTCTTAATGCCCTGTGTGCTCTATCTAGAGCAACTGTAATGGAGTCCTGTTCATTAGTCAGAAATGCAAACAAACTTTTGCCTAGATTTAGAGTTCTGCGTTACCCGTCAAAAGCAGCGTTAAAGGGTCCTAACGCTGCTTTTGGCCGCCCGCTGGTATTTAGAGTCAGCCAGGAAAGGGTCTACCGCTCACTTTCAAGCCGCGACTTTTCCATACCGCAGATCCCCTTACGCCAATTGCGCATCCTATCTTTTCAATGGGATCTTCCTAACGCCGGTATTTAGAGTCTTGACTGAAGTGAGCGGTAGAGCCTCTACCTACAAGACTCCAGCCGCAAAAAAATGTCAGTAGTTAAGAGCTTTCTGGGCTAACGCCGGTTTATAAAGTTCTTAACTACTGTGCTATAAAGTACACTAACACCCATAAACTACCTATGTACCCCTAAACCGAGGTCCCCCCACATTGCCGCCACTATAATAATTTTTTTTAACCCCTAATCTACCGATCGCACACCGCCGCCACCTACATTATCCCTATGAACCCCTAATCTGCTGCCCCTAACATCGCCGACACCTACATAATATTTATTATCCCCTAAAGGGTCCTAACGCTGCTTTTGGCCGCCCGCTGGTATTTAGAGTCAGCCAGGAAAGGGTCTACCGCTCACTTTCAAGCCGCGACTTTTCCATACCGCAGATCCCCTTACGCCAATTGTGCATCCTATCTTTTCAATGGGATCTTCCTAACGCCGGTATTTAGAGTCTTGACTGAAGTGAGCGGTAGAGCCTCTACCTACAAGACTCCAGCCGCAAAAAAATGTCAGTAGTTAAGAGCTTTCTGGGCTAACGCCGGTTTATAAAGTTCTTAACTACTGTGCTATAAAGTACACTAACACCCATAAACTACCTATGTACCCCTAAACCGAGGTCCCCCCACATTGCCGCCACTATAATAATTTTTTTTAACCCCTAATCTACCGATCGCACACCGCCGCCACCTACATTATCCCTATGAACCCCTAATCTGCTGCCCCTAACATCGCCGACACCTACATAATATTTATTAACCCCTAATCTGCCCCCCCGCCTCGCAAACCCTATAATAAATAGTATTAACCCCTAATCTGCCCCCCCAACGTCGCCGCCACCTAACTTCAAGTATTAACCCCTAATCTGTAAACCGGAGCTCGTCGCTACTCTAATAAATGTATTAACCCCTAAAGCTAGGTCTAACCCTAACACCCCCTAAATTAAATATAATTTTAATCTAACGAAATAAATTAAATCTTATTAACTAAAGTATTCCTATTTAAAACTAAATACTTACCTGTAAAATAAACCCTAATATAGCTACAATATAACGAATAATTATATTGTAGCTATTTTAGGATTTATATTTATTTTACAGGCAACTTTGTATTTATTTTAACTAGGTACAATAGCTATTAAATAGTTATTAACTATTTAATAGCTACCTAGTTAAAATAATTACAAAATTACCTGTAAAATAAATTCTAACTTAAGTTACAATTAAACCTAACACTACACTATCAATAAATTAATTAAATAAATTACCTACAATTACATACAATTAAATAAACTAAACTAAATTCCCAAAAAAATCACAAAATTACAAAGAATAAAAAAAGATTACAAGAATATTAGGCTAATTACACCTACTCTAAGCCCCCTAATAAAATAAAAAATCCCCCCAAAATAATAAAGGTCCCTACCCTATTCTAAATTAAAAAGTAACCAGCTCTTTTACCAGCCCTTAAAAGGGATTTTTGCGGGGCATGCCCCAAAGTAATCAGCTCTTTTGCCTGTAAAAAAAAATACAACCCCCCCCCAACATTAAAAGCCACATACCCCTACACTAACCCAAACCCCCCTTAAATAAACCTAACACTACACCCCTGAAGATCACCCTACCTTGAGCTGTGTTCCCCCAGCCGGGCACCGATGGACCAAAAGAGGACATCCGGAGCGGCAGAAGTCTTCATCCTATCCAGGCAGAAGAGGACATCTGGACCGGCAGACATCTTCATCCAAGCGGCATCTTCTATCTTCATCCATCCGACGAGGAGCGGCTCCATCTTCAAGACCTCCGGGGCAGAACATCCTTCTTCCCCGAAGACTAGATGACGAATGACGGTTCCTTTAAATGACGTCATCCAAGATGGCGTCCCTCGAATTCCGATTAGCTGATAGGATTCTATCAGCCAATCGGAATTAAGGTAGGAAAAATCTGTTTGGCTGATTGAGATGACATCATTTAAAGGAACCTTCATTTGACGAGTAGGCGTCGGTTGAAGAGGATGGATCTGCGTCGGCTGGAAGAAGATGGCTCCGCTCCGCTCCGGATGGATGAAGATAGAAGATGCCGCTTGGATGAAGATGTCTGCCGGTCCAGATGTCCTCTTCTGCCCGGATAGGATGAAGACTTCTGCCGCTCCGGATGTCCTCTTTTTGTCCATCGGTGCCCGGCTGGGTGAAGACGACTCAAGGTAGGGAGATCTTCAGGGGGGTAGTGTTAGTTTTATTTAAGGGGGGTTTGGGTTAGAGTAGGGGTATGTGGGTGGTGGGTTTTAATGTTGGGGGGGTTGTATTTTTTTTTACAGGCAAAAGAGCTGATTACTTAGGGGCATGCCCCGCAAAAAGCCCTTTTAAGGGCTGGTAAAAGAGCTGGTTACGTTTTAATTTAGAATAGGGTAGGGACTTTTATTATTTTTTTATTTTTTTATTTTATTAGGGGGCTTAGTGTAGGTGTAATTAGCCTAATATTCTTGTAATCTTTTTTATTTTTTGTAATTTAGTGTTTTGTTTTTTTTGTAATTTAGTTTAGTTTATTTAATTGTATGTAATTGTAGGTAATTTATTTAATTAATTTATTGATAGTGTAGTGTTAGGTTTAATTGTAACTTAGGTTAGGATTTATTTTACAGGTAATTTTGTAATTATTTTAACTAGGTAGCTATTAAATAGTTAATAACTATTTAATAGCTATTGTACCTAGTTAAAATAGATACAAAGTTGCCTGTAAAATAAATATAAATCCTAAAATAGCTACAATATAATTATTCGTTATATTGTAGCTATATTAGGGTTTATTTTACAGGTAAGTATTTAGTTTTAAATAGGAATACTTTAGTTAATAAGATTTAATTTATTTCGTTAGATTACAATTATATTTAACTTAGGGGGGTGTTAGGGTTAGACTTAGCTTTAGGGGTTAATACATTTATTAGAGTAGCGGCGAGGTCCGGTCGGCAGATTAGGGGTTAATAAGTGTAGGTAAGGTAGCGACGACGTTGGGGGGGCAGATTAGGGGTTAATAAATATAATATAGGGGTCGGCGGTGTTAGGGGCAGCAGATTAGGGGTACATAGGTATAATTTAGGTTGCGGCAGTGTACAGAGCGGCCGATTAGGGGTTAATAAGTGTAAGGTTAGGGGTGTTTAGACTCGGGGTTCATGTTAGGGTGTTAGATGCAGACTTAGAAAGTATTTCCCCATAGGAAACAATGGGGCTGCGTTGGGAGCTTAATGCTGCTTTTTTGCAGGTGTTAGGTTTTTTTTCATCCCAAACTGCCCCATTGTTTCCTATGGGGAATCGTGCACGAGCACGTTTTTCCAACGTACCGCTACCGTAAGCAACGCTGGTATTGAGGGTTGAAGTGGTGGTACATTCGGCTCAACGCACCCTTTTTGGAGCCTAATGCAGCCCTTCAGACAACTCTAAATACCAGCGTTGTCTTAAGGGTGCGTTGGGAAAAAAAGCAGCGTTAGCTACACGGGTCTTTACCGACAAAACTCTAAATCTAGGCGTTTGTAAATAGGGATCGAGGTCAGACACTAATACCGATTCAAGGAGTCCCCTTATTCGGATATTATGTCGTCTGCTTCTATTTTCTAGATCAATTTTTTTTCAAGCTCAGATACCTTGTTGCTGGACACTGTTTTGAATATCACTCATGACTGTAGTGTAAAGTTTAGAATCAAAGAATAAAAAACCCTTTACAATTAGCTCTGCTTCACAATATAAGAAGTACTATCCCAAGAACCTCTAAAAAATGAATTAAAATAGCAGAAGTATTGCTACCCTAATCGGTCTGGCTAATGTACTAGAAGTATGAAATACGATCTATTTAGTAATCTAATAAATATTTATAGGGACACTGAACACAAATTTTTTCTTTTGTGATTCAGATAGAGCATGCAATTTTAAACAACTTTCTAATTTACTCCTATTATCAATTGTTCTTCATTCTCTTGCTTTCTTTATTTGAAAAAGAAGGCATCTAAGCTATTTTTTGGTTCAGAACCATGGAAAGCATTTGTTTATTGGTAGGTGAATTTACCCACCAATCAGCAAGAACAACACAGTGTATTCACCAAAAATGGGCCGGCATCTAAACTTACATTCTTGCATTTCAAATAAAGATACCAAGAGAATGAAAAGAATTTGATAATAGGAGTAAATTTGAAAATTGCTTCAAATTGCATGCTCTATCTGAATCACGATAGAAAAAAACTGGGTTCAGTGTCCCTTTAATTTTGTACAAAAAGGGATATAAAACAGCAAGAATACAAAATACAAATTAAAAATTAAAATAGTCTATAACATATAAACCACCGGAGGTATTTATAATAAAGTTTTGGTTATAAATTAAGTCTAAACAGTAAATCTAGCTCTTAAAACTTATACATTTAAAAACATATTAGATATGTGCATGGCGAAAAAATTTGGTTCCGATCGATTCGGATTTTTTCGAATTTCGTTTCGGAGCGATTCGAATTCGGAAAAATTTTAATCAATTTGGTTCGGATTAGTTTCGGATTCATTTGGATTCTAATAAATTTGGCTCGATTCAGTTCGATTCGGTTCGGAAATTCGGTGGGATGTGCTGTGTATTAGACTAGTATTATGTACTGTATATTAGGTGTAACCCATAGCAGAGTGATATAACCTAATATACTGTACAATACTAGTGTAATCCATGGCCATCCAAATCTACCGAATAAATCTGAACTAATTCGGATTTATTCGGTAAATTCGGCACTATTTTAATTCGGAAATCCGAATCGATCCGAATCCCGAATTTTACGAAATTCAGCCGAATTTCCGAATTGATCCGAAACGAATCGCACATGTATAAAACATATACACAGAAACATATACATGGATAGGTCAGGCAGGCAACAATGTTATATAATAGCTGAAATCAGTGCCTCAAAGTAAAATGTATCCAAGTTCTCAGCCAATATAACATTCTCAGCCAATACAAAGTTCTATTTCCAACAGTTAGGCCGTGACTCTGAGTTTGTAGAAAACAAACAGTCTAGTGTTTTTATCAACAGTTCCACTAATAGAACACCTTTTTGGGTGTATTTGAAAATAGCTGAGAAAACCAAACTTGCAGGTGTCCCCTCCGATATTATAATGTGTGCAATATAACCTTCGTTATGATTGCACTTATGACCAGGGATAGGCACAGACAAAGGCTGTGGCGGACATTTTCCAAAGTACAGACCTTAGTGAAGGACACCAAGGTACATTTGAAATTAAAAACATTATTTTATAGTGCTTGGTGTTATTATACTGACGCAGATACCGCTGATCCTATAACCAGCCCTCCTCTGGCTATACCCATGTGCCAGTGTCACTACTGTGTCATTATATAGCGCTGGGTGTTATTATACTGATGCAGATACCACTGATCTTATAACCAGCCCTCCTCTGGCTATACTCATGTGCCAGTGTCACTACTGTGTCATTATATAGTGATGGGTATTATTATACTGATGCAGATACCACTGATCCTATAACCAGCCCTTGTCTGGCTATACGCATATGCCAGTGTCACTACTGTGTCATTATATAGCGCTGGGTGTTATTATACTGATGCAGATACCACTGATCTTATAACCAGCCCTCCTCTGGCTATACCCATGTGACAGTGTCACTACTGTGTCATTATATAGTGCTGGGTGTTATTATACTGATGCAGATACCACTGATCCTATAACCAGCCCTCCTCTGGCTATACTCATGAGCCAGTGTCACTACTGTGTCATTATATAGTGCTGGGTGTTATTATACTGATGCAGATACCACTGATCCTATAACCAGCCCTTGTCTGGCTATACCCATGTGACAGTGTCACTAATGTGTCGTTATATAGGGCTGGGTGTTATTATACTGATGCAGATATCACTGATCCTATAACCAGCCCTCCTCTGGCTATACCCATGTGACAGTGTCACTAATGTGTCATTATATAGCGCTGGGTGTTATTATACTGATGCAGATACCACTGATCCTATAACCAGCCCTTGTCGGGCTATACCCATGTGACAGTGTCACTAATGTGTCGTTATATAGCGCTGGGTGTTATTATACTGATGCAGATACCACTGATCCTATAACCAGCCCTCCTCTGGCTATACTCATGTGCCAGTGTCACTACTGTGTCATTATATAGCGCTGGGTGTTATTATACTGATGCAGTTACCACTGATCTTATAACCAGCCCTCCTCTGGCTATACGCATGTGCCAATGTCACTACTGTGTCATTATATAGTGCTGGGTGTTATTATACTGATGCAGATACCACTGATCCTATAACCAGCCCTCCTCTGGCTATACGCATGTACGGACACCTTGCCTATACCTGCTTATGACAGTCACACTTTTAGATGGTATGTAAACGGTAGATAGTGTATAGTTTTGCAGAAAGAATAAACCACTCACCATAATTCGAATATATGATTCACCGCTTTACTGAGGTCTAATGTTTCCAGCTGTAGAGATCGTGTACAGCTTCGGCGTCCCTGTCTCTCACTGTAGGCGCCTTTTGCGTGAGCTCCGGTCACGTGACTTTGTTAGACCAATCGAATACTTCTGCTATTTTAATAAAGTTTAGAATCACCTTACAGTTTTTCCACTCTTTGGGGCCTATTTATCAAGCTCTGAATGGACCTTGAAGGCCGTGTTTCTGGCGAGTCTTCAGACTCGCCAGAAGCACAAGTTATGGAGCAGCGGTCTAAAGACCGCTGCTCCATAACCCTGTCTGTCTGCTCTGAGCAGGCAGACAGGAATCGCCACAATTCAACCCGATTGAGTACGATCGGGTTGAATGACACCTCCCTGCTGGCGGCCGATTGGCCACTAGTCTGCAGGGGGCGGCGTTGCAACAGCAGCTCTTGTAATATTCTGGTGCAATGCTGAATACAGAGAGCGTATTGCTCTCCGCATTCAGCGATGTCTGTCGGACCTGATCCGCACTGTCGGATCAGGTCCGACAGACATTTGTTAAATTGGCCTCAGTGTCCTATTTCCGAGAGTTCTTTCTTGATATCGCTTCTCAAATATTTTGTTTGACTTGTGAAATCAATGTAGATATATCTTATTTAGAAGTTAGGGAATCCAAAAAAGCTTTGGGTACAACTACTGTATTGGGAGGTTGATCTGACTAGTATTCTTATGAGGGAGAGGACGGACTAATATGAGGCATATGCGCTGAGCCTACTGGTGTTGAATTTATGTCCAACATTAAATAAAAATATTTTTTAGGAATTGGTATTGGCTTGATTGATTTGTCATACTTATTAAACTTCTTATGAACGATCTTGCAAAGTATTTAGTTAAAATAGTGAAATATAATGTTGAAAATGACCACCAGTCTACCAAACTTTATATAATTAATTTACGGCTAGATTGCGAGTTTTGCGTTAGGAGTGAAAAAGCAGCGTTATGGGTTATAACACTGCTTTTTCACTACCGCTGCTATTACGAGTCTTGTCAAAAAAAGCTGTACCGCACACTTTTTTGGCAGTAACTCAAATTAACTTACGCAATTTGTGTAAAGTCTTTATTCAATGGGACTTCTATAGCGCAAATATTACAAGCTTTTTCTGGGAGGCCAAAAAGTGAGCGGTACAGCCTATCCCACAAGATTCGTAACGCAATCTAAAGTCAGTATTTATGGGCTTTACGCTACAAAGCTGTAGCACTAACACCCATAAACTAGCTATTAACCCCTAAACCGAGGCCCTCCCGCATCGCAAACACTAAAATAAAATTATTGACCCCTAATCTGCCACTTCCGACATCGCCGCCACTATAATAAACATATTAACCCCTAAACTGCCACATCACAAACAATAGTTAAATATTATTAACCCCTAATCTGCTGTCCCTAACATCGACGTCACCTACCTACATTTATTAACCCCTAATCTGCCGCCCCCAACGTCGCCGCCACTATACTAAATGTATTAACCCCTAAACCTAAGTCTAACCCTAACACCCCCTAACTTAAATATAATTAAAATAAATCTAAATAAAACCTACTATCATTACCTAAATAATTCCTATTTAAAACTAAATACTTACCTATAAATTAAACCCTAAGGTAGCTACAATATAACTAATAGTTACATTGTAGTTAGCTTAGGTGTTGTTTTTATTTCACAAGCAAGTTTGTATTTATTTTAACTAGGTAGAATAGTTACTAAATAAAACTATTTACTAACTACCTAGCTAAAATAAATACAAATTTACCTGTAAAATAAAACCTAACCTGTCTTACACTAACACCTAACCTTACACTACAATTCAATAAATTACATTAATTAAATACAATTACCTAAATTACAAAAACAAACACTAAATTACACAAAATAAAAAAATAAATGATCAGATATTTAAACTAATTACTCCTAATCTAATAGCCCTATCAAAATAAATAAATAAATAAATAAAAAAAACTAGCATAAACTAAACTACCAATAGCCCTTAAAAGGGCCTTTTGCAGGGCATTGCCCCAAAGAAATCAGCTCTTTTACCTGTAAAATAAAATACAAACAACCCCCCAACAGTAAAACCCACCACCCACACAACCAACCCCCCAAATAAAAAACTAACTAAAAAAACCTAAGCTCCCCATTGCCCTGAAAAGTTAATAACTATTTACTAAGTAGTCTACCTAGTTAAAATAAATACAAACTTGCCTGTGAAAAAAAAACACCTAAGCTAGATACAATGGAACTATTAGTTATACTGTAGCTATCTTAGGGTTTATTTTATAGGTAAGTATTTAGTTTTAAATAGGAATTATTTAGTTATTAATAGTAGGTTTATTTAGATTTATTTTAATTACATTAAAGTTAGTGGGTGTTAGGGTTAGACTTAGGGTTAGGTTTAGGGGTTAATAAATTTAGTATAGTGGCGGCGACGTTGAGGGCAGCAGATTAGGGGTTAATAAGTGTAGGTAGGTGGCGGCGGTGTTAGGGACAGCAGATTAGGGGTTAATAAGTGTAGGTAGGTGGCGGCGATGTTAGGGACAGCAGATTAGGGGTTAATAAGTGTAGGTAAGTGGCGGCGATGTTAGGGACAGCAGATTAGGGGTTAATAACAGTAATGTAGGTTGCGGCGACATTGGGGGCGGCAGATTAGGAGTTAATAATATTTAGTGTTTGTGATGCGAGAGTGCGGCGGTTTAGGGGTTAATATGTTTATTCTAGTGGTGGCGATGTCCGGAGCAGCAGATTAGGGGTTAATAATTTTATTTTAGTGTTTGCGATGCATGAGGGCCTCGGTTTTGGGGTTAATAGGTAGTTTATGGGTGTTAGTGTACATTTTAGCACTTTAGTTATGATTTTTATGTTACAGCTTTGTAGCGTAAAACTCATAACTACTGACTTTCAGTTTACGGTATTGATCTTGGTGGTATAGGGTGTACCGCTCACTTTTTGGCCTCCCAGGCAGACTCATAATAGCGGCCCAAAAGAAGTCCCATTGAAAAAGGACTTTTTGAAAGCTGCAGTAATTACGTTGCGTTAAGGCCAAAAAGGTGTGCGGTGCCCCTGAACCTGCAAGACTCGTAATACCAGCGGTAGTGAAAAAGAGTCTTAACGCTGCTTTTTAACTCATACCGCAAGACTCGTAATCTAGCCGTGAATCAGGAACAACAAAAAAAGAAGGTTGTTTGGGGCTGCCTTAAAATTGTATCAATCTTTTAAACTGCTTGCTTAAAGGGACAGTCAAGTCCAAAAAAACTTTCATGATTTAAATAAGGAATGTAATTTTAAACAACTTTCCAATTTACTTTTTTCACCAATTCTGCTTTGTTCTCTTGGTATTCTTAGTTGAAAGCTAAACCTAGGAGGTTCATATGCTAATTTCTTAGACATTGAAGACTGCCTCTAATCTGAATGCATCTTGACCACTAGAGGGCATTAGTTCATGTGTTTCTTATTGATAACATTGAGCTCATGCACGGGAAGTTACCCTGGAGTGAGCCCTGATTGGTTAAAATGCAAGTCTGTCAAAAGAACTTAAATAAGGAGGCTGTTTGCAGAGGCATAGATACAAGGTAAGTACAGAGGTAAAGAGTATATTATTATAACTGTCTTGGTTATGCACAGTATGTACAGTACAAAGAAATAAAACTAATAGCAGCTATGAAAATACAATATTAAAAAAGCTGTCAATTCCTAAAAACACATTTTACATAGTAAATCTTTACTTTTGCCAAATAAAAAAAACCTCGGGTACATGAAATCTTCCTCAAAAGAAAAGAACATACCAAAAGTTAAAATCATTTTTAATATATCAAACTAACTTTAAATATGTAATATAGTATATTACAGTTTTATACATACATATAATAGACTACATATACATGTGTAATCTACCCACAATCACAGTTCCTATGAGTTTATTATTAAGGTGTTTTTTTTTTTTTGGTTCTTTATTAACAATTGTGTTAGCATAAAAAGGGCTAATTTTACCGTGCACCCGTAAAGGGGCAAATGTGTATATACACATACAAACACATAAATATATACAGTATTATATATTCATATACATATATATTTTAAATATGCTGCCCAAAGGTGCGCGACTTACCCCCTTTGCTCAGCTAGGTTTTCGGCATCAGAACGAAGCTGCCATTGGAGCCTATGGAAGCGTTCACATTGCGCTTAACTCACAATACCAACGCACATTTGTGCTCCACTCGTAATCTAGGCCATAGTGTATATATAGTCGTTCTGTGGGAGTTTTATTAGCATTTCATGGGTGTAACCTGTATTTTAACAGGGAAACATCACATACCTGTCTTGCCAGCCTTTTGATGTTGAGATTTGCAATTGTAAGAAATCTACTGAACGTACAGTGAAACTTAGTTCACATATCTATTCTGTGAAATTTTACTAAACAGAAACCTTTTTACATTTAGTGAATGCACATTCTATGTTGTGTTAAGATGCTTTGAATACATGCCCCCCACACTGCAGAGATCCGCATTTACCAGCAATGTGAGTGGATTATTGAATAGGTGCAGCAACCATTATTGTTTCCTACGGAAGGCACATCTCCACTCATCTGACCACCGAGGGTCATCCCACTATTTTTTATAATGATGGATGGATTATGAGTCTGGTGATACTGACATGGGCATTTCTTGCGGATCTGACAATCCTTTTAACATTGGGCCCATAGACTTTCAGCATTGCTAATGCTAAAATGACATGTGCTAACAAATTACAGAATGCAATTCCTTCACTATAGTGTCTCTTTAAGTGAAAAATGTCGGGATATGTATGTCCCTTAAATGGACTATCTACTCCAGAATTTTTATTGTTTAAAAGATAGATAGGCCTCAATTTATCAAGGTCTGTTGGACCTGATCCGACAATGCGGTCGCCGTATTCAGCATTGCACCAGCAGCTCACAAGATCTGCTAGTGCAACGCCGCCCCCTGCAGACTCGCGGCCAATAGGCCGCCAGCAGGGAGGTGTCAATCAACCCGATCGTACTCGATCGGGTTGATTTCCGGCGATGTCTGTCCACCTGCTCAGAGCAGACGGACAGGTTATGGAGCAGCGGTCTTTGTGACTGCTGCTTCATAACTTGTGTTTCTGGCGAGCCTGCAGGCTCGCCAGAAACACGGGCATCAAGCTCCAATCGGAGCTTGATAAATATGACCCATAGTCCCTTTATTATCCATTCCACAGTTTTGCATAACCAACACGGTTATATTAATATACTTTTTACCTCTATGATTACCTTGTATCTAAGCTTCTGCAGACTGCTCCTTATTTCAGTTCTTTTGACAGACTTGCATTTTAGCCAATCCGTGCCCTGTCATAAATAATTCCATGGGCGTGAGCACAATGTTATATATATGGCACACATGGACTGAGTCCCCCTAGCTGTGAAAAACTGTCAAATGCATTCAGAATAGAAGCTGCCTTCAAGGGCTTAGAAATTAGCATATGGGCCTACCTAGGTTTAGCTTTCAACTAAGAATACCAAGACAACAAAGAAAATTTGTTGGTAAAAGTGAATTGGAAAGTTGTTTAAAATTGCATGCCCTATCTGAATCATGGAAGTTTCATTTTGAGTAGACTGTCCCTTTAAGTTCACTAAATCACTCTTTCACTACTTGCCTTAATAATATAGGTCCTTATGTGCCCCGTTAATTAACATGTATCAGACATAACTTCAATAAGAAAACAACGAAGGACCCACAGATATTGTTCTAGCAGCAAACATTCTGTCATGATACGAAGGGGTCGATTTACTATGCCCTTGAATGGGTCCAGCTTGCACTGTTTCCGTGCGAACCTTCAGACTCACCAGAAACAAGAATTAAGAAGCAGCGGTCTTAAGACGGTCTTAAGGTCCTTAACTGGATCCGCAGCCTCTGAGCGGCGTACAGCAATCAACCCAATTGCATACAATCAGGTTGATTGACACCCCCTGCAAGCGGCCAATTGGCCGCAAATCTGCAGGGGGCGGCATTGCACAAGCAGTTCACTAGAACTGCTTGTGCAATGCTGATTGCCCACAGCATATGCTGTCCGCATTCAGCGATGTCAACCAGACTTTGTTAAATCAGCCCCTAAAAGGTTACCCATTGCACAGATATCAGCTTCATTCTTACTATAGAAAAAAAACTGAAAATGATTTTAAAATAATGACACTGTTCTGTTGTACCAGTTTGAAGGGCATGTAAATGCTTGTTGCAGTTAAATAGGCTGAGATTTGTATTTGCTCTCAGTGCACTGCTTTGTCATTGACAAAAGAAGGAAGCAAGCAAATGCTTATATTTCCATTCCAGTTACATTTTCAATAGTTTCCTTCCTAATAAGACTCTAATTGAATTATTGTCTTTCTTGACTTGTTCTGTGAGTCTCCTATTTAATTCACTATTCATTTGCTAAACAGATTGTAATGCTACATAAATACCAATATGGCAGCAAAACAAAGATGTAATTATTTAATATTATCATACAGGCATTTTCATTTGGTTTAAATAAAAACCAAATAAATTCATGCTTAAAGCATATGTTAACTAAATTCATCATATATGACCTGCTCATATTTTACCCATAATTCTGTATGGTTTAGAAATATGTCCATGTGATACACTCCCATGAAAATTCATACAAGTGCACTTTTTCTACTCAAGGACACTAGCAGAAGCAGCACACATAGGGGCTATAGATATGGCTGCAGGAAGAGGGTGGATAAACAGTTCAAATGGCTACAGTAGAGGCTGGACCCATAGCTCATGTGACTATAGGCAGATGCTGGGCACACAGTTCAGATGACAGGAGGACGCCTATTTCAAATCCCAGCAGACATAGACAATGGACACATTTTAAAAGGTATCTGGTTGAGAATGGACACATGCTTCAGACATACAAAAGCAGGAATACATGGTGATAGGAGCAGGCATTAGAAAGGGCAACTAAAATCTGACTTTGCTGAATTTAACAAGAAATTAATATTTATTTAGGTATTGTTTAGTGGGCACTGCCCCCTCTCTCTCTCTCTCCACAAGTTGTAAATGAAGCTCCATTATAATCAATGAAGCCACTCCTCTATCATAACCGTTCACTTCTCAGCGCATAGAACAAATTCCACAATGAATAATATTCGCATATTGAATATTAATAATATTCGCATTAGTTATTTTACAAATCGTCATCTGTCAATCAATTTGACAATATGGTGGGCGGGAGAGCTGCGCTTATCGTCGCAGCGGAAAATAGGTACAAAAATCTGCAAAATATATACTTATAATAGATTTCATGAATTAAACCCTTGTTAATTTTTAAAAGTCTATCCAATGCCGTGAGGCGCTATTAGTAACTTGACATTCACTTTAATGTTAGGCTTTATTTTTACATTAATGTTAGGATTTTTTATTTTAATTGTAACTTAGTTTATGTAATTTGGGTTAATTTAGGGAGTGCTAGGTTAGGGGCTTAGTAATTAAATTAGTTATTTGCATTGTGGGGGGTTGACGGCTTAGGAGTTAATAGGTTAATTAGGTTTATTGCAATGTGGGGGTTTGGCGGTTTAGGGGCTAATTAGGTTTATTGCGATGCAGGGGAGTTGGCAGTTTAGGGGTTAATAGCGTAATTAGGTTTATTCGATGTGGGGGGTTGGCGGTTTAGTGCTTAATAGGTTAATTAGGTTGATTGCGATGTGGGGGGTTGGCGGTTTAGGGGTTAATATTTTAATTATGTTATTTGCGTTGTTTAATTTGCGGATTAGGGGTTAATTACTTTATTATTTTGCAATGTGGGGGATAGTGGTTTAGGTGTTTGTTAATACTTCATGCAGGAGGTTAGTTTTTTTTTTGTTATACTTTGTGCGGGCGGTTAGTTTTTTTAATTTTGTGCGGGCGGCCATGTGTTTTTTTGTTATTTCATGCGGACGGTTGCATGTTTTTTTTTAAAGGCTTCGTTTGCCTACGCTGCATCCACGTGGATTCTGAAAATGGCAGGGTGGTGAAAGAATTCACCTGTGGTGGATTCTTTCACCACCCTGCCATTTTCGGAATCCACCTGGATGCAGTTGGATGCACCTGGATACTGTTCAGCATAATAGCAGATGCAGGGAAACTAATTTTACAATAAGGAAAATAATACTCTTCAGTGTTCTCCACATAAAATGTTGCCAGGTGTGGGGCATTATAAAGTAGTCGGGTGACATTATAAAGTAGTCGGGTGACATTATAAAGTAGCCAGATGGCATTATGAAGTAGCCGGGTGACATTATAAAGTAGCCAGGTGGTATTATGAAGTAGCCAGAGGGCATTATGAAGTAGCCAGGTGACATTATGAAGTAGCTGGGTGGCATTATGAAGTAGCCCGGGGGCATTATGAAGTAGCAGAGTGGCATTATGAAGTAGCTGGGTGGCATTATGAAGTAGCCCGGGGGCATTATGAAGTAGCCGAGTGGCATTATGAAGTAGTTGGGTGGCATTATGAAGTAGCCGAGTGGCATTATGAAGTAGCCAGGGGCATTATGAAGTAGCCGAGTGGCATTATGAAGTAGCTGGGTGGCATTATGAAGTAGCCGGGGGCATTATGAAGTAGCCGGGGGGCATTATGAACTAACAGGGGGGCAGTGTAATATTTTCTAATATTATATAATTTTCACCTTTCCAAAGCACAAATTAATTGCATCATTTAACATAAATGTAATTAATATAAATGTGTGCAATAAAAATTTAACATTTTTAATATTTGCTAATGTTAGCTTAATATTGGTTAAAATGTTAGGCTGGTCGGTGGTGCAGCCGCTAAAAAAGGTCCTGGGGAGAACCCTTCTGTTTGACTTTCAGATTATAAACACAAATTTAATTTTTTTTTTCATGTTTTTCAAATTTTATAAAAAAACTAACTGCGAGATTACAAGTTTTGCGGTAACAGGGGTGCGTTGCTAACGAGCATTTTTTTTAACGCTCTCTTAAGACAACGCTGGTATTACAGGTTTTTACAAACCCGGCGTTAGCCGCAAAAAGGTGAGCATAGAGCAAAATTTTGCTCCACATCTCACCTCAATACCAGCGTTGCTTACGGTAGCGGTAAACTGGCTAAACGTGCTCGTGCGCGATTTCCCCATAGGAATCAATGGGGCAGATTCA
Organism: Bombina bombina; assembly: GCF_027579735.1. NCBI lineage: Eukaryota > Metazoa > Chordata > Amphibia > Anura > Bombinatoridae > Bombina > Bombina bombina. Next base: position 991,541,158 of record NC_069503.1, read on the forward strand.
GCTGAAAAAAAACCTAACACCTGCAAAAAAGCAGCGTTCAGCTTCTAACGCAGCCCCATTGATTCCTATGGGGAAACAAAAGTTATGTCTACACCTAACACCCTAACATGAACCCCGAGTCTAAACACCCCTAATCTTACACTTATTAACACATAATCTGCCGTCCCCGCTTTCGCTGACACCTGCATTATATTATTAACCCCTAATCTGACGCTCCAGACCCCGCCGCCACCTACATTATCCCTATGAACCCCTAATCTGCTGCCCCCAACATCGCCGACACCTACATTATATTTATTAACCCCTAATCTGCCCCCCCAATGTCCCCACAAATTACCTAAATTGAATAACCCCTAATCTGCCGCCCCCATCGTCGCCGCTACTATAGTAAATTTATTAACCCCTAAACATAAGTCTAACCCTAACACCTCCCTAACTTAAATATAATTTAAAATAATCTAAATAAAATTACTACAATCAAATAAATTATTCCTATTTAAAACTAAATACTTACCTATAAAATAAACCCTAAGCTAGCTACAATATAACTAATAGTTACATTGTAGCTATCTCAGGGTTTATTTTTATTTTACAGGCAACTTTGTAATTATTTTAACTAGGTACAATAGTTATTAAATAGTTATTAACTATTTAATATCTTCCTAGTTTAAAAAAATACAAATTTACCTGTAAAATAAATCCTAACCTAAGTTACAATTACACCTAACACTACACTATCATTAAAGTAATTACCTAAACTACCTACAATTAAATACAATTAAATTAAATAAACTAAAGTATGAAAAACAACAAACACTAAATTACAGAAAATAAAAAATAATTACAATTTTTTTTAAAACTAATTACACCTACTCTAATCCCCCTAATAAAATAAAAAAGCCCCCCCCCCAAAAAAAAGCCTACCCTATACTAAATTACAAATAGCCCTTAAATGGGCCTTTTGCGGGGCATTGCATTGCCCCAAAGTAATCAGCTCTTTTACCTGTAAAAATAAAATACAATATCCCCCCAAATTAAAACCCAACACCCACACACCCAACCCTACTCTAAAACCCACCCAATCCCCCCTTAATAAAACCTAACACTACCCCCTTGAAGATCACCCTACCTTGAGCCGTCTTCACCCAGCCGGGCACAAGTGGTCCTCCAGAGGGGCAGAAGTCTTCATCCGATCCGGGCAGAAGAGGTCCTCCAGACGGGCAGAAGTCTTCATCCAGGCGGCATCTTCTATCTTCATCCATCCGGAGCGGAGCGGGTCCATCTTCAATCCAGCCAACGAAGAGCATCCTCTTCAAACAAAGTCCAAGCGAAGAATGAAGGTTCCTTTAAATGACGTCATCCAAGATTCCGTCCCTCAGTTAACCATTTTTAAATGTTTATGAGCAATTGTTTCTCAAACTTTTAATATCTTAGTAGTAAAGGTAGTAGTTAAAGGGACAAAGAGTAAAAAATAAACTTTAATGATTCAGATAGGGCATGCAATTGTAAACAACTTTCCATTTTACTTTTATCATCAATTTTGCTTTGTTCTCTTGGTATTCTTTGTTGAAAACTAAAACTAGGTAGGCTCATATGCTAATTTCTTAGCCCTTGAAGGTTGCCTCTTATCTGAATGCATTTTGACAGTTTTTCACAACTACAGAGCATTAGTTCATGTGTGCCATATAGCTAAGATTGTGCTCATGCCTGTGGAGTTACCTAGGAATCAACACTAATTGTCTAAAATGCAAGTCTGTCAAAAGAACTGAAAGAAGGGGGCAGTCTGCAAAGGCTTAGATACAAGGTAATCACAGAGGTAAAAAGTGTATTAATATATCTGTGTTGGTTATGCAAAACTGGGAAATAAAGGGATTTTCTATCTTTTAAAACAATACAGATTCTGGTGTAGACTGTCCCTTTAATGTTTTATTTAATTAAGAAAGCATTGTTTAACCTAATCTAAAATTAGAACTAAAATTAGAAAAACAGTGCAGGACTTTAAAAGGAAATGAAACCCAAAATTCAGGTAAAATATAAAATTTTCAACAACTTTCCAATTTACTTCTATTATCTAATTTGCTTATTTCTCTGTATCTTTTGTTGAAAAGCATACCAGGGTAGTCTAAGCACCTAGGAGCTAGCTGCTGATTGGTGGTTGCACATATATGTCTGATGCTATTGGCTTAACAATGTATAAGCATTTTATCTTCTACAGAGGAAATTAACAGTACTGTAAATTGTGAAAACAAAGTTTTAAAGATGATCCAAAGTTTTCAAAGTCCAAAGAACTCATCGTACAGAATTTCCAAACCTCACTTTCACTGTGCATTGCTGCATTTCTATAATAGTAAGAAGATTGCAATTTTAAACAAAACTGAATAGCAAATAGTTAACTCCTGATCACAACACGATTGCCAAGAGAAACCTTCGGCTAGATTACGAGTTGTGCGTTAGGGTAAAAAAGCAGCGTTAAGAGGTCCTAACTCTGCTTTTTTACGCCCGCTGGTATTACAAATCTTGCAGGTTTAGGGTCACCACTCACCGCACACTTCTTTGGCCTTACCGCAAAACGACTTACGTAAACTTTGTAAACCCTTTTTTCTATGGGACTTCCATAGCATAGTATTACGAGTCTGTCCTGGGAGGCCAAAAAGTGAGCAGTACACCCTACCCTGTCAAGATCCCTAACGCAATTAAAAGTCAGTAGTTTAAGGGGCACTGAACCCAAATTATTTCTTTTGTGATTCAGATAGAGCATGAAATTTTAAGCAACTTTCTAATTTACTCCTATTATCAAATTGTCTTCATTATCTTGGTATCTTTATTTGAAATGCAAGAATGTAAGTTTAGATGCCGGACCATTTTTGGTGAACAACCTGGGTTGTCCTTGCTGATTGGTAGATAAATTCATCCACCAATAAAAAATTGCTGTCCAGAGTACTGAATAAAAAAAAAAGCTTAGATGCCTTCTTTTTCATATAAAGATAGCAAGAGAACGAAGAAAAAATAATAATAGGAGTAAATTAGAAAGTTGCTTAAAATTGCATGCTCTATCTGAATCATGAAATAAAAAATTTGGGTTCAGTGTCCCTTTAAGAGTTTTATGGTACAACGCCGTAACATAAAACTCATAGCTAAAGTGCTAAAAAGTACACTAACATCCATAAACTACCTATCAACCCCTAAACCAAGTCCCTCCCGCATCGCAAACACTATAATAAAATTTTTAACCCCGAATGTGCTGCTCCGGACACCACCGCCACCTACATTATATTTATGAACTCCTAATCTGCTGCCCCCAACATCGCCGACACCTACATTATATTTATTAACCCCTAATCTGCCGCCCCCAATGTCATCGCAACCTAACTACACTTTTTAACCCCTAATCTGCCGCCCCCAACATCACCACCACTATAATAAACATATTAACCCCTAAACCGCCGCACTCCCGCCTCGCAAACATTAGTTAAATATTATTAACCCCTAATCTGCCAGCCCTAACATTGCCGCCACCTACCTACATTTATTAACCCCTAATCTGCCTCCCCCAACGTCGCCGCCACTACATTAAAGTTATTAACCCCTAAACCTAAGTCTAACCATAAACCTAACACCCAGTAACTTAAATATAATTTAAATAAATTTAAATAAATATTCCTATCATTAACTAAATAAGTCCTATTTAAAACTAAATACTTACCTATAAAATGGAGCCCTGTAGGAGTGCCTACTACGTAGGGGCATATGACCCTAACGTAGGTGCAGCACTGTGGATTGGGCAGAGGATGAGAGGAGGAGCAGAGGGGAGTCACTATAAGAAGAGGAGGCGGGGAGAGAAAAGAGCGCCAAAGCAATTATCAAGGTCCGTGGGGAAGAAGCTTGTACGTTCCACCACGAACCTTGGATAATGGCGGTGCTAAATGACCTGATTGGGACTGTAACGGCCCTGGCTCAGACCAGGGGCATTGACTGGCTGCAGGAGCAGCTATCTGCGGCGGGCATTGTGCCGCCTGTGAGGTCGGGAGAAGCGGTGAGAGGCAGGACGACACGGCCTGGCAATAGGCCAACTAGGAGGGCCAGACCCCCAGCGCGACTCAGCCCGGAGGTGGCGGCCAGACCCAGGACTCGTGGGTCATGTTCCAGGGGCCACGGCAGATCGGAGGTGGAGGCGGCAGGAGCTGCAACGCCGCGAGCGAGGGCGGCTGGCGTGGACTGTGCGGAGCAGCGGACCAGGAGCCGGGAGGATGACGTCACCGCCCGGCGGTCAGGCGGCAGAGGACGGAAGGCCAGAGGCGGATCAGGTAAGAACGGCTGAGTGCGGCGGGAGTGTGCTGGGGGCTGAGTGCAGGGCCTGGTGCGGGGTTCAGGAGCACTGAACCCAAATTATTTCTTTTGTGATTCAGATAGAGCATGAAATTTTAAGCAACTTTCTAATTTACTCCTATTATCAAATTGTCTTCATTATCTTGGTATCTTTATTTGAAATGCAAGAATGTAAGTTTAGATGCCGGACCATTTTTGGTGAACAACCTGGGTTGTCCTTGCTGATTGGTAGATAAATTCATCCACCAATAAAAAATTGCTGTCCAGAGTACTGAATAAAAAAAAAAAGCTTAGATGCCTTCTTTTTCATATAAAGATAGCAAGAGAACGAAGAAAAAATAATAATAGGAGTAAATTAGAAAGTTGCTTAAAATTGCATGCTCTATCTGAATCATGAAATAAAAAATTTGGGTTCAGTGTCCCTTTAAGAGTTTTATGGTACAACGCCGTAACATAAAACTCATAACTAAAGTGCTAAAAAGTACACTAACATCCATAAACTACCTATCAACCCCTAAACCAAGGCCCTCCCGCATCGCAAACACTATAATAAAATTTTTAACCCCGAATCTGCCGCTCCGGACACCACCGCCACCTACATTATATTTATGAACTCCTAATCTGCTGCCCCCAACATCGCCGACACCTACATTATATTTATTAACCCCTAATCTGCCGCCCCCAATGTCATCGCAACCTAACTACACTTTTTAACCCCTAATCTGCCGCCCCCAACATCACCACCACTATAATAAACATATTAACCCCTAAACCGCCGCACTCCCGCCTCGCAAACATTAGTTAAATATTATTAACCCCTAATCTGCCAGCCCTAACATTGCCGCCACCTACCTACATTTATTAACCCCTAATCTGCCGCCCCCAACGTCGCCGCCACTACATTAAAGTTATTAACCCCTAAACCTAAGTCTAACCGTAAACCTAACACCCAGTAACTTAAATATAATTTAAATAAATTTAAATAAATATTCCTATCATTAACTAAATAAGTCCTATTTAAAACTAAATACTTACCTATAAAATGGAGCCCTGTAGGAGTGCCTACTACGTAGGGGCATATGACCCTAACGTAGGTGCAGCACTGTGGAATGGGCAGAGGATGAGAGGAGGAGCAGAGGGGAGTCACTATAAGAAGAGGAGGCGGGGAGAGAAAAGAGCGCCAAAGCAATTATCAAGGTCCGTGGGGAAGAAGCTTGTACGTTCCACCACGAACCTTGGATAATGGCGGTGCTAAATGACCTGATTGGGACTGTAACGGCCCTGGCTCAGACCAGGGGCATTGACTGGCTGCAGGAGCAGCTATCTGCGGCGGGCATTGTGCCGCCTGTGAGGTCGGGAGAAGCGGTGAGAGGCAGGACGACACGGCCTGGCAATAGGCCAACTAGGAGGGCCAGACCCCCAGCGCGACTCAGCCCGGAGGTGGCGGCCAGACCCAGGACTCGTGGGTCATGTTCCAGGGGCCGCGGCAGATCGGAGGTGGAGGCGGCAGGAGCTGCAACGCCGCGAGCGAGGGCGGCTGGCGTGGACTGTGCGGAGCAGCGGACCAGGAGCCGGGAGGATGACGTCACCGTCCGGCGGTTGGGCGGCAGAGGACGGAAGGCCAGAGGCGGATCAGGTAAGAACGGCTGAGTGCGGCGGGAGTGTGCTGGCGGCTGAGTGCGGGGCCTGGTGCGGGGGCAAGCGGTGGACGCCAGCAGGCTGGGAGCCAAGAACGGCTGGGGAAGGCCATGGGTGCAGGCCACTGGGGTGGGGGGGCACAACAGGAGGGCCCGCAACTGGAGGGGTTAGACATGGATGGTGGGGCTTGGGGGATAAGGTGCAGGGATGAGCACCGGGAGGGGGGGGGTGTTGTGGCAAGAGGGGGGATATTTTGGGGTGAAGTGGTATTAGTTAGCGCAGGGACAGTTAGGCTACAATTCGTTACAGCTTGTAGGCTAGCTAGGGAGAGGTAGATATGGATGGTAGCTTTCCCCCACTTTAGATAAAGTGGTGTGGGATTAAAGGGCAAAGGGGGGACAGTCCTGTAAGGGGTTGGGATGGTAATGGAAGCCTCAGGGGAATGGGGGGGGGGGGCTAAGGGTTTGAGATGCCATTTTGTAACAGGGTTAGGTTTAAATCTGGCTGGGCCACCTGGCAGTTGGCCTTAGGCCACTGGGAGCATGGGGTTAGGAGGGGACCCCTGACTGGGAGGAGTGAGATGAATTGGGGAAAGGGGGGTTAGGCAAGCCTGCTGGGGAAAGGGGGGTGGCTTGACAGCCAGTTTGACGAAGAGATGCTTTGCCCCCCCTTTTTGTTGGTTGTGCCCCCCCCCTCTGGTTTTTGTTGTGCCCCCCCCTCCCTCTTGTTTTTTGTTGTGCCCCACCCCCCTTTTCTGCTGTCTGTCCCCCCCCTCCTTCTGTCTGCCCCCCCCCTCCCCCTTTTTTCTGTATGTCCCCCCCCCCGGCATGGTTTTGTGGTTGGATATTAACATGTGGCCTTGTGTGTGCACCTTCTTTCTCTTCTGGTAACGCAACAGGGATTGGAGTGTCGGGCAGGAGCGGGGACGGCGGACCTGTGGAGCAGGGGTCGCCTATGCCGGAGCCAGATTTCAATGAGGCGGATACGGACACCATCTTCTTGGATTCATACAATGAGTTTGAAGAGGAACAACAAGATGGTGGGGACGTTGGAGCTACTACGGCGGACCAGGTTGGCGACATGAGGGTCTTAGCTCAATTGTTGCAAATGGTGACGCCTGGTGCTGCTGGGGGAGAAAGGGGTGGTAGGGGGCCCAGCCAGGAGACGGGCCGGGAGCAGAGGAGCAGTGGCAGCGGGGGCAGGACTGGTACGGGGTGGTCCGGTGGGGCTGGCCTTGACAATCCTCTTTCTTCACAGGCTGGAGCGGGATATGGCGCTAGGCGTAGCGCTCAGAGGAGCAGTGGATCTGGAGCAGGGGGTCCTCGGGAGAGGTCCCATTCCCCAGTGGACGATAGGAGAAGGAGACAACGGCATGCTTCCCCTACATGGGGCAGGTTGGATAGGTCCCCAAGGAGAGGCAGGAGCATGGATAGGGGAGGTCTAGGCCCAGAGCGCACTCGGCTGAACGGACGGGAGCAAGCAGGATGGAGAGAAGGTCGGTTGAAAGGAGAAGGACAGACGCAGACAGAAGAGAAAACGGAAGGGCCGGCAGCTCTGGACCGGCGACGGCATCTCCCAGTACAGGTGAGGTGTCTGGAGTAACTCCAATCGCATCTGTAGGAACAAGTACTATAGGGAATTCTTCTGAAGGGGTGGCAACATTATTGAAGGGTTTGAGAGATTTGGTAGCGCAGGTTGAGAAGCAATGTGGGGAGGGAGGAACGGTGGCAGGAGTTTGGGGACAACAGGTGGGGGCTCAGAGTACACTGGCAGGGGCAGCAGCGAGTGGCTCTGGGTGTTCCATTAAAGTGGCGGAAGTGGCCATGACCAGGCCCTGTTTATGCATGATTGGGCCGCTGGGGATTCACTTGTCGCAAGAAGTGAAAGAAAAGATTTGGAAGCGGGAATTCTTGGAGATATTCTCCTTACTCCCTCTTGAGCAATTTGTGGAGATCAAGGAGGATCCGAAGGTGGAGCAAGGAAAGAAAGAAGAGGAGGAGCGTAAGAAGCGTTACAGAAAGCTGCCAAAGACATTTGGAAATTGGTCTCGGGCCTTCTGCATCTTAGCCAGCGTGACGGCGGAGAAGTTCCCGGAACAGGGCTCGGCCTTATTCTGTTACTATGACGAAATATCAGCGGCCTATCGGACGTACGGGGGGATGGCATGGTGGAGGTACGACGAGCAGTTCCGGCAGAGGATAGCTGTACGACCAGACATGAAGTGGGACGACCGGGACATGGGGATCTGGTTGGAGATGATGACGCCGCTTAGGGGGGGCAGTCCTTTTGAGGGTCAGGGGGGACGGGGTCCGGGGGGGCCGGAACAACAGCGGCAGTGGCACTCAGAAAGGGCCTGTGTTTCCAGTTTAACGATGGCCAGTGCAAATTCGGAGGGTCCTGTAAGTATAAGCACGAATGCTCGGGTTGTGGGGGAGCCCACAGTTTCGCAAAGTGTTTCAAGAAAGGAAAAGGAGTTGGTAAGCCAGGGAAAGTGGGTCCACAGGGCCAGGACACCGGTGAGGGTGTCAGGTTGTCATCCTCTCTATGTATACAACATAACAAACTTGTCTCACTTTAGGACCCAGCAGCTTACTCTCAACAGCTTTATAAGGCTCACCTGCCTTATTCTCATTGCTTAGTATTGGAGACAGATAGTATCCTTACAGCCATCCTCTACCTGAAGAGCTATTTTACAAGCTCCCTCTTGATCCAGCTTATTTTGTGAACGCTGTTCACAAAGCACCTACTGCTTCATCCTCACAACCTCCACGCCTCACTCCGCGCTGCAGCATTCTCCTTCTTACAACGGCCGCAACTTACACTTAAGTTTATACCGGTAAGAACATTTGCTACATGTATACATTTCTTGTGGAAAGTGTTAAGCTGCCATATTTGAACTTGAAAGCGCTTGGATAAAAGTATATGCATATATTACAAAGACTGTTATCAGAATCTCTGCAAACAATCTCTCTAAATTTAAAATCCATTTTGTGCACACTACAAAAAGCACTCTTGGTGCTTCATTATAGTTAAGCTGACAGCTTGTAATATTTCCTAGATATAAAGGGCTGTTATAACTATTCTATTTCAGACTGCAGTTTTCAGTAATACTGATATTTGGTTTTGTATTTCACATTTGAACTGTTTGCTAGTTTTCCTGCCACACCTATTCAGTGTATCAATATACACATGTGGTGGCTATAGGAACTACTAACAAACGCCTTCAATATATTATATCCTGCTGTATGGTTTTATGGACTCAACTATGCTGCCAGATTTCTCTATGCTGCGTCCATTAACCACTTCAGCAACATACACAAATTAATCTAGCTAAATCCCAGCAGTTGTGGTTCACTTGTCTAACATGGCCCAAACATTCTAAATTCTTTTAGATATATTAAGGTTGAGCCTGACAGAGGGTCGTAGAGATGGTCCCTTGGTTAAGACGATACGCTAAGGGGCGGAGGGGGAAGCAGGACGCGGAGCTATTGTTGTCGGGATTTAGCTCTGGGTTCTGGATACCGTTTGATGACACAAGGGGATTTAGGGCGCATGGGAATTTGAAATCGGCTAGGATGTTTCCTGAGGTGGTGAGGGGAAAATTGGGGAAAGAAGTGGCGTTGGGGAGGATGGCGGGCCCATTCAAGGAGATCCCATTGGATAACCTGAGGGTTTCCCCGCTCGGAGTGGTCCCGAAAAAGACTGCGGGCCAGTTCCGGATGATCCACCATTTATCGTATCCCAAAGGGGAGTCGGTGAATGATGGGATTGCGCCGGAGGTGGCAGCAGTTCGCTACGCGTCATTTGACAGAGCGCTGGAGCTCGTGCGGTCTGCAGGGGTGGGGGCTCGGATGGCTAAGGTGGATGTGGAGGCAGCCTTTCGGCTGTTGCCGGTGCACCCGCGGTGTCACCACTTGCTGGGTTGCTCTTTTGAAGGGGAATATTTTGTTGACCTCTTCCTTCCGATGGGCTGCTCGATATCATGTGCATATTTTGAAAAATTTAGCTGTTTCGTGGAGTGGGTGGTTAGAAAAAAATCGGGGTTGGACTCTGTGGTCCACTACCTTGATGATTTTTTATTTGTGGGCCCGGAGGGAACGCGGGATTGTGAACAGTTGATGGATGGTATCATGGAGGTGGCAGAACAATTTGGTATTCCGGTGGCAGCCGACAAGACAGAGGGCCCGTCTACGTGCCTGAGCTTTTTGGGGATCCAGATCGACTCAGTGCGGATGGAGTGTAGCTTACCAGCAGACAAAGTGAAGGACTTGGCGGAGGCGATTAATGTGGCATTGGGGAAGCGGAAGCTTCAATTGAGGGAGTTGCAGTCGCTGATCGGCAAGTTTAATTTTGCATGTCGGATCATCCCGGTAGGAAGGATATTTACGAGGAAGCTGTCCTTGGCTACAGCCGGGGTGCGGGAGCCCAGCCATAGGATCCGGTTGGGGGTCGAACTCAAGGAGGATTTAGTCATCTGGAAACAGTTTCTGGAAACATTCAATGGGAAGGCGCTGGTTCAGGAGGCCGCGGCAGCAGAAGAGGAGCTGCACCTGTATACGGATGCGGCAGGGGCGATTGGTTTCGGGGCTTACCTTCAAGGGAAATGGTGCGTGGGACAATGGCCAGAGGAGTGGGTGAAGGTAGGGTTGACTAAGAATTTGGTGTACTTAGAATTGTTTCCCATGGTGGTAGCTCTGGAAGTATGGCCTCATCTGCTAGAGGATAAGAGGGTTACATTTCACTCAGACAATATGGGCGTGGTGTTAGCCGTAAATCGTTTGTCTGCTTCATCCCTGCCTGTGGTTCATTTGTTACGCTTGTTTGTGTTGAAATGCTTAAAATGCAATGTTCTGTTTCATGCTGTGCATGTGCCAGGTAAACAGAATAATGTGGCTGACGCTCTTTCCCGTTTGCAGTGGGAGTGATTTCGGTGGTTGGCTCCGGAGGCGGAGGAGAGCAGATCGCAATGTCCGGTGTCGTTATGGGAGAGAGCATTCGTAACAGGTTGAATATGGTGAGGGGAGCGGTAGCTCCAGGCACATGGAAAGCATACACACAGGTATGGTCGCTGTGGTTCGAATTCTTGCAACACTGGGGGGGGGGGGGTACAATCATATGAAGATAGGGTGGTGGCCTTACTGGATTGGATGCTGGTGTTGCAGCAAAAAGGGATCTCAAAATCCATGGTGAGGAGAAGGCTAGCAGCTATGTCATTCCTGTGGCAACTCATGGGTTTGGAAGATGGGACAAAAAAGTTTATGGTTAGGATGGCGGCGAGAGGATTATGTAAAGGCAAAAAAACGCAGGATGGCAGGAGGCCTGTGGTATTTGCGGTACTGACCAGGATAGTGGACAAGTTAAAGGAAGCGTGTTATTCAGATTTCGAGGTGAGATTGTTCAGGTTAGCGTTTGTGTTAGCGTTTTTTGGGGCCTTTAGGATATCGGAACTGGTGGGGAGGAACAGGAAAGATGGTAGTGGGATCCAGTTGGCGGATGTAGCTATAGGGGAAGGGGTGTTAACAATTTGGTTGAGGAAATCTAAAACGGACCAAGAAGGAAAAGGGTGTCAGATAACGCTGAAAGCTATGGGAGGGGCTTGTTGTCCGGTTGGGGGGTTTCGAGAGTACATGGGAATGAGACCTCAGAAAGGGGGTCCGTTGTTGATCCATAAGGATGGGTCAGTGTTATCACAGTTTCAATTCCAGGCGGTTTTTAGGAGATGTGTCAGCTTACGGGGTTGGGAGCCGGGGGAGTTTGGAATGCATTCTTTCAGAATTGGGGCGGCGACGGAGGCTCACGCCTTAGGGATAGAGGTGGCAGGGATAAAGAGAATTGGGAGGTGGGCTTCTAGTAGTTATATGTCATATGTTAGACCGGCGCTGATACGATGTTAATGGTTTTTTGTTGTGTTTTGTTATGTTTATACAGGTCCGGTGCAGTGTTGGTTGATGGGCCATTCGTATATATACTGGGCAAAGAAAGCAGCAGTGGTTAAGGACAATAGGGGACAGCTGGGGTGGTCGCCAGAGGAAGTCAACATTCGCTGGCTGGGCTTCAGAGGCATGAGGTGGGACCAGTTGTTGGTGAAGGTGGTGGAATACGCTCGATTGTTCCGGCCTCCTGAGGTATTGTTGATACATGCTGGGGGGAATGATTTAGGGTTTAAGTCCCAAAAAGAGTTGGTGGAAAGAATGAAGAGGGATGTGAGGAGGTTGTTGGAGCTTTTTCCGGGGTTAGTGTTGTTATGGTCCAAGATTGAGCCTAGACAAGAATGGAGGGCGGCATGGGATGTGGCAAGACTGGAGGCATCTCGAAGGAAAATCAACAGGATGATGAGTAGCTTTATTAGGAGGTTGGGTGGGCTGTCTTCACGGCACGTGGAGTTCGAAGGGGACTCGGGCAAATGTTTTTTCCTTCGAGATGGGGTGCACTTAAACGAAGTAGGTTTACATTTGTTTAATTTTAATTTAAAGGAAGGGGTTACAATGGCCTTAGATTTGGATGGCGGGGCACGGCGGTAGCCTTTGCCTGTGGCGGAGTGCTTGCCTTGGATTAGCAGTTAGGGGGTACCTCGCGGAGAGACAGGAGAGAGCTTGGTGGGTAAGGTGTTTTAAAGTGGAATTTGGGACTGCTATGGGCAAGCCTTGTGTGTTTTAAGTTAAAAGATATTTATAAAGTATGTTATAAATAAAAGCTGCGGCCTTTGTACCCCATGATTGTGTTGTGTATTTATTTAGCAGGTACCGAGTGGAAGGGTCATGGAGCCCTGTAGGAGTGCCTACTATGTAGGGGCATATGACCCTAATGTAGGTGCAGCACTGTGGATTGGGCAGAGGATGAGAGGAGGAGCAGAGGGGAGTCACTATAAGAAGAGGAGGCGGGGAGAGAAAAGAGCGCCAAAGCAATTATCAAGGTCCGTGGGGAAGAAGCTCCCTCCCTCCCTGTAGTTAGGCAGTTTGTCGCAGCTATAAGGGCGGAGTGCTTGCCTTGGATTAGCAGTTAGGGGGTACCTCCTGGAGAGGCAGGAGAGAGCTTGGTGGGTAAGGTGTTTTAAAGTGGAATTTGGGACTGCTATGGGCAAGCCTTGTGTGTTTTAATTTAAAAGATGTTTATAAAGTATGTTATAAATAAAAGCTGCGGCCTTTGTACCCCATGATTGTGTTGTGTATTTATTTAGCAGGTACCGAGTGGAAGGGTCATAAACCCTAAGTTTGCTACAATATAACTAATAGTTACATTGTAGCTAGCTAAGGGTTTATTTTTATTTTACAGGCAAGTTTGTATTTATTTTAACTAGGTAGAATAGTTATTAAATAGTTATTAACTATTTAATAACTACCTAGCTAAAATAAAGACAAATTTACCTGTAAAATAAAACCTAACCTAAGTTACACTAACACCTAACACTACAATATATTTAAATAAATTAACTAAATTAAATACAATTACCTAAATAAAATTAAATTAACTAAAGTACAAAAAAAAAACCCCACTAAATTACAGAAAATAATAAACAAATTACAGATATTTAAACTAATTACACCTAATCTAATAGCCCTATCAAAATAAAAAAGCCCCCCCAAAATAAAAAAAATCCTTAGCCTAAACTAAACTACCAATAGCCCTTAAAAGGGCCTTTTGCGGGGCATTGCCTCAAAGAAATCAGCTCTTTTACCTTAAAAAAAAAATACAAACAACCCCCCCAACAGTAAAACCCACCACCCACACAACCAACTCGCCAAATAAAATACTCTCTAAATAAACCTAAGCTCCCCATTGCCCTGAAAAGGGCATTTGGATGGGCATTGCCCTTAAAAGGGCAGTTAGCTCTTTTGCCACCCAAACCCTAACCTAAAAATAAAGCCCACCCAATTCACCCTTAAAAAACCTAACACTAACCCCCTGAAGATCAACTTACCGGGGAGACGTCTTCATCTAAGCTGGGCCGAAGTGTTCAATGAAGCCAGGAGAAGTCTTCAACCAAGCCGGGCAAAGTGGTCCTCCAGACGGACAGAAGTCTTCATCCAGACGGCATCTTCTATCTTCGTCCCATCCAGCACGGAGCGGGTCCATCTTCGAGACATCCAACGCGGAGCATCCTCTTCATCCGGAGTCTTCTTACTAAATGAAGGTACCTATAAGTGACGTCATTCTATCAGCCAATCGGAATTAAGGTAGAAAAAATCCTATTGGCTGATACAATCAGCCAATAGGATTGAAGTTCAATCCTATTGGCTGATCCAATTAGCCAATAGGATTGAGCACACATTCTATTGGCTGTTCCAATCAGCCAATAGAATGTCGGATGTCTTGAAGATGGACCCGCTCCGTGCCAGATGGATGAAGTTATAAGATGCCTTCTGGATGAAGACTTCTCCCGGGTTCGTTGAGGACTTCGGCCCGGCTTGGATGAAGACGTCTCCCGGTCGATCTTCAGGGGGTTAGTGTTAGGCTTTTATAAGAGTGTATTGGGTGGGTTTTATTTTTAGGTTAGGGTTTGGGCGGCAAAAGAGCAATGCCCATCCAAATGCCCTTTTCAGGGCAATGGGGAGCTTAGGATTTTTAGATAGTATTTTATTTGGGGGGTTGGTTGTGTGGGTGGTGGGTTTTACTGTTGGGGGGGTTGTTTGTATTATTTTTTTTAAGGTAAAAGAGCTGATTTCTTTGAGGCAATGCCCTGCAAAAGGCCCTTTTAAGGGCTATTGGTAGTTTAGTTTAGGCTAGGGGGTTTTTTTATTTTGGGGGGGCTTTTTTATTTTGATAGGGCTATTAGATTAGGAGTAATTAGTTTAAATATCTGTAATTTGTTTATTATTTTCTGTAATTTAGTGTTTGTTTTTTTTGTACTTTAGCTAATTTAATTTAATTTAGGTAATTGTATTTAATTTAGTTAATTTATTTAATTATATTGTAGTGTTAGGTGTTAGTGTAACTTAGGTTAGGTTTTATTTTACAGGTAAATTTGTCTTTATTTTAGCTAGGTAGTTATTAAATAGTTAATAACTATTTAGTAACTATTCTACCTAGTTAAAATAAATACAAACTTGCCTGTAAAATAAAAATAAACTCTAAGCTAGCTACAATATAACTATTAGTTATATAGCAGCTAGCTTAGGGTTTACTTTATAGGTAAGTATTTAGTTTTAAATAGGAATTATTTAGTTAATGATAGGAATATTTGTTTAGATTTATTTAAATTATATTTAAGTTAGTGGATGTTAGGTTTAGGGTTAGACTTAGGTTTAAGGGTTAAAAACTTTAATATAGTGGCGGCGACGTTGGGGGCGGCAAATTAGGGGTTAATAATATTTAACTAATGTTTGCGAGGTGGAAGTGCAGCGGTTTAGGGGTTAATATGTTTATTATAGTGGCGGCGATGTTGGGGGCGGCAGATTAGGGGTCAAAAAGTGTAGGTAGGTTGCTGCGACATTGGGGCAGCAGATTAGGGGTTAATAAATATAATGTAGGTGTCGCCGATGTTGGGGGCAGCAGATTAGGGGTTAATAAATATAATGTAGGTGGTGGCAGTGTACGGAGCGGCAGATTAGGGGTTAATAACATATTAAGATCAGATCTCTGATGAAGCGCATGTGCCCATGCGCGAAACGCGTAAGAATGGAGTTCACCTTGTATCCAGAAAGCCTACCTTGCAATAAAACTTTTTCCTGACACCTGGGCTCAGCTCTCCTTCTTCCTCATTTTGTTAATAACATAATGTAGGTGTCGGCGATGTCGGGGGCAGCAGATTAGGGGTTAATAAGTGTAAGATTAGGGTGTTTAGACTCAGGGTTCATGTTAGGGTGTTAGGTGTAGACATACATTTTATTTCCCCATAGGAATCAATGGGGCTGCGTTAAGGAGTTTTACGCTGCTTTTTTGCAGGTGTTAGACTTTTTTCAGCCGGCTCTCGCCATTGATTCCTATGGGGAAATCGTGCACGAGCACGTACGACCAGCTCATCGCTGATTTAAGCAGCGCTGGTATTGGAGTGCGGTAATGAGCAAAATTTTGCTCAACGCTCACTTTTTGTCTTTTAACGACGCGTTTCTGAAAACTCGTAATACCAGTGCTGCAGGTAAGTGAGCGGTGAGAGAAAACTGCTCGTTAGCACCGCATAGCCTCTAACGCAAAACTCGTAATCTAGTTGCTTGTTTCTAAAGATGAGAATATTGTACGTAGCAATACTGAATATGTGAGTATGAAATAGAAACAAACGGCCAGATTACGAGTTTTGCGTTAGAGGCTATGCGGTGCTAACGAGCAGTTTTCTCTCACTTCTCACTTACCTGCAGCGCTGGTATTACAGGTTTTTACAAACCCGTCGTTAAAAGGCAAGAAGTGAGCGTTGAGCAAAATTGAGCTCCTTACCGCACTTCAATACCAGCGCTGCTTAAGTCAGCGGTGAGCTGGTCGTACGTGCTCGAGCACGATTTCCCCATAGGCATCAACGGGGAGAGACGGCTGAGAAAAAGTCTAACACCTGCAAAAAAGCAATGTAAAACTCAGTAACACAGCTCCATTGATTCCTATGTTTACACCTAACACCCTAACATGAACCCCGAGTCTAAACACCCCTAATCTTACACTTATTAAACCCTAATCTGCCGCCCCCGACATCGCTGACACCTAAATTATACTTATTAACCACTAATCTGCAGCTCCGGACACTGCTGCCATCTACATTATACTTATGAACCCCTAATCTGCTGCCCCCCAACATCGCCGACACCTACATTATTTTTATTAACCCCTAATATTCATGCCATAGAATTGACAGAGCAAAGAGAGGAGGCTGCATTGTAATTTATGTTGACAATTCCACAAAGTTTACCCCCTTACAAAAATCTAGCTCTCCTGCCACCTTTGATTTCCTTTCTGGCACAATTGAGATACCATGCAGTAAATCAATCATTGTTGCAGGAATCTACCGCCCACCTAGCTCCCCTGTGCATTCCATTTCTGACATCTCCTTAGTGAAACCATAGCTCAAAACCCAAAAAGTGAAATTTTTGTTTTCGGAGATTTTAATATTGATTGTCTGAATTAAAAAAATAACAGTTGTTGCACGCTATTTAAATCTTTGCAGCTAACGCAATTAATCTCCTCCCCAACTTGCATAAACATCAAAAGCTATAATCATACCCTGCTCGACTGGATTCTCTCCACTTCTCCCGACCGAATCCAGGAGGCCGGTGTTCTCCCTAACAATTTCAGTGGCCACTGCATAGTGTACTGCGTGCGCAAAATAAAGGCAACTAAATCCCCTCCCAAGGTTAAAATCACCAGGTCCTTCAAAAAATGTAATATTCAATCATTTCTAAATGACATCAAGAACCTCCCCTGGCACAGATTAAACCTAATCCCAGATCTAGACTCTGCAGTTGAATTCTTTCAGTCTGAACTCCTACTAGTTTGGAATTTACATGACCGCTGCGTAAGGTGAGAGTAAAAGGAGCACACTTAAATTGGATCACAGCTGACCTCATTCAAATGTACCAGTTTCGGGATTCATTGTGGTCAAAGTTCAAACAAACTGGCTCTATGAACGATCACTGTGTATATAGACTAACTCCCCTTAGAAGTAGCAAATGCCTTTAACAATTATTTTGTCGGATGCTCCACCACCCTGATTGACAAACTAATTAATGGCACGCATCTTGAAACTAGAAATGTGGATCAGGTCCCACTAAAACAGCAAAAACCCAATATAGAGAAGTTAAATTTTAGACCTGTACCCATCAATGTCATTAAGAAACACCTTAATAATCTAAAAATGGAAAACCAGTCTGGGCCTGATCAAATCTCAGCAATGCTGTTGAAGCTCAGTGCGCCGGCAATTGCTAAGCCCGTCACAACCCTAATTAATGAATCCTTGATGTCTGGATATATACCCAAACTCTGGAAAACTGCAAGAGTGGTGCCTATTCATAAAAGTTGGGAGTTAACCTTGGTTTCTAACTATCGCCCTATATCATTGCTCCCAGTATTATCAAAAAAATTTGAAAAATACGTCCATACACAATTATGCGAGTATTACCAACTTTCTAACTATCTGACCCCTGATCAATCAGGTTTTCGCCTGAATCACTCCACTACAACTGCCCTCCTAAAAGTTTGCAACGACATCCAAACTGGCATGGAACAAGGAGAACTAACTGGAGCTATTTTCCTTGATTTTGCAAAGGCCTTTGACACAGTAGACCATGACATACTACTGCTCAAACTAAAAAACTCTGGTATTGCTGATCATCCGTTAACCTGGTTTTGATCATATGTATCGGATCGAACACAATATTTCTCCATTTCTAACAGTAACTCCCTCCCTCTCCCAGTCACGTGTGGTGTTCCCCAAGGTTCCATTCTCGGCCCCCTACTATTCACATTATTTATAAATTATTTGCCTAATGATTGCAAATCCTCAACTGTACACATGTATGCAGATGACACAGTAATCTATGCAAACAATTCCGATCTGCAGCAGCTTGAAGCAGTGCTCCAAGACCAGTTCACAGAGGTAGAAAAGTGGATCTCAAAAAACAAACTCTTCCTAAACACCGACAAAACAGTCACAATGATCTTTGGAACGAAACTTAAATTACACAAACTACAAAATTTCCATCTACGCCTCAAAACAAAATCCAATTGCACGCTGACCCCAGTCCACTCTTTCAAATACTTGGGTATGTTGTTAGACCCTAATCTATCTTTTGGCCTCCAATCTATCTTTTTGCCTCAGCCCTACAGTAAAAGAAAAGATTGTACAGCAAATGCTGATGCCTATCATGGATTATGGGGATGTAGTATACACACCTGCACCGCAAACTCACCTTAATAAACTTAATACATTGTATAACTCGTTCTGCCGCATTGTGCTACAATGTAACTACAGGACCCACCATTGTGACATGCTAAAAGAACTAAACTGGCTGATGCTGGAATCCAGACGCACCCTCCATCTTTCCTGCCTTGTGTTTAAGAGCCTTTCTGGGAAGCTCTCACCCTACCTCAGCAGAATGCTCTCCTCGGCTATTCCCACCTCCTATAACCTCCGATCCAGTACCAGCACATTATTTAGCTTGACTCAATACAAAAAGAAAGCAGCGCAATCCTCCTTTTCCTACAGAGCGCCACAGTTATGGAATGACCTCCCACACACTTTCAAACCTTCCCCAAGCCTTAAATCCTTTAAGAGAATCCCTCTCTATATATCTCAAAACAGAATGCACCTGTCATGGTTGATTATATATTTCCTACCTGTTCTATGTTAATTTTTGCATATATTGTGTATTATTATTGTTTTTGTATTTTAGTGTACCCTTTTGTATCAATGCAATGTTTTGTGATCCCAGGACATACTTGAAAACGAGAGAAATCTCAATGTATCCTTCCTGGTAACATTTTTTTATAGATAAATAAAATAAATAAATTCTGCCGCCTTCGCATCGTCGCCACCTACATTATACTTATTAACCCCTAATCTACCGCTCCGGACATCGCCGCCACTATAATAAACATATAGGTGTAATTAGTTTAAATATCTTGTAATTTGTTTATTATTTTCTCTAATTTACTGTTTGTTTTTTTTGTGATTTAGTTAATTTAATTTACTTTATTTAATTGTTTAGAATTTAGTTAATTTATTTAATTGTATTGTAGTGTTAGTTGTTATTGTAACCTAGGTTAGGTTTATTTTACAGGTCAATTTGTATTTATTTTAGCTAGGTAGTTATTAAATAGTTAATAACTATTTAATAACTATTCTACCTAGTTAAAATAAATGCAAACTTGCCTGTAAAATAAAAATAAACCCTAAGCTAGCTACAATGTAACTATTAGTTATATTGTAGCTAGCTTAGGGCTTATTTTATAGGTAAGTATTTAGTTTTAAATAGGAATTATTTAGGTAATAATATTAATTTTATTTAGATTTATTTAAAGTATATTTAAGTTAGGGGGTGTTAGTTTTAGAGTTAGACTTAGGTTTAGGGTTTAATAAATTTAGAATAGTGGCGGCGACGTTGGGGGCGGCAGATTAGGGGATAATAAGTATAATGTAGGTGGCGGCGATGTTAGGGATGGCAAGATTAGGGGTTAGTAATATTTAACTAGTGTTTGCGAGGCGGGAGTGCGGCGGTTTAGGGGTTAATATGTTTATTCTAGTGGCAGCGATGTCCGGAGTGGCAGATTAGGGGTTAAAAAATTTATTTTAGTGTTTGCGATGCGGGAGGGCCTCGGTTTAGGGGTTAATAGGTAGTTTATGGGTGTTAGTGTACTTTTTAGCACTTTAGTTATGAGTTTTATGTTACGGTGTTGTACCATAAAACTCTTAACTACTGACTTTAAAATGCGTTAGGGATCTTGGAGGTAGAGGGTGTACCGCTCACTTTTTGGCCTCCCAGGACAGACTTGTAATACCGGGGCGATGGAAGTCCCATAGAATAAAGACTTTACAAAGTTTACGTAAGTCGTTTTGCGGTAAGGCCAAAGAAGTGTGCGGTGCCCCTAAACCTGCAAGACTCGTAATACCAGCGGTAGTGAAAAAGCAGCGTTAGGACCTGTTAACACTGCTTTTTCAGCCTAACGCACAATTCGTAATCTAGCCGAAAGATTTTAGGAGCGTCAATGCTAAATGCCATTTCTAGATTTTCCCAACTTTTGGATTGTGATCACTCAGAATTTGAAAACACGGATTGTGAGCTGGAAAAAAATGTCTACCAATGGGATCAGAAACATTGGGATTAACCCCAAAATAAACCAAAAATAAGGGTTAACACCAACTTCAATCATTATTCATGACTTTACTCATCTAGAGATAGAGGTGGAAGAAACAGAAGAAGAAACAATACAGTTTGGTAGTGTTCAAAAGAGAGATCTATGCAAAGACGTTTTCATAGGGCAACTAACTTCATAAAGTTTAAGTTGCTAAGCAAAAATAAAGATGGAGAATAATAAATAATAATAATAATAATGTAACACTGTGTTGGTGATATACTCACCCTGGACTGAATAACTTCTTCAGACCAAGACCAAAAGCGTTTGTTTATTGATTACACACTGCAGTATGGAGAGAAACAATACAAAGTTTTCTCTGGGGGGGTCAGTCCCCTTCCCAGGTATTTATACATTTCACATATTGGCTATTGCAGTTTATGATTGCCTAGCTAAAGAAATTCAAGGGTTTTAACAAATATGGTTACAACATAAGTAAATAACAGTTCTACACATCAGAATTGTAGGTTTTACTGTGTTTGACCATATATCAAGAAAAAAAGGCAAAGGTCAGGGATGAACTAGTGTCTGCTTTTTATGAGACATTCCCTATGTTTACAAAGAGTTGTGTACATACATTCATATATTTGGCCTATCAAGATAACCAGGAACTTAAGTGTTTACTGATACTAGCTGGAATGCCAGAATTTAAACAAGGATAGAAAAAGATTAGATTTAGAAAAAAATCAACAGACATACACTCAGAACTAGCTACATTTTATAGCCTCTTAAACCAGACTGGCCTCTCCTGACTAATAATGCCCGCTTACAAATTAACCCATTCAGACCTCACAAGGCACTGCAAAAACAGAGACAGATATTGCTTATTATTTTCAACAGTCCCTCCTCTGATGCTGTTAAACTCTGTGACAATAGCATCAAACAGCAATATGATTTAGTTGGGTGAACTCCATCTCAAACTGCAGTGCAGAGTTGTCATGGTCATAGCAATGGGACACAAGCGGGGCTGGATTTTCACAGGAGGGCATCAGTCTGCTGGTTGCTGGGCTGACAAGGCTGCAGAGCTTGTGTAGCATTAGTTTGAGACATATTACTACAAGATAAAGAAAAACAATTAGTATGACAAAGATTAGCAAACCTTGCAGTATCTGTACCCTAAATTTACCCAGCCATCCTGACAGGCCAAAAGTTAAATCAACATCAAAACCATTGAACTTAATGTCATGCACTTTTCTCATGTTAACCTGTAATTTACTAATTCGATCAAGATCATCCTGTACTGCTACACTGGAATCATTAATAAAAACACAGCATTGAGCCCCTATTAAAGAACATGCTCCGCCCTTAGCAGATAACATGATATCTAAGGCTTGGCGGTTTTGCAGGGCCACAAGACGTATTTGTTTCTGTTCCTGGTTTAACAACTGTAAAGAATGGTGTGTTGAGTTAAAAATGTTGTCTAATATGTCCATGAGGAGATTTAATTTATACTGCAGTTGGACAGTACCATACCAGGGGAGTATGCCCATGTAAACTCTATCACCTATACCAGTATGGACAGTGAGATCAGAATTATCTGAATTTTTTTTACCTTGGAACCTGCAATCTCACGATTATTACGCAAACGCCCTTCAGGTGGGGTTTGTGTGCTATATAGGGCTGGGATAATAACACCTTAGTAACAAGTACCCATCCATGCACATGGCATACTCTTGTAGGCCCAGCGGCCGCATAGAAAATACAGATTGTCAATTAACATCCATGATTGGGAAAGATTACAGTTAGGATTTGAAAAAGGACATTTTAATGGGATTGTGGCAAACCAAGATATGCATAAAGTGTATAAAAAGAATGCAATTAACAACACCCTCTTTAATTAAAGCTATATGAGTTTCATTAACTAGAGTACACCAATATAGGGATACCCAAAATCATGGCTATGTGGTATGAATCCACATACAGTACCCAGCAGGCACCTTTACCTTCTGTGTGGCGGTAATAGGCTTTGGCATTAGCAATAAATGAATTGACCTTTTTCCATGGGGTGGTGTGGCAGATATAACTGAGAATACCCAAAAGTATAAACATAGTGATAGAATAAACAAATTATACCCAAATTAATTGCTAATATTAGTAACTATTACAAAGTTTATAAATCAGGGAATTTCTTTACACTCCAGTAAAGCATTACCAGAGTGTAAATGCAGCATACCGAAATAATAACAATTGAAAAAAAATTAGTCCAAACTCAGGAAATAGTCCAACACTGTCAGAGAATGATACTTCCCAAAGGCTCAGACTTTTTGGATTTCCTTGCCAGTGATAGGCTCAGTCTGTGGTGGCACCAATTTGTAGTGAGATCCATGATTTAACTTCTATGACTTCAGTGGCTGTATTTGTGATAAATAGTAGGCAGACAGGCCCCTTCTACTTTGGCTCTAGAGCTATTTTTCTGGACAAAAACTTGCAAACATTATAAGATCACCAGGTGAGATGGCATACACTACACAATTATCATTCTGTAACTGTGCAGCATGTACCTGGATATGGAAAGACTTAAGCATTGATGTTAGTTGTATGTCATAGTCAATCAACATCACAGATATAATATTTACAGCCTGTTTCTGAGCAATGTTAAAGTAATAGTCACCAGCATTTTACACAGGGTTATTTACGTTTTTCTTTAAAGGGTCAATAAAATTAAACTTTAATGATTTAGATAGGGCGTGTAATTCCAAACAACCTTCAAATTACTCTTATCAGCAAATTTGTCTTGTTCACTTGGTACTCCTTGTTAAAGGCTAAAACTAGGCAGGCGCATATGCTGCAGCACTAATTGCCAAATTGCAAGTTTATAAAAAAAGCACTGAGATAAGTGGGTAGTCTGCAGAGATTTGGATACTAAGTAATCAC
Source organism: Bombina bombina (assembly GCF_027579735.1). Taxonomy (NCBI): domain Eukaryota; kingdom Metazoa; phylum Chordata; class Amphibia; order Anura; family Bombinatoridae; genus Bombina; species Bombina bombina. The sequence continues at coordinate 991,564,765 of NC_069503.1, forward strand.
AGCGGTAAAAGAAGTTTATCAATACTATCAGCACAGCCGCATCTACACTCTACAGCTGCACATCCGCATCTACACTCTGCGCGCCGCTCCGCTTGCAGTGTGTCACAGCCTTAATGGCACTGTGTTAAGGTGAGTTGTCTTTCACCAAAACACCTCCCCCCCTTAGGACCTTCAGTAGTTTGAAGATACTGAGCCAAATCTGCTCCTCGCGTACAACATAAATACATTGGATGGTGGCGCAATGGCCACCATTGCATAGTAAATTAATTAAAAAAAATATATATTACAATGACACTGATACAGACAGGCGCCCCTCACTGCGGTGCACCTTTGGGCACATGCCTACTGTGCCTATTGGGAAATCCGGCCCTGCAGATTATAATCAGCCAATAGGTGATTATTCCAATCAGCCAATAGGATTGAGCTGGCATTCTATTGGCTGATTGGATCACCTAATTGAATGCAAGCTCAATCCTATTGGCTGATTGCATCAGCCAATAGGATTTTTTCTACCTTAATTCCAATTGGCTGATAGACGGATGGATGGATGGATGACGTCATTTAAAGGAACCTTCATTCTTCAGTTGGACTTCGTTGGAAGAGGATGCTCCGCGTCGGATGTCTTGAAGATGGACCCGCTCCGCGCCGGATGGATGAAGATAGAAGATGCCATCTGGATGAAGACTTCTGCCCATCTGGAGGACCTCTTCTGGCTGGCTTCGATGAAGACTTCTGCCCGTCTGGAGGACCACTTCGCCCAGCTTCGTTGAGGACTTCGGCCCAACTGGGTGAAGACTTCTCAAGGTAGGGTGATCTTCAAGGGGTTAGTGTTAGGTTTTATTAAGGGGGGATTGGGTGGGTTTTAGAGTAGCGTTGGGTGTGTGGTGGGTTTTAATGTTGGGGGGGTATTGTACTTTTTTTTACAGGTAATAGAGCTGATTACTTTGGGGCAATGCCCCGCAAAAGGCCCTTTTAAGGGCTATTTGTAATTTAGTGTAGGGTAGGGCTTTTTATTATTTTGGGGGCTTTTTTATTTTATTAGGGGGATTAGATTAAGTGTAATTAGTTTAAAAAAACTTGTAATTATTTTATTATTTTCTGTAATTTAGTGGGGGGGGTTTCGTACTTTAGATATCTTTTTTTAAATTGTATTTAATTGTATTTAGTTTAGGTAATTAATTTAATTATAGTGTAGTGTTAAGTGTAATTGTAACTTAGGTTAGGATTTATTTTACAGGTAAATCTGAATTTATTTTAACTAGGTAGCTATTAAATAGTTAATAACAATTTAATAACTATTGTACCTAGTTAAAATAAATACAAACTTGCCTGTAAAATAAAAATAAACCCTAAGATAGCTACAATGTAACTATTAGTTATATTGTAGCTATCTTAGGTTTTTTTTTTTTATAGGTAAGTATTTAGTTTTAAATAGGAATTATTTAGTGAATTGTAGTAATTTTATTTAGATTTATTTAAATTATATTTAAATTAGGGGGTATTAGGGTTATGGTTAGACTTAGGTTTAGGGGTTATTACATTTAATATAGTTGCGGCGACGTTGGGGCGGCAGATTAGGGGATTATAAATGTAGGTAGGTGTCGGCGATGTTAGGGACGGCAGATTAGGGGTTAATAAAATTTAACTAGTGTTTGCGATGCGGGAGGGCGGCGGTTTAGGGGTAAATATTTTTTTATAGTGGCGGCAATGTCCGGCTCGGCATATTAGGGGTTAAATATTTTTATTTAATGTTTGCGATGTGGGGGGGGCCTCGGTTTAGGGGTTAATATGTAGTTTATGGGTGTTAGTGTACTTTTTAGCACTTTAGTTAAGAGTTTTATGCTACGGCGTTAGCCCATAAAACTCTTAACTACTGACTTTGAAATGCGGTACCAGTCTTGACAGGAGAGGCTGTACCGCTCACTTTTTGGAAGACTCGTACTACCGGCGTTATGCAAGTCCCAATGAAAAAATAGGATACGCAATTTACGTAAGTGGATTTGCGGTATTTTCGAGTCTGGCCAAAAAAGTGAGCGGTACACCTGTACCTTCAAGACTTGTAATACCAGCGTTAGGAAAAAAGCAGCGTTGGGACCTCTCAACGCTGCTTTTTAAGGCTGACCAAGACTCGTAATCTACCCGATTGTGTGTAATGCACCTACATGTCAATGGATCACTTTAGTAAGAGCATTGCCAAACAAGAAGCCATTAGCTTTAGGACCTAGCTCTGTGACCACTAAAGTTGTTCCATCTAAATAGTGATCATTTATTTTCTACCATAATGTGGGTGTTTATGTTGTCTGGAAGGCAAACCATCAACTGAATGCATTTGAGAACGCGACAGGTATTAACCAGAGACTTATTTGCAATGGTGTTTTAAAGGGACATGGAAACAAAAAAATATTCTGTCAGATAGAGCATGCACTTTTAAACAACTTTCCAGTTTACTTCTATTATCTAATCAGCTTTGTTTATTGGTACCCTTTGTTGAAAAGCATATCTAGATAGGTTTAGGAGCTGGGAGCTAGCTGATCATTGGCTGCTGCACATATATACCTCTTCATTGGCTTACCGATGTATTGAGCTAGCTCTCAGTAGTGCATTGTTGCTCCTTCAATAAAGGATAACAAGATAATGAAACAAATTGATAATAATAAGTAAATTGGAAAGCTGTTTAAAATTATATGCGCTATCTGAATCATGAAAGAAAACATTTGGGTTTCATGTCCCTGTAAGTCATGTAATATCACAATTTTAGTAATAGAGTTAAGGGCATCTAATACTTCTACTACCTATTCTATTTCTACTTCCTTTTGGGTAGAATACTTCCTGCATTTTCTATTAGGAGAAACAAACCCATGCGATTCACCTGAGGATATGTTTTGTAACTAATGAGGTGACTCCTTGAATTCCGCAGCTAATGACATACCAGCAAATTAAAAATTATTATAGCTTAAACATAATTTTCGTATTTAGTTTACTTCTCAGTTTCTGTCATATTAATATTGTTTCTGCAAACAGAGAGTCATATATATATATATATATATATATATATATATATATATATATAAGTGCTTGCAAGTGAGTGCTGGACTTCCTCTTTGTGTTGTATTAATTTGTTTTGTAATTTTCCCTATAAGGCCTTGTACCCAGACCTGTCTGTGGTTAACTGCCTGGGACTCTGGGGACAGTACAGCTAACTTTAAGTGCTATTGAGCATGTTGCAGGGTCATAGGATGTATACCAAGTCCAGTCTGAGAGTGCAGTCCTCTTCTGTGTTTTGTGTGTATATATATATATATATATATATATATATATATATATATATATATATATATATATACAGAGGTGGCCCTCGGTTTACAACGGTTCAATTTGCACCGTTTCAGAATAACAACCTTTTTTCAGTCATGTGACTGCTATTAAAAAGCATTGAGAAGCAGTGCATTGATTAAAATAGCAAGCTTGCAAGCTAAGCAAGCTGAAATTAATCAGTTTAACCAAACCTGAGCTACAAGAGCTTCCTGTCTATAAATCAGTCCAGATTGGAATGCAAAGAAAGAACTGTCTGCAGAAAAATGCAAGTAAAGTCTGTGTTGTGTGATTATTTTATTAGATTTATAATGCTGTTTAGAAAATGTTTTTGTTCATTTAACTTAGTTTAATGATATATTTTGTGTTGGGTGATTATTTTATTAGGTTTATAATGCTGTTTAGCATTTAAAGTCTTTGTTTCAAGGCTTTGAAAATAATGTATTAGGTGTTATTTATGCCAATTTTGAGAGGGGCCTGGAACCTAACTCCCTCACTTCCCATTGATTCACATTATAAACTGGCTTTCAATTTACAACGGTTTCGATTTACAACCATTCCTTCTGGAACCTAACCCCGGCTTAAACTGAGGGCTACCTATAGAGTGCCAACAGAAATTTGCCTCAGAGGAGCACATTTTGTGGTAATTTTTTTAAATACTAAAGGCTTCCACTTAGGGGGTCAATTTATAGCAAGTAGGGGGTGTCAATCAACCAGATCGACCCTCTGAGGAGGTGGACGAGTTAAGGAGCAGCGATCTTAGAACTGCTGCTTCTTAACTTCCGCTTCAGGCGGAATTGAAGCGGAGTGGGTCGGAAGCAGCATCCGCTGCTTCATAAATCGACCCCTTAGAGTATACATTTCTTTCTTTCTTTTTATTTATCTTGTATAATATAAAACACAGGAATGGGCCACAGTCACAGACTGGACTGGGTACACATTCTAAGCCACTGTTAACTCCACAGCCCTGAACACTGACAGACAGCTGCACAGTTCCCAGCAACCCAGGCAGTTAACCCCTGAACAGCCTGGGTGACAGGCCCACAGGGAAGCATTACAAACATTATACACAACACACGGAAAACCTGGCATTCGCCAGCAGATACTCAGTAATGTTTAAAAGCAAAACTGGGGGAAGTCAGTTACATTTGGCACCAAAGGATCAAGCCCAGGACCACGTCAAGGTCTCCCCCTTCCTGGGACCCTAAACCAGCGCCCACAAAATGCATACTTCCAAACAAACCAACTGGGAACCTCCTTCCCCCAGTTTTGCTTTTAAACATTACTGAGTATCTGCTGGCAAGTGCAAGGTTTTCTGTGTGTTATCTTGTATAATATGTTAGCCAAAAAGTGTACTCAATCGAAAGGTTACCAAATGATTCTGAAAGAAGTTGTCAAAGAGTTAATATAGCTGTGTCAGGTATATACATATTACTGTACAACAATATAAAATACAGTTGTATAAATGGAATTAATAAAATATAACATGAATTGCAAGCAATGAAACAAGTCAGTATAAGAAACCTTTAATGTATGCAGTATAAACATCTACTGAAACAAGCTGCCTGAGAGAAAAAATGGCAGACAGCCAAAGCTGAAACTAAGCATATTAAAAGAAAATGTAAAAAACATTTAGGATTAGTAACAGAGGAGGAACACCAAAGTAAAGCTTTATGTGGGCAGTATAAAGCTTGGAGGAGGGAAATGGAATTAAATATAGGCTGAGAGTGAGGATAGAAAATATTCTGAGATAGATAAAATGGCTGCCAGCTATGCATGTACACTAGGGATCAGCTGTACAGCAATGACAGGCAGATAGAAATATAGTAAATAGGCAAAAGAAATAAGTAACAGACGCACTAAAGAGAAAAAGGAAAGTGTAGATGTGTTATGCCAGATAGGAAATAAAGGAAAAAAGAGATAATGCAAATTGATTATTTATTATTAGATAGTCAGACATTAACCATACAAATATATGTGTATTTATACTAATTGCAAACACAGCTGCCTGTGAGTGCTGGACAGAACCCAGAATTTGGAATTTTGCTAGTTGCTTGGGATATGTAAGTGCTGTTCACTTTGAGGTTTTATATGTGTCTAGTGGAGCTAACAAATAGATGTGACAGCCTTGTGTGTTCTCAGTGTGTTTGGTTGGAAGCCATCATGTATGGCTGTAGGTTATTTAAAAAAAGACTGTGGACTTGTTCCTTCTTTGGCTTGTCACAATTTGACCATGTCCTGTAACAAATTTCACTTTTTTGTTTTTAGTCTAGCTGTGTGCATCCAAGTGAGTCCTGACTATTCTGTGTTAATATATATATATACACACACACACACACATATACAATAATCTACCAGGTTGCAAGTATTAGTATGTTCGTAATGCAAATTAAGTATACAATACTCAATGGATTTTCATATAAGGAATATTACCTTTATTTAATACGTGACATTTCAGGACTAGTCTGTTGAAGATGTGCAGTCCCCGAAATGTCACATATTAAAAAAGGTACTATTCCTTAAATGATAATCCAGCATCCAGCAAGTGTGGTATACTTCATGTGCTTTATATATATATATAAGCTCTAGAAAACAAATCCTCCCTCCCGGGTCAGACACCTGGGTGCAGTATTGATATCAATAGTAGAAGCAGAAATTATGCACTCTCTGGATTTTCACAATCAGTGTAAAAATTTATTGGATGACGTTTCAGATCTACATTAGATATTTCATCATATCAAAAGTTTTGATATGATAAAAGATCTAATGTAGATCTGATACGTCATCCAATAAATTTGACACTGATTGTGAAAATCCTGAGAGTGCATAATTTCTGCTTCTACTATATATATACATATATATACTAGTCCTAAAGCCCGTTCACACAGGCCATTTTTTGCAGTACAGTGGTCCCACCCCTCTCTCTCTCTCTCCCCCTCTCTCTCTCACCCCTCTCTCTATCTCTCCCCTCTCTCTCTCTTTCCCCTCTCTCTCTCTTTCCCCTCTCTCTCTCTTTCCCCTCTCTCTCTCTTTCCCCTCTCTCTCTCTCTTTCTCCTCTCTCTCGTTCCCCTCTCTCTATCTGCTATCTCTATCTCCCCCCTCTGTCTCTCTCTCTCCCCCTCTCTCTCTCTCTCCTCTCTCTCTCCTCTCTCTCTCCCCTCTCTCTCTCTCTCTCCTCTCTCTCTCCCCTCTCTCGCTCCTCTCTCTCTCTCCTCTCTCTCTCTCCCCCTCTCTCTCTCTCTCTCTCTCTCCTCTCTCTCCCCCCCTGTCTCTCTCTCTCCCCCCTCTCTCCCCCCCCCCCCTCTCTCTCTCCCCCCCTCTCTCTCTCTCTCTCCCCTCTCTCTCTCCCCTCCTCTGTCTCTCTCTCTCCCCTCTCTCCCCCCCCTCCCCCCCCTCTCTCTCCCTCCCCCCCCTCTCCCCCCTCTCCCCCCCTCTCTCTCTCTACCCCCCCCTCTCTCTCTCTCTCTCTCCCCCCCTCCCTCTCTCTCCCCTCTTTCTCTCCCCTCTCTCTCCCCCTCTCTCTCTCTCTCTCTCTCCTTTTATAATATAGGATAGGAAGCTGAGGCAGAGATATCTAATTGTTAACTCACACTGCAACACATTCCCAGCACAGTGTAAGGGGACAGGTAACAAAGTGAAAATGTGCATTACAATGCACAAAGTATGTTGGGCAGGCCGCCATGTGTATTTGTTTACATTTCAATGCCTCCTAAAACAGAGGCACACGCTATCCCATTTCCCAGTCCAGCCAGTATCCAATCCACCATGGTGGATGGCAGTGAGTCCGCCTCTAAATGTCTCTTCAGTCATTGCATTTATTATTATAACGTTACACCCTCTTCAGTACCAAAAGGTTTAATCTTTCCGAATCTGCACTAAATTGTCCCTACCGGACACCGTAGCATAATACAAACTGTCATGGTGAACGCCACACACAGCATGCGATCTTCTGAATCGCTTTGCTATGCTGAGTATATGCCGGGGACCGTAACTGGCAGTTCAGGAACAGTGACGCTTTCATCTCGCGCTGCAATGGAGCGAGGGTGCGCGTGCGGGCAAGTTTGTGGAGGGTGCGCATGCGCGCGTGGCCAAGTTAGGTGTGTATTCATCTCACGCTGCGATGGTGCGAGGGTGCGCGTGCGGGCAAGTTTGTGGAGGGAGCGCATGCGCGTGCGGGCAAGTTTGTTAATGTTAAGTTTGTGGGTATAATAGGCTGTGCGTGGGTGCAAGGGTGCGCGTGTGGCCAAGTAAGGCTAAATGTTAAGTTTGTGGGTATAATAGGCTGTGTGTGGGTGCGGGTTTGTGTGTTAAGGGTTTGTGGGTATAATAGGCTGTGTGTGGGTGCGAGGGTGCGCGTGCGGCCAAGTTTGTGGGTGTGTGGATGTGTGAGCTGTCAGCTGTGCGCGTGCGAGGTGTCTGGGATCTAAGGCCAAGTGTGTTTGTCTCTACTGCGCATGACGGCTTTAGACAAACACACTTGGCCTTTTATAATATAGGATATACAGGTGTCCCTCGTTTTACAACTGTTCAATTTACACCGTTTCAGAATAACAACCTTTTTTTCCAGTCATGTGACTGCTATTGAAAAGCATTGCGAAGCAGTGCATTTATTAAAATAGCCAGTAGGGGGAGCTGTCCGCTTGTGTTGCAGCAAAGCCAAGCAAGCTAAAATTAATCAGTTTAACCAGACCTGAGCTATCGAGCAGATTTCAAAGGAACAAGATATTCCTGTCTATAAATCAGTCCAGATTGGAATGCATAGAAAGAACTGTTTGCAGAAAAATGCAAGTGAAGTCTGTGTTGTGTGATTATTTTATTTGGTTTATAATGCTGTTTAGCAAATGTTTTTGTTCATTTAACTTAGTTTAATTATATATTCTGTGTTGTGTGATTATTTTATTAGGTTTATAATGCTGTTTACCATTTAAAGTCTTCATTTCAAAGCTTAAAAATAACGTATTAGGTGTTACTTTTGACAATTTTGAGAGGGGCCTGGAACCTATCTCCCTCACATCCCTTTGACTTACATTGTAAACTGGGTTTCAATTTACAACGGTTTCGATTTACAACCATTCCTTCTGGAACCTAACCCCGGCGTAAACTGAGGGCTACCTGTATATATATATATATATAGATACAAAAATATAGACATTTTTGCTCTTTATTAATTATGCATGATCATGAATAAGTGGTGTTGATATATAGGTAACCCTAAAGCAAAGATAACATTAGACATATTCAGATGGGGGAAAAATGTCCCACAAAGAAATGATTCGGAGGATCTTAAAAGTTCCCCACTTTCATTTTTCACTGAAGCATTAAAGAATATGGGTAGATAATCTGCATACAATAGTTATATACTAAGTGCACTCTCAAGGACTCTGTATATTCCATTACCCTTTCCCATCGTTGTTATTTTAACTCTGGACGTCCAGTTATATGCACTATATTGGTGTATTTTAAATATGTTTTAGATGTGTTAGGATGTTGTATATTTATAGACTCCTATAGTTTATATTTTCTGATGAAATGCTTGTGCAATGCCGCCCCCTACTCACTGGCGGCCAACCAGTCGCTAGCAGGGGCTTTCAATCATCCCGATTGTATCGAATCGGGATGATTTCAATCCGCCACCTAAAAGGTAGCGGATAGGTTAAGGAGCAGCGGTCTTATGATCAATGTTTTCTAACCGGTGAGCTTGAAACAATGGGACTCCAAAGCAGCTTCCCCTGCTTCATGGAGCCCTAAATATAAATGCCTGGGACAACCAAGCACAACACTCACATCAAGTAATTAGACAAAACATTTCAATCCTGGGATTGAATTTAGACCTTTTGGTAAAATAATCTCTAAATGAAAGATCCATTGGGGTAGATTCAATAATCAGTGGATGCTGCTATCTACCTCATAGCTTCAGGCTCTGCGGAAACAGAAATTAAGAAGCAGCAGTGACGGACTGCAGTCATCCATTCCTAATACGATCCGGATGATTGACACCCCCTGCTAGTGAATGTGCAGGGGGGCGGCAATGCACAAGTATTTCACAAGAAATGCTTGTGCAATGTTAAATGCTGACAGTGTATGCTGTTGATGCTACAGCGCACCATGTCCACCCGGCATTTAATAAATTGACCCCATTGAATCTTCTTTTGCAGTAGTATTCTGCCCCTATTGCCCCATCTTGTTAGTTTAAGTATATGGTCTATTATAATTGTTTTTAAAGGGACAGTCTACTCCAGAATTGTTATTGTTTAAAAAGATAGATAATCCCTTTATTACCCATTCCCCAGATTTGCATAACAAACACTGTTAGATTAATACACTTTTTACCTCTGTGATTACCTTGTATCTAAGCCTCTGCAGACTGCCCCCTAATTTTAGTTCTTTTGAGCGACTTGCATTTTAGCCAATCAGTGCTGACTCCTAGGTAACTCCAAAACTTTTCTTAAATGATTCAGATAGAACATACAGTTTTAAGCAACTTTCCAATTTACTTCTATTATCACATTTTCTTCATTTTCTTGTTATCCTTTGTTGAATAGCATGGAATGCAAGTTCAGGAGTGTGTAAATGTCTGCAGCACTATATAGCTACAGCACTATATGGCAGCACTTTTTCCTGTCATGTTGTGCTGCAGACATGTTCACGCTACCTATCTCTTTAACAAAGAATAACATGAGAATGATGCAAATTTGATAATAGAAGTACATTTTTTAAATTGTATTCTCTATTTGAATCAAGAAAGAAAAAAATTGGGGTTTCATCTCCCTTAAATGATGAGGCGTGCTTAATAAGGAACAAACATTTCCATATTTTTGTGTCTTTTAAGATACATGTATATATTTTATTGCAACAAGTCGTGTCTAGTTAATTCTATAGCAAATAGTGTAAGATCGTTTTATGAATAATAATATATGGCTCCTCCATGCCCTCAATTATGTTATCCCACCTTCAGTGATTTACATGTTAAAGGGATAGTAAACCCAATTTTTTTCCATTCATAATTCAGATAGAGCATGCAGTTTTAAGCAACTTTCTAATTTACTGCTATTATAATTTTTTCTTCGTTCTCTGTGTATCTTTATTTGAAAAAGTAGAAATATAAGCTAAGGAGCCGGCCAATTTTTGGAAAGTTGCTTAAAATTGCATGCTCTATCGGAATCATGAAAAAAAAACTTTGGGTTTACTATCCCTTTAATGTTTGCTATTGGATAATTACAAAGATGATAGTTCATAATAATGGATACATTATCAGTCTCCGTAGCAACTTTTGGAGATGTACTCAATGAACTTGAATTGAAGTTATATTTCCGGTATAGCGAATACATATTGCCCAAGTTGTTTATTATTTGCACAAACCATGTGTCGTTATATGATGTGATAGAGAGGGAAATTGATATAATTAGAAACGGCTAGATTACGAGTTTTGCGTTAGAGGCTATGTGTTGCTAACGGGCAATTTATGCTCACCGCTCACTTTCATACAGCGCTGGTATTACGGGTTTTTACAAACCTGGCGTTAACAGACAAAAAGTGAGCGTTGAGCAAAATTTTGCTCCACATCTCACTCCATTACCAGCGCTGCTTACGTTAGTGGTGAGCTGGTTGTGCGTGCTCGTGCACAATTTCCCCATAGCAATCAACGGGGAGAGCCGGCTGAAAAAAAAGTCTAACACCTGCAAAAAAGCAGCGTTTAGCTCCTAACGCAGCCCCATTGATTCCTATGGGGAAATAAAATTTAGGTTTACACCTAACACCTTAACATGAACCCCAAGTCTAAACAACCCTAATCTTACACTTATTAACCCCTAATCTGCCGCCCCCAATGTCGCCGCCACTATTTTAAATTAATTAACCCCTAAACCTAAGTATAACCCTAACCCTACTCCCCCTAACTTAAATATAATTTAAATAAATCTAAATAATTAGTTAAATATTATTAACCCCTAATCTGCAGTCCCTAACATCGTCGACACCTACCTACATTTATTAACCCCTAATCTGCTGCCCCCAACGTCGCCGCCACTATACTAAAGTTATAAACCCCTAAATCTAAGTCTAACCCCCCTAACTTAAATATAATTAAAAGAAATCTAAATAAAAATTACTATCATTAACTAAATTATTTCTATTTAAAACTAAATACTTACCTATGAAATAAACCCTAAGCTAGCTACAATATAATTAATATTTACATTGTAGATAGCTTAGGTTTCAATTTTATTTTACAGGCAAGTTTGTATTTATTTTAACTAGGTAGAATAGTTACTAAATAGTTATTAACTATTTAATAAACTACCTAGCTAAAATAAAGACAAATTGACCTGTAAAATAAAACCTAACCTAAGTTACACTAACACCTAACACTACACTATAATTACATTAATTCCATAAATTAAATACAATTAAATACAATTAAATAAAAATAGCAAAAGTACAAAAAAAAAACACTAAATTACAGAAATTAATAAACAAATTACAAGACTTTTAAACTAATTACACTTAATCTAATCCCCCTAAAAAAATAAAAAAGCCCCCCCAAAACAAAAAAAGCCCTACACTACACTAAATTATAAATAGCCCTTAAAAGGGCCTTTTGCGGGGCATTGCCCCAAACTAATCAGCTCTTTTACCTGTAAAAAAATTACAAATCCCCCCCAACATTAAAACCCACCACCCACACAACCAACCCTACTCTAAAACCCACCCAATACCCCCTTAAAAAAACCTAACACTAACCCCTTGAAGATCACCTTACCACCGGGAGAAGTCTTCATCCAACCGGGCCGAAGTCCTCAACGTAGCCGGGAGAAGTTTTCATCCAAGCCGGGCAAAGAGGATGCTCCGCGTCGGATGTCTTGAAGATGGACCCGCACCGCACCGGATGGATGAAGATAGAAGATGCCATCTGGATGAAGACTTCTGCCCGTCTGGAGGACTACTTCGCCCGACTTGGATGAAGACTTCTCCCGGCTTCGCTGAGGAATTTGGCCCGGTTGGATGAAGACTTCTCCCGGTAAGGTGATCTTTAAGGGGTTAGTGTTAGGTTTTTTTAAGGGCGTATTGGGTGGGTTTTAGAGTAGGGTTGGTTATGTGGGTGGTGTGTTTTAATGTTGGGGGAGATTTGTAAATTTTTTTTACAGGTAAAAGAGCTGATTACTTTGGGGAAATGCCCCGCAAAAGGCCCTTTTAAGGGCTATTTGTAATTTAGCGTAGGGTAGGGCTTTTTTATTTTGGGGGGGCTTTTTTATTTCGTTAGGGGGATTAGATTAGGTGTAATTAGTTTAAAAATCTTGTAATTTGTTTATTATTTTCTGTAATTTAGTGTTTGTTTTTTTTGTACTTTAGCTATTTTTATTTAATTGTATTTAATTGTATTTAATTTAGGGAATTAATTTAATTATAGTGTAGTGTTAGGTGTTAGTGTAACTTAATAACTATGTAGTAACTATTCTACCTAGTTAAAATAAATACAAACTTGCTTGTAAAATAAAAATAAACCCTAAGCTAGCTACAATGTAACTATTAGTTATATTGTAGTTAGCTTAGGGTTTATTTTATAGGTAAGTATTTAGTTTTAAATAGGAATAATTTAGTTAATGATAGTAATTTTTATTTAGATTTCTTTTAATTATATTTAAGTTAGGGGGGGTTAGACTTAGATTTAGGGGTTTATAACTTTAGTATAGTGGCGGCGACGTTGGGGGCAGCAGATTAGGGGTTAATAAATGTAGGTAGGTGTCGACGATGTTAGGGACTGCAGATTAGGGGTTAATAATATTTAACTAATGTCTGCGAGGCGGGAGTGCGGAGGTTTGGGGGTTAATATATTTATTATAGTGGCGGTGATGTCTGGTTCGAAAGATTAGGGGTTTAAAAAAAAAATTGTGTTTGCGATAGGGAGGGCCTCGGTTTAGGGGTTAATAGGTAGTTTATGGGTGTTAGTGTACTTTTTAGCACTTTAGTTAAGAGTTTAATGCTATGGCGTTGTAGTGTAAAACTCTTAACTACTGACTTTAAAATGCTGTACCAGTCTTGACAGGAGAGGGTCTACCGCTCCCTTTTTGGCAGACCGTAATACCGGCGCTATGCAAGTCCCATTGAAAGAAGAGGATACGCAATTTACGAAAGTGGATTTGCGGCATTTCCAAGTCTGGCCAAAAAAGTGAGCGGTACACCTGTACCTGCAAGACTCGTAATACCAGCGGGCGTTAAAAAGCAGCGTTAGGACCGGCTAGCGCTGCTTTTTAAGCTTACCGCAAAACTCGTAATCTAGGTGAAAGTATTTTGCTTTAAGTCAGATTTTATGAATTTATGTCATTACGCGAGTCATGCAATATACAGTAGTGGTGTTATACTTAATTTATGGCATACTTTGGAACGCACAACATTGCACTCCACACAATATTATACATTATCTGCAAAGGGGAAGTGGGTGTTTCTTCTAATATCATGTTCAAGTATTTAAGTTTTGATTCACTCTTTGAGGCCTGCTTATCAAGCCGTCAACTGTGCTGCATTCGCCGGCACCAATACGCTCGCCTGACATCGCCTAACATCGCGGCTGCGGTCTTGAATACGCTCTCCATATTTAACAAAAAAGCTGTCAAAAAGCCGCGCACCAAGTACAGGGCGATGAGCAGCGGACTGTTGTTAACTAACAGTCATCGATCTTGCTGCTATTCGGCTTTTTCCCAGCTTTATTACCCTGTCACTAAACACCGCCACTATACTAAAATGTTTAACCCTTATCCTGCCGCTCCCGGACCCCACCGCAACGCTAATAAATGTATTAACCCCTATCCCGCCGCTCCCGGACCCCGCCGCAACTCTAATAAAGTTATTAACCCTTATCCCTCCACTCCCGGACCCCACAGCAACTCTAATAAACTTATTAACCCCTATCCCGCCGCTCCCGGGACCCCGCTGCCACCTACATTATGTTCTTAACAACTAATCTGCCGCCCCCTACACCACCGCCACCTACATTATGTTATTAACCCCTAATCTGCCGCCCGCTACACCGCCGCCACCTACATTATGTTCTTAACCCCTAATCTGCCTCCTCCTACACCGCCGCCACCTACATTATGTTATTAACCCCTATCCCGCCGCTCACGGAGCCCCCCGCATCTAAATAAAGTTATTAACCCCTAAACCGCCAGCCCCCCACATCGCCATAAACTAAATCAAACCTATTAACTCCTAAACCTAACAACCCGCTAAATTTACATTAAATATTAACTCATCCCTATCTTATAATAAATTTAAACTTACCTTTTGATTTAAATTAAACTATATTAAACTACTAATTAACCTACCCTAACTATTATACTAAAATTACATTAAACTATATTAAACTATTAATTAACCTACCCTAACTATTATACTAAAATTACATTAAATAATATTAAACTATTAATTAACCTACCCTAACTATTATACTAAAATTATATTAAACTATATTAAACTATTAATTAACCTACCCTAACTATTATACTAAAATTATATTAAACTATATTAAACTAATAATTAACCTACCCTAACTGTTATACTAAAATTATTATTTGGAAACCTAACCCTACTCAAATAATTTAAATCTACACTAAATATTACTAAGTTACAAAAAACTAACAACTAAGTTACAAAAAATAACAAACACTAAGGCCTAGATTTGGAGTTTTGCGTTAGAAGGGGTGCGTTAGCTACGCATGCTTTTTTTTGGCCGCACCTTTTAAATACTGCTGGTATTTAGAGTTCACAGAATGGCTGCGTTTTCAGTGCGTTAGGCTCCAAAAAGGGAGCGTAGAGCATAATTTACCGCCACTGCAACTCTCAATACCAGCGGTGCTTACGGACGCGGCCAGCTTCAAAAACGTGCTCGTGCACGATTCCCCCATAGGAAACAATGGGACAGTTTGAGCTGAAAAAAAAACCTAACACCTGCAAAAAAGCAGCGTTCAGCTCCTAACGCAGCCCCATTGTTTCCTATGGGGAAACACTTCCTAAGTCTGCACCTAACACCCTAACATGTACCCCGAGTCTAAACACCCCTAGCCTTACACTTATTAACCCCTAATCTGCCATCCCCGCTATCGCTGACCCCTGCATATTATTTTTAACCCCTAATCTGCCGCTCCGTACACCGCCGCAACCTACATTATAGTTATGTACCACTAATCTGCTGCCCCTAACATCGCCGACCCCTATATTATATTTATTAACCCCTAATCTGCCCCCCACAACGTCGCCGCCAGCTACCTACAATTATTAACCCCTAATCTGCCGACCGGACCTCACCGCTACTATAATAAAGTTATTAACCCCTAATCCGCCTCACTCCTGCCTCAATAACATTATAAGAAATAGTATTAACCCCTAATCTGCCCTCCCTAACATCGCCGACACCTAACTTCAATTATTAACCCCCAAATCTGCCGACCGGACCTCGCCGCTACTCTAATAAATGTATTAACCCCTAAATCTAAGTCTAACCATAACCCTAACACCCCCCTAAATTAAATATAATTTTATTCTAACAAAATAAATTAACTCTTATTAAATAAATTATTCCTATTTAAAGCTAAATACTTACCTGTAAAATAAATCCTAATATAGCTACAATATAAATAATAATTATATTGTAGCTATTTTAGGATTTATATTTATTTTACAGGCAACTTTGTATTTATTTTAACCAGGTGCAATAGCTATTAAATAGTTAATAACTACTATTTAATAGCTACCTAGTTAAAATAATTACAAAATTACCTGTAAAATAAATCCTAACCTAAGTTACAATTAAACCTAACACTACACTAGCAATAAATTAATTAAATAAAATACCTACAATTAAATACAATTAAACCTAACACTACACTATCAATACATTAATTAAATACAATACCTACAAATAAATACAATTAAATAAACTAACTAAAGTACAAAAAATAAAAAAGAACTAAGTTACAAAAAAAATAATATTTACAAACAGAAAAATATTACAACAATTTTAAACTAATTACACCTACTCTAAGCCCCCTAATAAAATAACAAAGCCCCCCAAAATAAAAAAATGCCCTACCCTATTCTAAAATTAAAATAGAAAAGCTCTTTTACCTTACCAGCCCTTAAAAGGGCCATTTGCGGGGCATGCCCCAAAGAATTCAGCTCTTTTGCCTGGAAAAAAAACATACAATACCCCCCCAACATTACAACCCACCACCCACATACCCCTTATCTAACCCAAACCCCCCTTAAATAAACCTAACACTAAGCCCCTGAAGATCTTCCTACCTTATCTTCACCACACCGGGTATCAGCGATCAGTCCAGGCTCCTATGTCTTGATCCAAGCCCAAGCGGGGGGCTGAAGACATCCATCCTCCGGCTGAAGTCTTGATCCAAGCGGGCAGAAGAGGAAATCCGGACCGGCAAACATCTTCATCCAGGCGGCATCTTCTATGTTCTTCCATCCGATGACGAGCGGCTGATCTTCAAGACCTCCAGCGCGGATCCATCCTCTTCTTCCGACTCAAGTTCAATCCGATTTGCTGATTGGATCAGCCAATCAGATTGAGCTCACATTCTACTTGATTGAACTTGAATCTGATTGGCTGATTCCATCAGCCAATCAGAATTTTCCTACCTTAATTCCGATTGCCTGATAGAATCCAATCAGCCAATCAGAATTCGAGGGACGCCATCTTGGATGACGTCCCTTAAAGGAACCTTCATTCGTCATCTAGTCGTCGGAAGAAGAGGATGGATCCACGCTGGAGGTCTTCAAGATGGAGCCTCTCGTCATCGGATGGAAGAAAATAGAAGATGCGGCTTGGATGAAGATGTTTGCTGGTCCGGATCTACTCTTCTGCCCGAAGATGGAATTCTTCAGCCGCCGCTTGGATCAAGACTTCAGCTGGAGGATGGACGTCACTCTTCAGCCCCCGCTTGGGCTTGGATCAAGACTTCGGAGGCTCTTCTGGACAGATCGAACCCGGTGTGGTGAAGACAAGGTAGGGAGATCTTCAGGGGCTTAGTGTTAGGTTTATTTAAGGGGGGTTTGGGTTAGATTAGGGGTATGTGGGTGGTGGGTTGTAATGTTGGGGGGGGGGTATTGTATGTTTTTTTTTACAGGCATAAGAGCTGAATTCTTTGGGGCATGCCCCGCAAAGGTACATCATTATAAAAAACCTAAGGACAAAAAGAAAAATATAACTTTTAAAGGAGGTTATAACTCTAATAATGTTAATAATTGGCAGAAAAGACACCAACCAGTTAGTGGGTATAAAGGGGAGTATACTGAGAGAAGGAAGGAATCGGAAAGCCATTTGGGGTTTTTTCATCAAAATAACAACAGGAGAAGAATTGAATCCCCTAATTTTAGACAGGAATCTAGAGAGTATAATAATGGCAATCACATCAAGGATTTTAGAAACTATGATGAACAGAATAGATTCCATCAAACCTATAATCATAGATTTGAAAATAGGGAAAATTACTCTGAACCTGAAAACCCTCAGGTTTTTCAGATGCACAAACAACAGAACTATTATCAGTCGAACCAGAAACGGTTACCTATGCACCTGAAACAGTTAGACAGAACGCCAATAAGAGAAGAGTATGTTCCACTATCAACCCCAAAAAAGAGAAGCTACGCAAGCGTGGCTGCAGAGGCAGAGCAAAATCAAACAAAAAACAAAAACTCGCGAAGATGAAGGAAGGTATTTTTAATCTATCCAGCCATACATTAACTAATGAAGAAATCTGTGTTTTAAGCAGAGGGCTTTCATTTTGTCCCTCTAACAAACACAGTATGTTTGAATTATTTGTTGACCTTAATAGGTTTGTTAGAAAGCTAAATTTACAGAGATATTTTTGTGACAAAAAATTGAAGTCAACAAATCTAATTCCTATAATTACAGATGATATGCCTGAACGACCAGTTAGGGATATTGTGTATTGTGATCCTGAAGAATTTTGTGAGTCATTATTTGATGATTACATACATTCTAATCTTGCACCTAAATCCAATTAAAATCCCCCCACTACATGTCCAAATATTACTCTTTTTCAGAATTTAGTGTTGGAAGAGTTTGGAGCTATGAATAACCAGATTACTAAACACAATCTGAATATATTTGAATATAAAGCTCTCTCTAATCTTGCCCGAAACAAAGATCTGGTCATAAGGCAGGCGGACAAGGGAGGGGGGGTAGTTTTACAAGATATGCCAGATTATATTGCAGAAGCGAATAGGATTTTGTTAGATCCTTGTTATTACAGAGAACTTACTTTTAACCCCACTTTGACATATATGGTTAGACTTACCAAATTAATTGATAAGGGTTTTTCAGAAGGGATTCTAAATAAAAAAGAGAGAGATTATTTGATTCCCACATCTCCAAATTTGGCCTACTATTACCATCTCCCGAAAATTCACAAAGACTCAAGTTGTCCACCAGGGAGACCTATTATTTCGGGAATTGGCAATTTAACTTGCAATCTATCTGAATATGTGGACACCTATCTTAAAAAACCGGTAATGGGTCTGGCATCCTACATTAAAGATACCCCAGACCTTATATCTAAGATTTCTAAAATTGAAAAAGCAGGGCGTGATTTAATTTGGTGTACCTGCGATGTATCCTCCCTGTATTCAAATATAAATCACGATTTGGGATTAGACGCAATAGATGAATTTCTAAAAAGGGATCAATTTTTACCTTCCAATCAAAGACAATTTTTATTGGAGGCTATATCTTTTGTGTTAAAACACAACTATTTTGTATATCAGGAAAGGTTTTTTCTACAGATCAAGGCAACGGCCATGGGCACCAGGTTTGCCCCCAGTTTTGCAAATTTATTCATGGGGTTATTCGAAGAAAAATACATATATAATTCCCCTGTGGGGGTGAACCTGGTGTTCTATGGCCGTTTCATTGATGATCTGTTATTAATATGGAATGGTACAGAGGAAACCGCACAGGAATTTATCTCATCTTTAAATAATAACAATATGGGTCTAAATTTTACATCCAATATAAATAGAAATACCATAGAATTTCTGGATCTAGTTTTAAGCTGGGATAATAGTGGACGAGTGACCACAAAAACATTTTTTAAGTCAGTAGACACTAATAGTTATTTAAACTATAAAAGTAATCACTACAAAGCATGGGTGAAGAATATACCCTATAATCAATTCTCTAGGGTACGTAGGAACTGTACATCTTTAAATACTTTTGATGATCAGGCTGATATTCTAAGGTCCAGATTTCTAGAAAAAGGTTACCCTAGGGATCTGGTAGAAGAAAGATATAGAAAAGCTAGAACTAAAGACAGAGAGGAGTTCTTTAAAAATAAAAATAAAAACATTAATAATATTGGAGACGTAGAAATATGTAATGTAGGCTCTAAACCAAATAATTTGAGATTCATAACTAAATTCACTAGCAACCATAACAAGATCAAACATATTTTACGAAAGCACTGGTATATTTTACGCAATGATTGCATTCTTAAAAATATTCTGGATGAGGTCCCCATATGCACCTTTAAGAGAGCTCCGACTCTAAAAAATAAATTAGCCCATAGTAAGGTAGTAATGAATAAATACACTAAAGGGAAAAATATGAAAACAAATAGGGAAAATTGGCCCATTGGAAAAAGGGGCTTCTTTAGATGCAATCGACCAAATTGTGGCCTTTGCAGTTATACATCAGGAAATAGGTAAAAATTTCAATCTTTTTCTACAAAAGAAGAATTTGAGATAAATTCCAGATTTACTTGTGACTCTAGTTATGTGGTATATCTTCTTGAATTCGTCAATGTGGGATTCAATATATAGGGAGGTCCTCAAGACCCCTAAAGAAAAGATGGGGTGAGCACAACAGAAACATAAAGAAAGGGATTATGAATCACAGTGTTCCACGACATAGTATAAATTGTCATGATGGACAAACGGATACTTTCAACATTTATCCTTTGGAATACATTGCTCCCAAATGGGGTAGAAGTAGGCTAGTCCACCTTAGACAGAGAGAGACATTTTGGTGAAAATTGTTTTTATTAAACATTTTATATTTTACTAGTAGCACGGCATTTTTTGGTATTTTATTTTCTGCCATATATGCACTGATATTTTTACTGATTGGAGGTTGAATCCCAAATTGCTTTTTGGAGCCATTGTGAACCTAACGCTTTAGCCCAGAGGATTACCTGTGAACACAGTGATCTGGACAGCTGATAAGTGCCCAGAAGGTCTTTGTGGCACTTCTCAAGTGCCCTACATCTCGTGAGTACATTTCAATATTTGCGTATTTGTTAGTGTTCTCACTGATACACACTATTGTGGCACTTTTGTGATTTTGTCTTGCACAGCCTAACACTGAAGCAACATTGGCCTTAATTCAGCTAGCTGGACGGCTGCAAATAGTTCAGAAGGCATATGTGGCACTTCTCAAGTGCTGGAAATCTTGTAAGTAAGATTCATTTGGGGGCTTGGCCTTCTGTAGTTCAAACGATACACACCATTTGGCGCCTCTTCTCTTCTTCTTTTAAACAGAACCTGCGACTGCCAACATCGATCTGGAATGAGTTTGCTGCCTGGAGATCTGTGAAATATCTCCTAGAGTGTGGACTATCTTTGTTAAAACAATATATGAGATGGTCATATTATGAATATATCATTTATCAACATCTATTAATTTAAAGTAACATTATATATAGATTGTCATGACATTTATATACAATTTATTATCTTGATACACATTATAGCTATTTTTGAAGCATCACACAGACATCGCAAAGTTGCAGTGCACATTACTTCAACACTAGCAATATTTT
Organism: Bombina bombina; assembly: GCF_027579735.1. Lineage (NCBI taxonomy): Eukaryota > Metazoa > Chordata > Amphibia > Anura > Bombinatoridae > Bombina > Bombina bombina. The sequence goes on from NC_069503.1 coordinate 991,585,924, forward strand.
TATAGCTAATTTAGAGGGCGCATCTGATTTTTATATCTTAATTTTCTCACTGGTAAGGTAAAAGAGCTTTTCTATTTTAATTTTAGAATAGGGTAGGGCATTTTTTTATTTTGGGGGTCTTTGTTATTTTATTAGGGGGCTTAGAGTAGGTGTAATTAGTTTAAAATTGGTGTAATATTTTTCTAATGTTTGTAAATATTTTTTTATTTTTTGTAACTTAGTTCTTTTTAATTTTTTGTACTTTAGTTAGTTTATTTAATTGTATTTATTTGTAGGTATTGTATTTAATTAATTTATTGATAGTGTAGTGTTAGGTTTAATTGTAGATAATTGTAGGTATTTTATTTAATTAATTTATTGATAGTGTAGTGTTAGGTTTAATTGTAACTTAGGTTAGGATTTATTTTACAGGTAATTTTGTAATTATTTTAACTAGGTAGCTATTAAATAGTTCTTAACTATTTAATAGCTATTGTACCTGGTTAAAATAATTACAAAGTTGCCTGTAAAATAAATATGAATCCTAAAATAGCTACAATATAATTATAATTTATATTGTAGCTATATTAGGGTTTATTTTACAGGTAAGTATTTAGCTTTAAATAGGAATAATTTATTTAATAAGAGTTAATTTATTTTGTTAGATTTAAATTATATTTAACTTAGGGGGATGTTAGGGTTAGGGTTAGAATTAGCTTTAGGGGTTAAAAATTTTATTAGAGTAGCGGTGAGGTCCGGTCGGCAGATTAGGGGTTAATGCTTGAAGTTAGGTGTCGGCATGTTAGGGAGGGAAGATTAGGGGTTAATACTATTTATTAGAGGGTTATTGAGGCGGGAGTGAGGCGGATTAGGGGTTAATACATTTATTATAGTAGCGGTGAGGTCCGGTCGGCAGATTAGGGGTTAATAAGTGTAGGCAGGTGGAGGCGACGTTGGGGGTGGCAGATTAGGGGTTAATAAATATAATATAGGGGTCGGCGGTGTTAGGGGCAGCAGATTAGGGGTACATAGGGATAACGTAGGTGGCGGCGGCGGTGTGTGGTCGGCAGATTAAAAAATTTTTTAATAGAGTGGTGGCGATGTGGGGGGACCTCGGTTTAGGGGTACATAGGTAGTTTATGGGTGTTAGTGTACTTTAGAGCACAGTATTTAAGAGCTTTATGAACCGGCGTTAGCCCAGAAAGCTCTTAACTCCTGACTTTTTGCTGCGGCTGGAGTTTTGTCGTTAGATTTCTAACGCTCACTTCAGCCACGACTCTAAATACCGGCGTTAGAAAGATCCCATTGAAAAGATAGGATACGCAATTGACGTAAGGGGATCTGCGGTATGGAAAAGTCACGGCTGGAAAGTGAGCGTTAAACCCTTTCCTGACTGACTCCAAATACCAGCGGGCGGTAAAAACCAGCGTTAGGAGCCTCTAACGCTGGTTTTGACGGCTAACGCCAAACTCTAAATCTAGGCGTAAGTTACAAAAAAAAAAAAAAACACTAAGTTACGCAAAATAAAACATAAATTATCAAATATTTAAACTAATTACACCTAATCTAAGAGCCCTATGAAAAGAAAAAAGCCCCCCCAAAATAAAAAACCCTAGCCTACAATAAACTACAAATATCCCTTAAAAGGGCCTTTTGCAGGGCATTGCCCCAAAGAAATCAGCTCTTTTACCTGTAAATAAAAAATACAAATACCCCCCCAACAGTAAAACCCACCACCCACACAACCAACTCCCCCAAATAAAAACCTAACTAAAAAAACCTAAGCTCCCCATTGCCCTGAAAAGGGCATTTGGATGGGCATTGCCCTTAAAAGGGCATTTAATTCTATTGCAGCCCAAACCCCTAATCTAAAAATAAAACCCACCCAATAAACCCTTAAAAAATCCTAATACTAACCCCTGAAGATCCACTTACAGTTTTGAACATCCGACATCCATCTTCCAAGAAGCCAGCAGAAGTCTTCATTCAAGTGGCCGAAGTCTTCATATTGGGTGGGTTTTATTTTCTTCTACAATGAAGGTTCATTTAAATGACATCATCCAAGATGACGTCCCTTAGATTCCGATTGGCTGATATAATTCTATCAGCCAATCGGAATTAAGGTTGACAAAAATCCTATTGGCTGTTGCAATCAGCCAATAGGATTGAGCTTTCATCCTATTGGCTGATCCAATCAGCCAATAGGATTGAGCTTGCATTCTATTGGCTATTCCAATCAGCCAATAGAATGCAAGCTCAATCCTATTGGCTTATTGGATCAGCCAATAGGATGAAAGCTCAATCCTTTTGGTTGATTGCAACAGCCAATAGGATTTTTTCAACCTTAATTCCGATTGGCTGATAGAATTCTATCAGCCAATCGGAATCTAAGGGACACCATCTTGGATGACGTCATTTAAAGGAACCTTCATTCAGGAAGAAGACGTCGAGCGAAGAGGATGCTCCGCGTCGGATGTCTTGAAGATGGAGCCGCTCCGTGCCGGAGGGATGAAGATAGAAGATGCCGTCTGGGTGAAGACTTCTGCTGCCTTGGATGAAGGCTTCGGCCGCTTGGATGAAGACTTCTGCCGGCTTCTTGGAGGATGGATGTCGAATCTTCAAAACTGCAAGTGGATCTTCAGGGGTTAGTGTTTTTTTAAGGGTTTATTGGGAGGGTTTTATTTTTAGATTAGGAGTTTGGGCTGCAATAGAGATAAATGCCCTTTAAAGTGCAATGCCCATCCAAATGCCCTTTTCAGGGAAATGGGGAGCTTAGGTTTTTTTATTTAGGTTTTTATTTGGGGGGTTGGTTGTGTGGGTGGTGGGTTTTACTGTTGGGGGGGTATTCGTATTTTTTATTTACTGGTAAAATAGCTGATTTCTTTGGGGCAATGCCCCGCTAAAGGCCCTTTTAAGGGCTATTTGTAGTTTATTGTAGGCTAGGGGTTTTTTTTTATTTTGGGGGGGGCTTTTTTATTTTCATAGGCTCTTAGATTAGGTGTAATTAGTTTAAATCTTTGATAATTTAGTTTTTATTTTGTGTAACTTACACCTAGATTACGAGTTTTGCGTTAGAGGCTGTGCGGTGCTAACGAGCAGTTCTCCCTCACCGCTCACTTACCTGCAGCGCTGGTATTATGAGTTTTCAGAAACCCATCGTTAAAAGACAAGAAGAGAGCATTGAGCAAAATTTTGCTCCTTACTGTACTCCAATACCAGCTTAAGTCAGCGGTGAGCTGGTCGTACGTGCTTGTGCATGATTTTCCCATAGGAATCAACAGGGAGAGCCGGCTGAAAAAAGTCTAACACCTGCCAAAAAGCAGCGTAAAACACCTTAACGCAGCCCCATTGATTCCTATGGGGAAATAAAATGTATGTCTACACCTAACACCCTAACATGAACCCTGAGTCTAAACACCCCTAATCCTACACTTATTAACCCCTAATCTGCCACACCCGACATCGCTGACACCTGCATTATATTATTAACCCCTAATCTGCTGCCCCCAACATCGCAGCCACCTACATTATATTTATTAACCCCTAATCTGCCACCCCCAATGTCGCCGCCGCCACCTACCTACACTTATTAACCCCTAACGTTGCTGTCACTATAATAAACATATTAACCCCTAAACCGCCGCACTCCTGCCTCGCAAACATTAGTTAAATATTATTAACCCCTAATCTGCCGTCCCTAACATCGCCACCACCTACCTACATTTATTAACCCCTAATCCTTCGCCCCCAACGTCATTGCCACTATATTAAAGTTATTAACCCCTAAACCTAAGTCTAACCCTAAACCTAACACCCCCTAACTTAAATATAATTTAAATAAATATTCCTAATCATTAACTAAATTATTCCTATTTAAAGCTAAATACTTACCTCTAAAATAAAACCTAAACTAGCTACAATATAACTAATAGTTACATTGTAGCTTAGGATTTATTTTTATTTTACAGGCAAGTTTGTATTTATTTTAACTAGGTAGAATAGTTATTAAACACTTATTCCCTATTTACTAACTACCTAGCTAAAATAAATACAAGTTTACCTGTAAAATAAAACCTAACCTAAGTTACACTAACACCTAACACTACACTATAATTAAATAAATTAACTAAATTAAATACAATTATCTTAATTAAATAAAATTAGCTAAAGTACAAAAAACAAACACTAAATTACAGAAAATAATAAACAAATTACAGAAATTTAAACTAACTACACCTAATCTAATAGCCCTATTAAAATAAAAAAAAGCCCCTCAAAATAAAAAATTGCATCAGCCAATAGGATTTTTTCTACCTTAACTCTGATTGGCTGATAGAATTCTATCAGTCAATCGGAATCTAAGGGATGCCATCTTGGATGACGTCACTTAAAGGTACCTTCATTCTGTTTTAGTCGTCGCCAGAAGAGGATGCTCCACGTCGGATGTCTTGAAGATGGACCCGCTCCGTGCCGGATGGATGAAGATAGAAGATGCCATCTGGATGAAGACTTCTGCCCGTCTGGAGGACCACTTCGCCCGGCTTGTATGAAGACGTCTCCTGGTAAGTCGATCCTCAGGGGGTTAGTGTTAGGTTTATTTAAAGGGTGTATTGGGTGGGTTTTATTTTTTAGATTAGGGTTTGGGTGGCAAAAGAGCTAACTGCCCTTTTAAAGGCAATGCGCATCCAAATGCCCTTTTCAGGGCAATGGGGAGCTTAGATTTTTTTTTAGATAGTATTTTATTTGGGGGGTTGGTTGTGTGGGTGGTGGATTTTTACTGTTGGGGGGTTGTTTGTATTTTTTTTTTACAGGTAAAAGAGCTGATTACTTTGGAGCAATGCCCCGCAAAAGGCCCTTTTAAGGGCTATTGGTAGTTTAGTTTAGGCTAGGTTTTTTTTTATTTTGGGGGGGCTTTTTTATTTTAATAGGGCTTTTAGATTAGGTGTAATTAGTTTAAATTTCTGTAATTTGTTTATTATTTTCTGTAATTTAGTGTTTGTTTTTTGTACTTTAGCTAATTTAATTTATGTAATTGTATTTAATTTAGTTAATTTATTTAATTATAGTGTAGTGTTAGGTGTTACTTAGGTTAGGTTTTATTTTACAGGTAAATTTGTATTTATTTTAGCTAGGTAGTTAGTAAATAGTTAATAACTATTTAATAACTATTCTACCTAGTTAAAATAAATACAAACTTGCCTGTAAAATAAAAATAAATCCTAAAATAACTACAATGTGACTATTAGTTATATTGTAGCGAGTTTAGGTTTTATTTTACAGGTAAGTATTAAGTTTTAAATAGGAACAATTTAGTTAATGATAGGAATATTTATTTAGATTTATTTAAATTATATTTAAGTTAGTGGGTGTTAGGTTTAGGGTCAGACTTAGGTTTAGGGATTAATAACTTTAATATATTGGCGGTGACGTTGGGGGCGGCAGATTAGGGGTTAATAAATGTAGGTAGGTGGCGGCAATGTTAGGGATGGCAGATTAGGGGTTAATAATATTTAACTAATGTTTGAGAGGCGGGAGTGTTTAGGGGTTAATATGTTTATTATAGTGGTGGCGACGTTGGGGGCGGCAGATTAGGGGTTAATAAGTGTAGGTAGGTGGCGGCGACATTGGGGCGGTAGATTAGGGGTTAATAAATATAATGTAGGTGTCGGCGATGTTGGGGTCAGCAGATTAGGGGTTCATAAATATAATGTAGGTGGCGGCGGTGTCCGGAGCGGCAGATTAGGGGTTAAAATTTTTATTTTAGTGTTTGCAAGGGCCTCGGTTTAGGGGTTAATAGGTAGTTTATGGGTGTTAGTGTACTTTTTAGCACTTTAGTTATAAGTTTTATGCTACGGTGTTGTACCATAAAACTCATACCTACTGACTTTTAAATGCGTTAGAACTCTTGACGGGGTAGACTGTACCGCTCACTTTTTGGCCTCCCAGGACAGATTTGTGATACCGGCGCTATGGAAGTCCCATAGAAAAACATAATTTATGCTTACCTGATAAATTACTTTCTCCAACGGTGTGTCCGGTCCACGGCGTCATCCTTACTTGTGGGATATTCTCTTCCCCAACAGGAAATGGCAAAGAGTCCCAGCAAAGCTGGTCACATGATCCCTCCTAGGCTCCGCCCACCCCAGTCATTCGACCGACGGACAGGAGGAAATATATATAGGAGAAACCATATGGTACCGTGGTGACTGTAGTTAGAGAAAATAATTCATCAGACCTGATTAAAAAACCAGGGCGGGCCGTGGACCGGACACACCGTTGGAGAAAGTAATTTATCAGGTAAGCATAAATTCTGTTTTCTCCAACATTGGTGTGTCCGGTCCACGGCGTCATCCTTACTTGTGGGAACCAATACCAAAGCTTTAGGACACGGATGAAGGGAGGGAGCAAATCAGGTCACCTAAACGGAAGGCACCACAGCTTGCAAAACCTTTCTCCCAAAAATAGCCTCCGAAGAAGCAAAAGTATCAAATTTGTAAAATTTGGCAAAAGTGTGCAGTGAAGACCAAGTCGCTGCCTTACATATCTGGTCAACAGAAGCCTCGTTCTTGAAGGCCCATGTGGAAGCCACAGCCCTAGTGGAGTGAGCTGTGATTCTTTCAGGAGGCTGCCGTCCGGCAGTCTCATAAGCCAATCGGATGATGCTTTTAAGCCAAAAGGAAAGAGAGGTAGAAGTCGCTTTTTGACCTCTCCTTTTACCAGAATAAACAACAAACAAGGAAGATGTTTGTCTGAAATCTTTAGTAGCCTCTAAATAGAACTTTAGAGCACGGACAACGTCCAAATTGTGTAACAAACGTTCCTTCTTTGAAACTGGATTCGGACACAAAGAAGGTACAACTATCTCCTGGTTAATATTTTTGTTAGAAACAACTTTAGGAAGAAAACCAGGCTTAGTACGCAAAACCACCTTATCTGCATGGAACACCAGATAAGGAGGAGAACACTGCAGAGCAGATAACTCTGAAACTCTTCTAGCAGAAGAAATTGCAACCAAAAACAAAACTTTCCAAGATAGTAACTTAATATCTATGGAATGTAAGGGTTCAAACGGAACCCCTTGAAGAACTGAAAGAACTAGATTTAAACTCCAGGGAGGAGTCAAAGGTCTGTAAACAGGCTTGATCCTAACCAGAGCCTGAACAAATGCTTGAACATCTGGCACAGCTGCCAGTCTTTTGTGAAGTAAGACAGATAAAGCAGAGATCTGTCCCTTTAGAGAACTTGCAGATAATCCTTTCTCCAAACCTTCTTGTAGAAAGGAGAGAATATTAGGATTTTTTATCTTATTCCATGGGAATCCTTTGGATTCACACCAACAGATATATTTTTTCCATATTTTATGGTAAATCTTTCTAGTTACCGGTTTTCTGGCCTGAACCAGAGTATCTATCACAGAATCTGAAAACCCACGCTTTGATAGAATCAAGCGTTCAATCTCCAAGCCGTCAGTTGGAGGGAGACCAGATTTGGATGTTCGAATGGACCTTGAACAAGAAGGTCCTGTCTCAAAGGTAGCTTCCATGGTGGAGCCGATGACATATTCACCAGGTCTGCATACCAAGTCCTGCGTGGCCACGCAGGAGCTATCAAGATCACCGAGGCCCTCTCCTGATTGATCCTGGCTACCAGCCTGGGAATGAGAGGAAACGGTGGGAATACGTAAGCTAGGTTGAAAGTCCAAGGTGCTACTAGTGCATCTACTAGAGTCGCCTTGGGATCCCTGGATCTGGACCCGTAGCAAGGAACCTTGAAGTTCTGACGAGACGCCATCAGATCCATGTCTGGAATGCCCCATAATTGAGTTATTTGGGCAAAGATTTCCGGATGGAGTTCCCACTCCCCCGGATGAAATGTCTGACGACTCAGAAAATCCGCTTCCCAATTTTCCACTCCTGGGATGCGGATCGCAGACAAGTGGCAGGAGTGATCCTCCGCCCATTGAATTATTTTGGTCACTTCTTTCATCGCCAGGGAACTCTTTGTTCCCCCTTGATGATTGATATAAGCAACAGTCGTCATGTTGTCTGATTGGAACCTTATGAATTTGGCCTTTGCAAGTTGAGGCCAAGCTCTGAGAGCATTGAATATCGCTCTCAGTTCCAGAATGTTTATCGGGAGAAGAGACTCTTCCCGAGACCATAGACCCTGAGCTTTCAGGGATTCCCAGACCGCACCCCAGCCCACTAGGCTGGCGTCGGTCGTGACAATGACCCACTCTGGCCTGCGGAAGCTCATTCCCTGGGACAGATGGTCCAGGGTCAGCCACCAACGGAGTGAATCTCTGGTCTTTTGATCTACTTGAATCATTGGAGACAAGTCTGTATAATCCCCATTCCACTGTTTGAGCATGCACAGTTGTAATGGTCTTAGATGAATTCATGCAAAAGGAACTATGTCCATTGTTGCAACCATCAATCCTATTACTTCCATGCACTGCGCTATGGAAGGACGAGGAACAGAATGAAGCACTTGACAAGAGCTTAGAAGTTTTGATTTTCTGACCTCTGTCAGAAAAATCCTCATTTCTAAGGAATCTATTATTGTTCCCAAGAAGGGAACTCTTGTTGACGGGGACAGAGAACTCTTTTCTTTGTTCACCTTCCATCCGTGAGATGTGAGAAAGGCTAGAACGATGTCCGTATGAGCCTTTGCTTTTGACAGGGACGACGCTTGTATTAGAATGTCGTCCAAGTAAGGTACTACTGCAATGCCCCTTGGTCTTAGAACCGCTAGAAGGGACCCTAGCACCTTTGTGAAATTCCTTGGAGCAGTGGCTAATCCGAAAGGAAAAGCCACAAACTGGTAATGTTTGTCCAGAAAAGCGAACCTTAGGAACTGATGATGTTCTTTGTGGATAGGAATATGTAGGTACGCATCCTTTAGATCCACAGTAGTCATAAATTGACTTTCCTGGATGGTGGGTAGAATCGTTCGAATAGTTTCCATTTTGAACGATGGTACCCTGAGAAATTTGTTTAGGATCTTCAAATCCAAAATTGGTCTGAACGTTCCCTCTTTTTTGGGAACTATGAACAGATTGGAATAAAATCCCATTCCTTGTTCCTTTATTGGAACTGGGTGTATCACTCCCATCTTTAACAGGTCTTCTACACAATGTAAGAATGCCTGTCTCTTTATTTGGTTTGAGGATAAGTGAGACTTGTGGAACCTTCCCCTTGGGGGTAGTTCCTTGAATTCCAGGAGATAACCTTGAGAAACTATTTCTAGCGCCCAAGGATCCTGAACATCTCTTGCCCAAGCCTGAGCAAAGAGAGAGAGTCTGCCCCCCACCAGATCCGGTCCCGGATCGGGGGCTACTCCTTCATGCTGTTTTGTTAGCAGTGGCAGGCTTCTTGGCCTGCTTACCCTTGTTCCAGCCTTGCATTGGTTTCCAGGCTGGTTTGGGTTGTGAAGCATTACCCTCTTGCTTAGAGGATGCAGAATTAGAGGCTGGTCCATTTCTGCGAAAGGGACGAAAATTAGGCTTATTTTTAGCCTTAAAAGACCTATCCTGTGGAAGAGCGTGGCCCTTTCCCCCAGTGATGTCTGAAATAATCTCTTTCAAATCAGGTCCAAATAAAGTTTTACCTTTGAAAGGAATGTTAAGCAATTTTGTCTTGGATGACACATCCGCTGACCAAGACTTTAGCCAAAGCGCTCCGCTCGCCACGATAGCAAACCCTGAAGTTTTCGCCGCTAATTTTGCTAATTGCAAAGCGGCATCTCAAATAAAAGAGTTAGCCAATTTAAGTGCGTGAACTCTGTCCATAACCTCCTCATATGGAGTTTCTCTACTGAGCGACTTTTCTAGTTCCTCGAACCAGAACCACGCTGCCGTAGTGACAGGAACAATGCATGAAATTGGTTGTAGAAGGTAGCCTTGCTGTACAAAAATCTTTTTAAGCAAACCTTCCAATTTTTTATCCATAGGATCTTTGAAAGCACAACTATCTTCGATAGGAATAGTAGTGCGTTTGTTTAGAGTAGAAACTGCCCCCTCGACCTTGGGGACTGTCTGCCATAAGTCCTTTCTGGGGTCGACCATAGGAAATAATTTCTTAAATATAGGGGGAGGAACAAAAGGTATGCCGGGCTTTTCCCACTCTTTATTTACTATATCCGCCACCCGCTTGGGTATAGGAAAAGCGTCGGGGGGCACCGGAACCTCTAGGAACCTGTCCATCTTGCATAATTTCTCTGGAATGACCAAATTGTCACAATCATCCAGAGTAGATAACACCTCCTTAAGCAGTGCGCGGAGATGTTCTAATTTAAATTTAAATGTCACAACATCAGGTTCAGCTTGATGAGAAATTTTTCCTGAATCTGAAATTTCTCCCTCAGAAAAAACCTCCCTCATGGCCCCTTCAGATTGGTGTGAGGGTATGACAGAACAATTATCATCAGCGTCTTCTTGCTCTACAGTGTTTAAAACAGAGCAATCGCGCTTTCTCTGATAAGTAGGCATTTTGGATAAAAGATTTGCTATGGAGTTATCCATTACAGCCGTTAATTGTTGCATGGTAATAAGTATTGGCGCACTAGATGTACTAGGGGCCTCCTGCATGGGCAAAACTGGTGTAGACTCAGTAGGAGATGATGTAGTATCATGTTTACTCCCCTCATTTGAGGAATCATCTTGGGCAATATCATTATCTGTGGCAGTACTGTCCTTACTTTGTTTGGACGCTATGGCACAATTATCACATAAATTTAAATGGGGAGACACATTGGCTTTCATACATATAGAACATAGCTTATCTGAAGGTACAGACATGTTAAACAGGCTTAAACTTGTCAACAAAGCACAAAAAACGTTTTAAAATAAAACCGTTACTGTCACTTTAAATTTCAAACAGAAAACACTTTATTACTGAATATGTGAAAAAGTATGAAGGAATTGTTCAAAAATTACCAAAATTTCACCACAGTGTATTGCACACCAAATTTCAGAGCTTTAACCCTTAAAATAACGGAACCGGAGCCGTTTTTCAATTTAACCCCTAAACAGTCCCAGATATAGTCTTTGCTAAGACCCAACCAAGCCCTGAGGGGAATACGATACCAAATGACGCCTTCTAAAAGCTTTTTCAGAGATTCTTAGATCCTCACACATGCATCTGCATGCCCTGCTCTCAAAAAACAACTGCGCATTAATGGCGCGAAAATGAGGCTCAGTCTATGACTAGAAAGGCCCCCTGACTGAAAAAGGTGTCCAATACAGTGCCTGCCGTTTTATAAGCGTTCCCCAAGATTATAAATGCCAATTGTTAGCCTAAATCTGAATAATATGCACAAATAAAGCAATCGATTTAGCGCATAAAAATGTCTACCAGTTTTTTAGCCCATAATAAGCCCTTTATTCTGTTTGTTTGACTAAGAAAATGGCTTACCAGTCCCCATGAGGGAAATGACAGCCTTCCAGCATTACACAGTCTTGTTAGAAATATGGCTAGTCATACCTTAAGCAGAAAAGTCTGCTAACTGTTTCCCCCAACTGAAGTTACTTCATCTCAACAGTCCTATGTGGAAACAGCAATCGATTTTAGTTACTGTCTGCTAAAATCATCTTCCTCTTACAAACAGAAATCTTCATCCTTTTCTGTTTCAGAGTAAATAGTACATACCAGCACTATTTTAAAATAACAAACACTTGATAGAAGAATAAAAACTACATTTAAACACCAAAAAACTCTTAACCATCTCCGTGGAGATGTTGCCTGTGCAACGGCAAAGAGAATGACTGGGGTGGGCGGAGCCTAGGAGGGATCATGTGACCAGCTTTGCTGGGACTCTTTGCCATTTCCTGTTGGGGAAGAGAATATCCCACAAGTAAGGATGACGCCGTGGACCGAACACACCAATGTTGGAGAAAAAGACTTTACGAAGTTTACGTAAGTCGTTTAGCGGTAAGGCCAAAGAAGTGTGCAGTGACCGTAAACCTTCAAGACTCGTAATATCAGCGGGCGTAAAAAAGCAGCGTTAGGACGCTGCTTTTTTACCCTAACGCACAACTCGTAATCTAGCCGTATGTGTTTTGTTTTTTTTGTAACTTAGGCCTAGATTTAGAGTTCGGCGTTAGCCGTAAAAACCAGCGTTAGAGGCTCCTAACGCGGGTTTCTTACGCACTCCGGTATTTAGAGTTTATTTACCGCCACTCAAAATACACCTAACGCTCACCTTTCTACCGCCACCTCAGACCCAGTAGTAAACATATACCGCCAAAAAAAACATCCACGAATCACAAAACAAATATTACACAAAGTACACTTACACTCATACAAACACAACACTATCTTTATTTTTCTTATTATTTTTTTTTTTCGTTAAAATACAAAGGATTAAAGTTGCGAGATCTCGGGTGTTTGAAAAAAATCCACACAAATCCATTTTCCCATTGACTTACATGGACATACGGGAAAAGACCCTCATATACCTACATCTAACGAATAACATTATCACAAACATACACTCATCGATGCATACAAACAATATACACCACATGACATACACAAAATATTTATTTATTACAAAAAGAACACGATTTATTTACTTTTTCACACAAGATCATGACGTCACTCACTTTACGAGGAAAACCAGTCTTAGAAAAAAAAAATAGAAATCTTTGGAGCCTCCATTGACTTCTATTGGGAAGACGTGCTCGTGCACGCGAAACCCTCATTTCCCTAACGCACGCAAATAGCGTAGACTGAAAAACTCCAAATACCAGCGCTAGAAAATACATGATTTCATGCGTTAGACCCAGCTATGATAAATAGATCAAGAAATGACTATTTCCCTATGGTGGACTTATGGTTTTTACTATTAAATATTCACCACACCATAAATATTTTTCACACTTTTAGATTACATCAACTACAAATCCACATCACTAGTAACACATTATTATTTCAATAAAATTACATTTACAATTAAAATAAAATTCAATACACATTTCTGGATTCACAAACACTACACAATGGGAAACATCTCTCATTTACCTTTATTATTGCATTTCAGTTATTCAACTCATATGCTTGCAGCAACTGCATATCTACATAGGCTTAACACATAATCACTCATGGATGCACATATATTACTTTTAACATTCACTCATACATGTGCATTCAAATGATGGGGGACAAACACATTACATTCTCTACAGGAATCACAAAACACAACATATGGATTTGACTGTACTTGTAACATCATGATTCCATCACCAGAAACCATTAGGAATTACGTACAACACGAACATCATTACACCAGATTACAGATGTCACTTTATGGGAAGGAACAACAATGCCAGACCGCTATATAGAAGTCAGCATATGTGGGACACAATCACAATATATACGTACATGTACATAACACGCATCACCCATCACGCAACCACAAAGCACACATTTAGATTTTATTCAGCACACAATAACAATGTAGCACAATACAACAACACAATGAGGATTTCACAACTACATAGGCAGGTTAATAATATCATGACGTCATTACAAGATTCAACCATACACATCACAGATTCACCACTGTACCGCCTCTTTAGGAACTTTAACACTCAATACTACAATACAACATATACGTAAATAACAGTTTGGAACAGCATTATTATGGAGATTTCAATGGGACAATTAAGAAATATTGTCAGATCGCAAATCAATTATATATACAATACTACAGATGGCAGCCGGAAGTTATTCAGTATTCGTGCAATTTTTATGGGACGCATACAATATTGTCAGATATAAAATCACTTATATATACAATACTACAGATGACAGCCGGAAGTGCTTCAGTATTAGTGTCATTTGAAAGGGACGCATACAATATTGACAGCTCGGCAATCACTTATATATACAATACTACAGATGGCAGACGGGAAGTTCGGAATTATTATTGCGATTTGAAAGGGACGCGTACAATATTGACAGCTCGGCAATCACTTATATATACAATAGTACAGATGACAGCCGGAAGTTATTCAGTATTAGTGCCATTTGAATGGGACGCATACAATATTGACAGCTCGGCAATCACTTATATATACAATACTACAGATGGCAGCCGGAAGTTATTCAGTATTAGTGCTATTTGAATGGGACGCATACAATATTGACAGCTCGGCAATCACTTATATATACAATACTACAGATGACAGCCGGAAGTTCTTCAGTATTAGTGCGATTTGAATTGGACGCATACAATATTGACATCTCGGCAATCACTTATATATACAATACTACAGATGGCAGACGGGAAGTTCGGAATTATTATTGCGATTTTAAAGGGACGCATACAATATTGACAGCTCGGCAATCACTTATATATACAATACTACAGATGACAGCTGGAAGTTATTCAGTATTAGTGCGATTTTAAAGGGACGCATACAATATTGACTGCTCGGCAATCACACATATATTTACAATACTACAGATGGCAGATGTTACTTTATCGTTTACAAACAATATTGCATCAACATTGATCGATCACATTCGATGCACATTATACACAACTATGCACTTTCATTCATGTTAGCCTGGACGTGTGCTTGTTACTATAAGATCGCGTTTAAGAAATATTGATTACGCATATGATCAAACATTACAAACATGCACTGTATGTGTGATATTTGACACTTTCACATTGAGATTCATTGGGGGAAAACAACATTTCAGCAAACAACAAAAAAACGCCCACTGTGAAAGCATTCGCGCCGCTCACATACAAACAGGTGAATACAATCAGCAATCATTACAAACTCACTACCATTGGACTAATTGTACTATAAATCCCCCAAACAACATGGCCAAAGCATCACTTGTGATCCACATCAGATCAAGTGCTTACCTTGTTACGCTGTTTTGAAAGATGGATGACGATGACATGGTAGACGCTGCTGGTGGTGCTATTGGCGAACTAGCTGTTGGTCGAATCAGGCAGCCTCGGCGGCTCAGACCGAGACGAAGGGGTCGTCTGGTTCGAGGTCCTCGTGTCTACAGGGTGAGACCCACCTTGGAAAACATGAGCGACTTTGAGGTTTTTGATAAGTATCGGCTCGATCGCGAACAGCTCATTGGCCTTTACGAGCTTCTTAAACCTCATTTGGAGCCACGTATACAAATAAGGACTGCTGTTCCCCCCATGAGTAAGATGCTAAGCTGTCTATACGTCCTGGCCTCCGGGAGTTTTCAATCCGGAGAACTGTACATGCATGGCCTGGCTCAAGGTACATTCTCTGGGGTGTTTAATAACTTTCTGGATGCCATGGTACGTATCAGTAAGCAATACATAGGATTCCCACAGAATGATGGTGATTGGAGGCGCCTGAAGCGGGAATTCTTTGATATTGCTCAATTGCCCAATGTCTTGGGAGCCATTGATTGTACCCACATTGCGCTGCGTGCTCCAATTGATGACTTGCCCTTCAGAAATCGCAAACATTTTCATAGCCTCAACGTGCAGTATGTTTGTGACGCACGGATGAGGATTATGCATGTGTATGCGAATTTTGGAGGGGCTTGTCATGATGCCCGCATCCTCTCTCTGTCGTCCCTGTGGAGCCAGTTTGAGGAAAGACAAATGCCCCCTGGTTATCTCGTTGGTGAGTATTTGTGCTCAACATGGTTAATTATTTTGACAATTGCCCCTGTATTTTTTAACTGTTAGCGTCATGTTCAGCTATAGGATTAAATTTAACCATTTGTTATTTACCGACGCTAATGTCTAGTTTTATTGAAAAGCAGATATGTAGCATGTCTTACCTTAAGTGTTCAGATAGAGAATGCAATGTAACCATGTAGTTAGCATTTTACACAAGGTTTGGTTTAGGAGAAATACGCATATGTAGCATGTCTTAGATGAAATGGCAAGATATTATCTCATGCAATTTAACCCTGTCATTGTCTTTTTCCGCTAATGTCTAGTTTTATTGAAATGCAGATATGTAGCATGTCTTACCTTAAGTGTTCAGATAGAGAATGCAATGTAACCATGTAGTTAGCATTTTACACAAGGTTTGGTTTAGGAGAAATACGCATATGTAGCATGTCTTAGATGAAATGGCAAGATATTATCTCATGCAATTTAACCCTGTCATTGTCTTTTTCCGCTAATGTCTAGTTTTATTGAAATGCAGATATGTAGCATGTCTTACCTTAAGTGTTCAGATAGAGAATGCAATGTAACCATGTAGTTAGCATTTTACACAAGGTTTGGTTTAGGAGAAATACGCATATGTAGCATGTCTTAGATGAAATGGCAAGATATTATCTCATGCAATTTAACCCTGTCATTGTCTTTTTCTGCTAATGTCTAGTTTTATTGAAATGCAGATATGTAGCATGTCTTACCTTAAGTGTTCAGATAGAGAATGCAATGTAACCATGTAGTTAGCATTTTACACAAGGTTTGGTTTAGGAGAAAAACGCATATGTAGCATGTCTTAGATGAAATGGCAAGATATTATCTCATGCAATTTAACCCTGTCATTGTCTTTTTCTGCTAATGTCTAGTTTTATTGAAATGCAGATATGTAGCATGTCTTACCTTAAGTGTTCAGATAGAGAATGCAATGTAACCATGTAGTTAGCATTTTACACAAGGTTTGGTTTAGGAGAAAAACGCATATGTAGCATGTCTTAGATGAAATGGCAAGATATTATCTCATGCAATTTAACCCTGTCATTGTCTTTTTCTGCTAATGTCTAGTTTTATTGAAATGCAGATATGTAGCATGTCTTACCTTAAGTGTTCAGATAGAGAATGCAATGTAACCATGTAGTTAGCATTTTACACAAGGTTTGGTTTAGGAGAAATACGCATATGTAGCATGTCTTAGATGAAATGGCAAGATACAGAATTATATATAAATTTATTTTTTTTTTTTTATGTTTCTGACAACTTTTAATATGGATTATGGTTTTAAAAAAATATATTTATACAACAATATACTAGTTTAAGTATTCTGTTTGAATTATGTTCTGTTCTAAATTTATAGGTGATTCTGGGTACATGAGCCGGCCTTGGCTCATTACCCCCTTGCGTAGCCCAACTGATGTGTCTGAGGAGCGCTACAATAGGGCTCATAAGAGAACCAGGGCGGTGGTTGAAAGGATGTTCGGGCTCCTGAAGATGAGATTCAGGTGCCTGGACCGTTCTGGAGGAGCACTCCAGTACAACCCAAAGAAGGTGGCTAAGATCGTTGTAGCCTGTAGCGTCCTGCATAATATTGCACAGCGGGCTGGGATGCTGCAGGCCGTCCCGGTGGACAGAGACCTCCTCAGAGATGAGGAGGATGATCCTGTTCTAGAGGGGGAATTCCAGGACGAGGGACTTGATGTCAGAGCAGACGTCATCAACCGCCACTTTAGACGGTAAATAATAGAAGTTACACTGGAGTATTTTCAATAGATGTGAACTCTAGGGAAATGACAAGTAGAGAATTGTGCAAACATGTTAGTATTGATCAAATGTTAGAATAATCTTTATTTCTCATAATATAGGTGATGCTCTGGGCATTGGGTCCTATAGCGAGTCTTTGCCACCTGGTTTTTAAAGAGGACATCAGATGGTAAGTAGAAATGTATGGACTGTTGCTGGCATGATTTGTACACAAATACATCATATGGCATACATTTTAAAAAATATAACTTTGTTTACACATTACTTAAAATGTACATAATCAGAAAGGGATACTCTAGAATGACTATGGTTCAATGTCACACAGAGGTTTGTTCTGCTCAATATGACTCATCTTCACACTTGATAGAAAATAACACAGGTTCATACACAGGCTTAGTAAGCTAGTGATAGATATTTATTATGAAATGGGGGGTGGGAGAGGGGTACAGAACTGATTCACACACTTGTATGAAATCTTTATATATAATTTCTTACATTAGGGAGATGACTTAATCTAAAGACTGAAAGGGAACAATTTGAAGCCTGACAGTGAAGATTTCCAAGACTGACAGTGGGGAAAAAGCCAAGATTGAAATTGAAGTATACCAATGGGATCATGTCTGGCATTATATTTCAATTCTGCTGACCTTGAAAACCATACAAATACATGTTCACATGGTAAGTGCAAACTATTTGATAGAATAAGGCTGTGGAGACATCCTATTGGAGACACTTAGATGATTTTCTATTTTGTAGATGGTATTTCCCAGTCCTCTATTTAATGAACTGATGAATAATACACCTATTGAAGATCAACTGTTTACCCCTGAATTGACTTTCAAAGACCATGCATTGTCCAGGTTGGTGTACCAATGCATGCTAGTGAAGACTGTAGAATATTAGTAGCTTACATACATTAGTCATATTTAGTTCTTAATGAGATATTTAGGGATCACAATCAGACACTTAGATGATTGTACTTTTTTAGATGTTATTTCCCAGTCCTCTATTTAATGAACTGATGAATAAGACACCTATTGAAGATCAACTGTTTACCCCTGAATTGACTTTCAAAGACCATGCATTGTCCAGGTTGGTGTACCAATGCATGCTAGTGAAGACTGTAGAATATTAGTAGCTTACATACATTAGTCATATTTAGTTCTTAATGAGATATTTAGGGATCACAATCAGACACTTAGATGATTGTACTTTTTTAGATGGGATTTCCCAGTCCTCTATTTAATGAACTGATGAATAAGACACCTATTGAAGATCAACTGTTTACCCCTGAATTGACTTTCAAAGACCATGCATTGTCCAGGTTGGTGTACCAATGCATGCTAGTGAAGACTGTAGAATATTAGTAGCTTACATACATTAGTCATATTTAGTTCTTAATGAGATATTTAGGGATCACAATCAGAAAAAGGAATACATATTATAGTTGATATAGAGGTATTTGAATGGACATGAAATATTACATTTATGTTCAGCATACATATATTGTTTACATGTGATATACATTATTATGTATAATTTTAATTTTTGATATTTAAATATAATTTTTAATCAACAATATAATGGTGTATGTATTTCATTAATTTAAAATCAATGTAATGATTATCTTTAAAAAATGTTGATCAAAGTTAGAGCATAGACACCATATGATTTTAAATGTATTTTATGAATATTTTACAACGTGTGTATTAACTTTGTTCCATTTTTATTATTTGTCATTTCAGATTGGCATCTGATGACTTCCTGGAATATTTAATTATTTTCTATTAAATATATGTTTCTTTTTAACAGATTCTAATATATATCAATATAATCTGTAAATAAATAAAACTTGGACTCCCATGACTGGTAGTTGGCTATTTGACAAGCACATGCATAAGAGAAAATAATGCATTAATAGTAGAAAATAAAAATCTTCCGAGAATATTAAAATATATCTTTTAACATTAATTGGGGAGTCAGATTCTTCAATGCTTTTATATTGAAAAAGTATATATTAAAAATATTTAGGATATGTAGTAATATTATGATTGTTTTAACATTTAATAAGGTGAAGTGGTTCAATTACATGAAAGTGACAGTGTTGTTGAATGTAAAAAGAATTGTATAAGATCATGTATCTTCCTTAGGTATCTCAAAACATTATTAGAAAATATTTTACAATTATTACATTTATAAATGGTAGGTCATTTAACTTGATATTTTTAAAAAAATAGTTATTGGATGCCAGGTTAATCTATGTAATTTTCTAGTGGAGTCATTTAACTATACTTAGTAATATTATGTATTTATTACAATCTTACCTCTTGGGTTAGACATCAAATATCTATATAGAATGTAATTTCCCCTTTAGTTTATTTTGTCAATGTTAAATCAAAATACAATATGTTTGGGTCCTTAAAGGGGTCATTCAAAATGTATATTTTGTATAGATTGTTACAAATATCATACAAGAATTTAAACATATTTAGAATGTACTATAGAATTACATTCAGTCTTTAAATATACTTGTTAAAATAAAAATAAATGCACATATCTTAGTCAATGATATAAGGCATCTATATGCAAACAACAATCAGCATCAAAATAGCCTATGTAGAGATGTATTTAATCCACGAATATATATAATTACAATATAATGATTGAATAACAAAACATATTAAGTTGGTCAAATATAAGATTATTATACAAAATGCATACATAACATATAGCTTAATGTCCCTCTACGCTGAAGGCTAAAAAAGACCTCATTTAATAAATATATTTCAGTCAGTGTGTAAAACAATCTAGGAGTTAATCTAAATTTGCTTTACTCATATGTTAGACTCATTTAGCAAAAGGAAGGTGCCTAGGTTTATGATATATTAAGCATTATTGTGAAATGTTTA
The DNA here is from genome assembly GCF_027579735.1 of Bombina bombina. Lineage (NCBI taxonomy): Eukaryota > Metazoa > Chordata > Amphibia > Anura > Bombinatoridae > Bombina > Bombina bombina. The sequence goes on from NC_069503.1 coordinate 991,606,248, forward strand.
TTTAAAGGGACATGAACTCAAAATATACTTAAAGGTAGCCAGTTAAAAAAACAATGATTTATACATTCTGAATGAGTATTCTATTTTAATAAACTTTAAAACTTGTCTCATATTATGAATGCTCATTGTGATGTTGCTATCATTACTTTAGAAATAAGGCAGTAAATAGCTAATTTATTTGCTTCAGTAGTCTGGACAGAACTTGATTGTTTGGAATAATTGATGCAACAATCGTCAAGGACAACCCAGGTTTTTATTAAACAATTGTCCGTAATATAAAATATCATTATTGATTTGCAAAGAAACATAACAAGATAACTTAACATTTGATAATCGTATTAAATAATAAAGTTGATTAACATTTCATGCTCAATCACCAATGGTAAATTTGTTTGGACAGTGTCCCTTTAAGAGATTTAAAGAGTGTATTTACTTCTCTTCCTATCTTGACATACTTTGCTTGAAAAGCATATCGAGATAGGCTCAGTAGATGAAGATTGGTGGATGCACAGAGATGCCTTATGTGATTGTCTCAACCATGTGCATTTAAATTTCTTCTGTTGAGGATATATAAATACTAAGAGAAAATGATTTACAGTTTAAAGTCAAAACAATCTTCTATCTCTACAGATCATTTGATACAATTGTTTGTTTGTAATGTCTCTTTAAAACTAAAGACGCCATTGCACAATAACATATATGAGCACTTCAGAGAAATACAAGCTCGAGGTTTATTTGCGAATAACAAAGCTGTAGTTTAACATTTATAAACAGATTATCCAAGTTACTGACATTCTAACCTGAATTTTAACATTAATAAATATTGCGTGGGAAACGCATCTTCAAACACCAGATTAGCATATTTAAACATTAGTGTAATGTCACGCAATAGCACACAATCAATGTGCATTATAAATACATTTAATAGAGCAATGTCAATACTTCACAATAAATTTATTTAAAGAACAATAAAGACATACAATATTAAATGTGTATTTGTATTAAAGAAACAGACCGTTATTAAACCGAGAAATGTCTACAACATTAATAATGTGACAGTATTAGATTTTAAAGAGTATTTAATCATTAATATTTCACGGATCCCGGATATTAAATCTGCGTCACACATATCCGCATGACAGGCCCATGAGTTACAAATAAGTCTACATGAAAAATGAAGTTACAGCACCACCAAACGGTATGTGTAAGGAAGTTACTAAGATATGAAACATTAAGGAACGGCCAATCAGAGTTCATCACACAAACACAACTTGAGTCAGGATGGTCTCACAGACATTATAACAATATTTCAAACTTTTATCCAATCAGATGTACAGATAAATTGTCCCATGGTGCATCTCATGTTTACTTCACCATATAAAAGTCCATTACACGTTGCCATCTTTGTCAGTTCTCTAATGCCTGCAGGCAGTATATATATTTATATATTATATTATCAAACCGAGCAGGCATGTCAGTTCCCAGGTTCACCAAGGAGGAAAGCGCTGCACTGGTCCACGCCGTCAAGGACTTTTATCCCCAGCTGTTTGGGAACAAGAGGAGCTCGACAGATGCGCCTGTTAAGAAGGCCCTCTGGGAGTCTATCACCAATGCGGTTAGATTGGTGTGTGACGTCCAGAGGACCCAGGATCAGATCATGAGGAGATTCGGAGATATGAGGTTGCGTTTATCGAAAAAAGTCAACCTCATAAGGGACTGGGTACAAGCCCGTAAAAGAGGGGGCCAAAGAAAGGCCCCGCGGAAACTGTACCTACTCCCTTATGAGGTGACTTTATGCGAGCTCCTCAATCTCCGGGTCCCCAAAAGATTTAGATCCTCGCCATCCTCGGCCTCCTCTTCTTCCCTCCCAGCTGCGGGATCTGAAAGTCCTGACGCGGGGGACAGGGCAGATGCTTCTCCGTCCGGTGGCCTGGGAGGAGCCGATAGAGAATCTGAACCAGGTAATTATCCAACTTCATATAATATTTTTAATTTTAAAAATCAAAAATGTGTATTTAGTCAGATACTAAACCTATACAGATCTCACAACATTACACTACATATGATGTTTAGATATCTGATTTTAGATTATTGACACATGAAATAGGAATGATGTTTCTTGCGCTCTACAGAGTATGCGTCACAGAGCGGAAATGTAATTTCGCATCCACGTTAACATGGGTTTGCGGAAAGTGGCATTGCTTTATACATGTTGTTCAAATGACGGATGCGTAATTCCGCTTGGAATCATTGCGCAATGATCGCGAAAATGGCATTTCTCATCCACGTTAACATGGGTTTGCGGAAAGTGGCATTGCTTTATACATGTTGTTCAAATGACGGATGCGTAATTCCGCTTGGAATCATTGCGCAATGATCGCGAAAATGGCATTTCTCATCCACGTTAACATGGGTTTGCGGAAAGTGGCATTGCTTTATACATGTTGTTCAAATGACGGATGCGTAATTCCGCTTGGAATCATTGCGCAATGATCGCGAAAATGGCATTTCTCATCCACGTTAACATGGGTTTGCGGAAAGTGGCATTGCTTTATACATGTTGTTAAAAATTAAATGGAAATTCTTAGATTAGTGAAGAATACAGTATTCTTATTTTAAATATTATAGCTAATAAAAAACGAATAATACAAATAAATTATAACATATGGCCATCAATTGATGATTATGTAATAACAAGCAGATATTCTTAAAGATACAGTAAACAACACAACTGATTGAAAATAAGAGTCCAGGATATATTTATCATTAATTTAATTGCGGAAACTATTAACTCATGGGACTACCAAAGGATTAATATTTTTCTATTGATTTGTTATTAATGTAAATATATTAAACATGGCATGATTAGTATTAATGATATGCAATCCTCATTTAATATATTACAGATATGGATGTGGCTGCTGGATCCTCAAGCCAGGGCTTGTCACAGTATGGTATGTCTCATTTTAATTGACATTTGTCTTAGAAACATGGACTGAACATTACATACTAAATACACATTGTTCAATATTTATATGTAATGTCTATTTAATAGATGAAAATTATATAATTATTCGGATATCCTTAAATAACATATTTGATTTTAATTGCATGCTCAATACCATTCATTACATCAACATATGGAGTAGATAATTCATTAACAAACAACAACATTGTTGAATCTATTTAATTTTAGATTAAAGGGATACTGAGCTACAATTATTAATATTGTCTTTCACATACAGTATGCAATATTAATAAACATAAAATATAATACTATCATCATATGTGACATATTCTATTGCTAAATGTAGTTTAAAATAAAGAAAGTACGTTTATGTGCATCGAAATATTTGTTGACCAACCTGGGTTTATATTGATGATTGGTGGATACCTTCAACAAACAATATTTATTGAATCCAATATTCCTTATCTGCCTTTAAGATTAATATCGAGCAACATTCTAATTATAATAGGAGTCAATGTTAAATCATTTTTTACAGTTTGAACATAGAAATCAATTATTTAAATTAATCATGTCAGTGTCCCTTTAAGACAAAATAGATTCATTCATCTTTACATTCTTTTTATTAAAAACTATTGATATATATATCTAATTATCTGTTGGAGTTACTTTATAGATATCTGCATACTCTAACAGCACCATGATTACATATTTGTAATAATCAAGTTTGTTATGTATTGTGATAAATATGTGTTGTGTCCTAAACAAGATTACTGTACATTGAAAAAATGGGTCGATGTGACACATGTTTGTTTAGATTTGTCAACAGATGCTCCTCAATATGTGGTTTGTGTGTATTCTTGTAACTTCTTAAGGACATATGACGGAATTATTCCGTCATAAAACAATTGAGCTAAGTGAAAGCTGTGTCCTTAAAGGGTTAAGAACATTGATCATTGGGTATATTTAGATATGCAATAGCAGCATCTGAGATGAATTTGATGTCTAATGTAGTCTGACATTAAACATATGTTCAATACAGATATGTTTACAGAATCCCCTTGATTCAATCAAGCATTTTCTGGTGTAATGACTGCTCTATTCTTCACATTTTAAAGTTGATTAATGTTAAAATTCTAGACAGATGTGATTTAGTGATATCCAAAATGTGTTTAATAATATATATCTATATCATTCATAGAGAGAGTTGGTGTGGGAAGCCCACAGGAATCCAGCAGTGACATAGAGCCGCCTTTGCGGTCTCCTGGTAAGTCCATTGACTCATTTATATGTAATTGAAGGTGTATTGCTAATCAATATTATGATCATGATTCCGATGAAGCATAACATTATAAAAAATCATAGAATTTATCTTCTGATTATATATTTATTTTTTCTATTGAGCGATTAATAATTTCTACTTTATTAGTCTACACATTTGTTATTCATAAGATGTCTAACATATGTTTTTTTAAATTTGATTTTTTGACAACAGTCATCAAGTGATACACACATGAGAAATCTTAAATGTTCTATGTACTATGCTTTTATGAATTTAACATTAAGACAAACAATACATTAATATTCTGATTTATTGACAATAACAAATCTATTGTCATTTGTATGCTCCATCAAAATGATGTAAATCATAACTTTGTGTGTGTATATCTTTAATGCAACATTGATGTGCGTATTTGAGCAACAGTAACATATGTTATAATATCTGATCTTAAGGTGTACACAACATGTTATGTTTTACAGAGATTGATGTCACATGTGGGATGGAGGAGGAAGAGGCTGCCTTGGAGTCTGATGGTATGTGAAATATATCTATCATGTTTCCAACATGTTTCTTTTTTTGAAATCATTTTATTGAAGACATTCAAAGTCTACAGCTTTTTCCCTTTAAAAAGGAATATTATTTGTCTGTTCAAATACACTACTGCCCCCTTTCTATATCAGGCAGCATGAAAATCTGCTTGTATATATTTTTTTAAGAATATATAATTCATGCCATCATTATGTCACATGCATATTCCATGCCAAAACACAATAATAAGTTTCAAATTGTACAGACAGTCATTGAGATTCATCTGAGTGCCTATATAGATACCATATCCTCATTTCAGAATAGTTTACAGATTCAAACACACTTCGAAGTATATTGAAAACATAATCAATTTGAAATGCGTTGATTTGATGTCAGGATGTATGAGATGTTAATATATTTCTTTTACATTTTCAGATGGATCCACCACTTCTGGTCATCTGGATTCCGCCCCTGCCCAGTCACAGACCCCTCCCCATGCACACACCCCTGACCATGGCCACACCCCTGCACACACCCAGAGCCCTTCCCATCACCAAACTCATGACCATGCCCCGACCACTGCCAGCCCTTCCCATATTTCATATCCTGTCCCTCCCAAAAAACGCCCATACACCCCCCTTCGCCGCTCTCCCCGTATTCTGGCCCGTACAGCTGCCCAGACCCAAACTCCCCACTCCCCAGCTGTACGGCCTACCCTGGAGCGGCAGCTCACCACTCCCCAAGCCATTCCCATCCCTCCCCAAGCCAATCCCATCCCTCCCCCCTGTTTCAACCTTCATTGTCCTGGGTGTCAGATTGTCCTTCCCAGGCACAGCTGTAAGTATCATTCTAAATACACTTTATAAGATACTTAAAGGTACAGTGAAGTTAAATTGGTTAAATTGTGATTCAAATCCAGCATGCAATGTTAAGCCAATGTATAATAGAATACTCTTATGAATTATTCGTCATTCTCTTGATATATTTATGGAAAACAACTTATTCCTATAATTAGTTTAAACAATAAAATAAATGTGGCCATCATTTCTTTATTGTTGGATGAATGTATCCATCAACCAGCATGCACAAACAAAGTTCATCAACAAATATTGGCTTCCATAAAAACCAACATTCTTGCATTCAAAATATAGCTTGACAATTAAAACATATAATGAATATGTGTAATTTCTAAAGATTTGTCATGTCATGCTCTATCTGAATCAGTCCATTAAATATTTAGGTTCAGTGTCCCTTTAATTGGATATCACTACATATACCAAACACCACTACTTGGATCCAAAATTTTATGTCCAAATGTGGATACATTATCTCTTGTCTAACCCAGTGGGAATGTAATTTCTTCTGGTTGCTATGTTTACACAGCTTGTCCTCAATGCCAAAATGTTTAAGGATAGGTGTGCCTACCACAGTCTAAATTGAATTTTTAAATTGCTGATGTAAGTACAATGTAAATCCTTTAACAAGATTTGATACACTCAAGCTGTATAAGTGGATCATCTAAAACCAATTAAAGGGGACAACATGTTTGAGTAACATGAGCCTTTAATGATTTCTGTCTGTCTGAATAACCTAATTCATGTGTAAAGAATATATGAAAAATAATTTATGTAAATAATTATTTGTCTTTATGATGACAATGTATGTATTAAAATCTTTTATTCTGTTGTGTAATTATCCTTAATATTTAATTTTATTTTATTTTAGGCTGTGACTCAGCATGGCTCATGCTAGAAGGGATAGCAAGAGTAGAGCAGGCCGTGTTGAGGAACGCAGCTGTCCTGAGAGGGATCAACGACACCATGCAGGCCCAGCTCCGGGTTCAGGACTTGACTCTGCGTGAAATTATGCAATTACGTTCAAGGCCTGAATCTGGAGCTGGACATGCACAGGACAATGAAGAGGATGACCAGTAAGTGGAGGATCTGGATATGCTCCATGGTGGCAGATAATAATCCTCCGTCCACATGTTGAATTTGTATTTATATTGTTGCCATTTGGCCTTTTTATCAGTTTATTGTTGTGCCTGTTGCACTCTTTTACCTTGTCATGTGTCTCCAATGAGGCTATGCTGGCCCTTGGCAACTCTCTTCATGGACTGTGATGCACTGTGTTACCTTGTCATGTGTCTCCAATGGGGCTATGCTGGCCCTTGGCAACTCTCTTCATGGACTGTGATGCACTGTGTTACCTTGCCATGTGTCTCCAATGGGGCTATGCTGGCCCTTGGCAACTCTCTTCATGGACTGTGATGCACTGTGTTACCTTGTCATGTGTCTCCAATGGTGCTATGCTGGCCCTTGGCAACTCTCTTCATGGACTGTGATGCACTGTGTTACCTTGCCATGTGTCTCCAATGGGGCTATGCTGGCCCTTGGCAACTCTCTTCATGGACTGTGATGCACTGTGTTACCTTGCCATGTGTCTCCAATGGGGCTATGCTGGCCCTTGGCAACTCTCTTCATGGACTGTGATGCACTGTGTTACCTTGTCATGTGTCTCCAATGGGGCTATGCTGGCCCTTGGCAACTCTCTTCATGGACTGTGATGCACTGTGTTACCTTGTCATGTGTCTCCAATGGTGCTATGCTGGCCCTTGGCAACTCTCTTCATGGACTGTGATGCACTGTGTTACCTTGCCATGTGTCTCCAATGGGGCTATGCTGGCCCTTGGCAACTCTCTTCATGGACTGTGATGCACTGTGTTACCTTGTCATGTGTCTCCAATGGGGCTATGCTGGCCCTTGGCAACTCTCTTCATGGACTGTGATGCACTGTGTTACCTTGCCATGTGTCTCCATTGGGGCTATGCTGGCCCTTGGCAACTCTCTTCATGGACTGTGATGCACTGTGTTACCTTGCCATGTGTCTCCAATGGGGCTATGCTGTCCCTTGGCAACTCTCTTCATGGACTGTGATGCACTGTGTTACCTTGTCATATGGCTCATATATTCCTTATTTTTACAAGATTATTTATAAACGTTGTGTATGTTTTCTTACATACTAATAAAATACATTTTATTTCACAAATCTTTGTCCTCATTCTTCCTGTTATTTTTTGAAAGCTCTAGTTTATGTTGTTTATCCTTAAAGGGACCTAACAAATATATTTGTTATAATGAAATCATATATGTAAGACAATAGTAAATGACTTTAAGATTAACATCTCCAATGTAATCTTATTATTTGTGTTTATATTATTTTCTCTTAGCTCTATCATTGCCTGATTATGATTAGCAGAGTAATTTCTTTATATATGTATATATATATTTGTATTTGTGTATATATGTATATTTAAATGTTCAGATCCATGTGTGTATTTATAAACTCTGCATGAATTGATGCACCTTTACCAAATGATCTGAGTATTGATACAATGATATAATCCCTGTAAAGTGTTCATTTTATTTAAATAGTATTGACTATGTGTATGCTCTTTTTAAAAACAAAATAATGTCCCTTTAAGTGATGTTGATCACTATTGTAAATGAATGTATTTCCATTTGTAAAGCGTTTTTGTCCTTTTTACAAGAACAAGGACATATAGTTTTATTAATAAACAATCTTATTGTAATGTTGACAGCACCTGTATTTCATTTTCAAATCTATATTATTGTCAAAGTGTAACCAAATAAATCTCTGTGTGTAATGCAAATAATGTAGATGATGAATATTAGTTAAGTAATATGTTAACAAAATACATCTCCTCCCATATATGGCTATAGGTAGGCTGACAATAATTAAACTTGAATAAATGACACGTTTAATCAATACATGTATAACTATTGTTATTCAACAACAATCCAAACATATCTTAAAACATCAATGGCATATGTATTTCTCATGTGTATCTTTTAAATGTTAAAGATATACACCATAGCTATAGTTCAAGGGACAGTCAAGTCCGAAAAGATGATTCATGATTTGGTGACATTCCTAGATAGCAATCTACACACATACTAGTTCCTAAAATATAAATACGTTTCTTAGTGATATGCCAAGATGTCACTGAGTCCTTGTATTGTCTGCGGTTTTTCAGCGATCTCGGATGCGCCATGTTGCTTAAGACGTCACCTGCCAGGCTGTCCAATGATTCCTTGTATTGACTGACGTTCTTACGTGATCAGGAATATGCCTTTTATTGGATTGCGTTTTGACGCGATCAAGGATGCGCCTTTTTTTTTTGGGCGTTCTTACGTGATCAATAATGTGCCTTTCATTGGATGGCGTTCTTACGTGATCAAGGAAGCGCCATGTTAAGACGGCACATGTAAAGGTAAAAAAACGTCTGATTGGATTGCGTAGTCCCGCAATATTTGTGCACGTTAAAAACGTTTGTGACTGCATGCAATTTTAAAAAGCTTGCGAATATGTATTATTTGCATCATGTTACATTGTTGACCCGTAGCTGATAAAGACCACCACATTCTCTTTTGCTGGATGTCTGGTTGAATCAACGAACGAAAGCAAAATGTTTTCATGCATAGGATATTTATAGGCAAGTGCAAATCTCTACAGTCCATGTTTAATATGTTTGTCAACAATGTTCCTTTTTCTGAAAAATTACTGTTGTGTTTAATGTTGAACATATCTAATTAATAAATATGCGCTATTGTGTTTGAATAAAGTAATCAATATGCATTTATCATATGCTAAATATATGATGCCGACTTCTTCTAAATGTAATTTCGTTGTATATTTTATTAAAGGTTCATTAGACACTCACATTATAAATAAAAATATTTGATTTTGTCTCTAGTTAGATAGTCCATTGTTTAACCAATAGGTTTATTTTGTCTTGTGTTCTAAGAAAATGTAAGTAATTTTCTTACTCCTCGCAAAGCCTCTGAGTTTCATGTGAGTACCATCTCCAGCTTTGTCCAGTTTGTGTAAAGGGTCTTTTCATATGTTAATGATGGTGTATTGTGTTGTTTTACGGTTGTAATGGTGGTTCATCTATATTTTCAATATAGCTAACCCTATTTTATTTGCAAGTGTTTGAAGCTTTTTAATATTGATATCAGTATATGTTAATCTTGTTGTTTGTAGTAGTGTCTATTACATACAGTTATGTAAAAAATATAGGATACTGTCCCTTGAATGCAAATGTTGTTTTTTGTATCATGTATGAGATCCACATAGTTTAATCTTCAAATATATTTTTGTTAGCATATTCCCCCCCCCCACTCCTAAAAGGACTTTAAACCATATTCATTGTTAAAATAAAAATATTTACAATAAAATATTAACACAATAATGTCTCTTAAAGAAAATAGACTTTATTTAACACGTCAATATAAATGTGATTTTAAAATTTATTTTTTGACAAAGTACATGTAGATATACCAACAAGCTTAAAATATGTGTTAGCATATGTAATGTTGTTAAAGGGACAGTTTAGAAAAATTTTATTTTTTTTCATTATTCGAAAAGTCAATTCTGTAATATCAAGGATATCAAATGTTTCTCAACAATTGAACATTTGTCTGGGTTTATTTAAATTTGCTATCTAAACCTATGAGGTTGGTGTGCTCATTTCTTAAATCTTGAAGAGTGCTTGTAATCATTATACAATTTGAGCACTAGAGGGCATTTGGATAGCATTTGTATATGTAAAACCTTGTGCTCATACAGCATATTATTGACCATGTATTGATCATTCATATCTAAAATGTTGTTATGTCAGAACAACAAATAAGTGGTCATTTTTCATAGTCATAGATACAAGGGTAAGCACATAAGTCACACATGTATTTCTCCATGTTTTGTTGTTTCAAACTTTATAATGCGTAATACAGTGTTTTCTTTGTAATCAATAATTTTCTGACTGTCCCTTTAAGCTGTGTTATTGGCATTCAAACAGTAATATGCCATCATGGATAATTGTTATGGTAATTTAGTTAGCGATTCGGGAAACAGTTTGGACATCACATCACAGAAACCAATCAATATCATGAACAAGGATAGGTATGTGATGATGTGGTTTTCACACACTTATAACCCACACTCTGCAAAGAATCTTCCTCCATGGACCCGGTCCCATAGAAGTCGATTATATACAGAGTGTGGTCCACAAGTGTATGAAAACCACATCATCACATACCTATCCATTACACATTACATAAAAAAAAATTTGAAGATGGAAAAAAATACTTACTTCCTCTTCCTTCCCCTCTTCCCACGGGACTGAGGCTCTGGGAGAGGCAACTGCCGACTCCGAAGAGTCCTCCTTGGAGCTGTTGTGGGAGGAGTGGAAGGAAGAGTACTGGGACGACCAAGGTGAGGAGTAGATGGCTGAGGAGGAGAAGATGGATGAGGAGGAGAAGATGGCTGAGGAGGAGAAGATGGCTGAGGAGGATGAGTAGATGGCTGAGGAGGAGGAGGAGTAGATGGCTGAGGAGGAGGAGGAGTAGATGGCTGAGGAGGAGGATGAGATGGGCCGGCAGGAGGAGATGGCCCAGCAGCAAGAGGCCCAGCAACAAGAGGCCCAGCAACAGGAGGTAGACCAGCATGCGCCTCCCGGAAAAATGTGAACATTTCCTGATGAAGATTAAACATTCTTGTTTGTCCTTCTTGTATTCTATTCAGTATGCTGATTATTTCATTTTGTCCTTGAATAATTTGATTCTGGCCATCAAGTATTCTGCGTCGTCCTTCTATATTTTCTATCCGGGAGGTACGCATCTGGTCTATGTACTCCAGTAGAACCCGCACCTCCGCTATTTCCTCTTGTTGTGCCTGTTGAACCCGTGCACGGCGGGGTGCCCGTGCACGGCGGAGTGCGGGTCTTTGAGGGACCTCGGGTTCCGCGGGTTCCGCGGGTTCAGCGGGATCCTCCTGTGCTTCCGGGGCCTCTTCATCATCTCCCGTGCGCTGTTCGTCACGGGGGGCCTCTTCCCTCCGAAGTGGGAATTCCTCACCACCACTCTCATCCCGGGGAGATGCAGGAGGCTGTGCTGCCTCGTCCCCAGACTCTGTATATAAATAAATAAAAAAAAAAAATATATATATATTAGCATATTTGCAAATCAAGGTTTAAATGACTTAGCTTACGATACAATTACAAATGCAGAATCATTAATCCACTTTGAAATCTAACAAACAATCAATACGATTTCCACTTTTTCTAAACCGTGTTTGTGATATCTGTGGTCAATGTGAATGTTTTTGCGTTTGTTTTCAGTCTGTTTAAATGCACACCTAACCTATAGCCTAGATACTGATGTAACCGCAAAGTAATAGAATGCGTGTAAACAGCGTAATAGCATTAATCTGATCCTTAACACATGAAACCCAATGTTTTATCTTTCATGATTTAGAAGCATACATTTAGTATCAACTTTCGAATGTACTTTTCTTATCTAATTAGCTTCATTCTCTGGATATTCTTTGCTGAAAAGCATATCTAAATATGCTTATAAGATGCTGATTGTTAGCTGAATATAGCTGCCTCCTGTGATTGTTTCACCGTGTGCATGGCTATTTCTTCATTAAAATATATCTCAAGAATGAATCAAATTAGGTAATATAAGTACATTTGAATGTTTTGTCAAATTGTATTCGCTACCTCAATCATGAAAGTAAATGTTTGCGTATAGTGTCCATTGAAATACATTCGTATGTGAAATTATTGTTCAATGAGCTTACCGTCAGATGAGAGTGGCAGGTTCCCGGTATCGATTCCTCCGATACCGACTACTTCCACCTCGGAGATGCTGGGCCGCAACATTTCCTCCCATCTGCAGTACTCCATTTCAAGGGCAGGGCCGCCACCGGTCCCTGCGGCATGTCGGGCCTCCAGGCTTAACTTTTTTTTAAGTTCAAGTTTACAGTCCCGGTACCGATGTTTGATAGAATCCATATCCCGGTTCCGGCCACCCACTGCATTGACTGCATTCCTAATCTCGTTCCAGAGCCTCCTCTTGTCAGTCGGGGTGGTCTTTTGGTGCTGCAGCATCCTATGCCTGGCCATATAGGCCTCTACGAGGGCCTCCTTCTCCTCCATCGTAAACCTCGCCTCCCTAGTCGCCTTGGCCTTCCCCTGTGACGATGCCCTCTGTTTCCCGGACTGTGAAGCCCTACTCTGACCGCCACTGGGCCCAGCCACTTGGTCATCTTGAACCAAGTGGCTGGGTCCACCCACCGCTTCCACCCCCGCTTCCTGCCCCCCTTCCTGCCCCCCTTCCTGCCCTGTTCCTCTCCCCCTCCCTCTACTCCCCCCTCTACCTGTCCCCTGCCTGGCCTCCATCTCCTCCCTAAACTAAACCCCAAATAATCAAACAAAAAGTGAGTGTGATGAAATGAAAGGGGGTCAAAATAAAGAACTAAAAAGACAAAAAAGGTGCTTAAAGTGTGAGGGATGTAAAAAAAAACAAAGAGGGTAAGGAGTATTTAAATAAACGAAAAGAATAAGACTAAAAGGAGGATATGTAAACTAAATGTAACTAGGGGATGGGTATGGGATGGGTATGGGGTATGGGATAAGAGTAAATGGGATGAAAGGGAATGGGACTACAAGGAATGGGGTATGGAGTGTAGTATGAGGGGGTAGGGGGTATGGAGTGTATGTAGTGTTATTGATAAGTGTATGTATGTATTGAATGTGTTTGCGTGTAAATGTGTTAAGTGTACAGATAAATCACTCGCTCGCTAACTCACACTACTTCTAATTCTCAATAACAAACACTCCCACTAACGCTCACTAACTACCACTAACTGACGCTCCCACTAACAACTCTCACTAATAACTCCCACTAACTCACTCACGCTCCCACTAACAGACTCTCTCCCACTCCCACTAACTCCCACTAACTCACTCACTCTCTCACGCTAACACTACCAACTGACTCTCTCACGCTAACACTACCAACTGACTCTCTCACGCTAACACTAACTCACTCTCAAAAATTCTCAAACTCTCTATTCTTAAACCTCCAATCTCCAAAGACCCACCAGCAACACAGTCAAAGAAGCCATGCTTGTGTGGTGCTTATATACCCTGTGTAAATGTTTAATGATGTCCCAATTTCCATTGTAATTAGTGTTCAGGTGTGCTTTATTAGCAATTAATATTATTGCAATGTGTATTAGGTGTGTGAATTTGCGCATGCTCATTTAGAGTTGATATTTGTGGAATGTGTAGAATGCGATGATGTCATAGTGTTCGTTTTAGCTTTCATTGTCCAAAAGTATTCTTTTTAAATGTGAATTTGCGATGGTGTGTTCTTCGTGAAGTGTTGTATATGTATGTTTTTCATAATATATAATGATATTGAATGCGATTTTGTTTCTATTGTATGTATATATTTTTTAATCCTTGTTGTTATTGTGCGATTTTCCGCATCTTAAAGTATATGCGTATTCCCCGTATAAATAGTATTAAAACTTCCCCCGCTTGTGAATGTGTAATGCTTGTGTGCTTTGTTGATTGATTGTTGTTGTGACATTTGCGGCGTGTTATTGTTGTGCATGATGTGGTATGCGTCATATGACCGAGCTGTGCGTATTCTCGCGAGATCGAGTGTTAGGTGAAAAAAGGCAATTTATTTGCTTTCCCATTGATCTCTATGGGAGACTGTCTAACGCGGGCAGGATTACGCGTGTGACATACACGCGTTAGGAGCATCGTTAGATGGTCTTATATTAACTCTAAATACCGGAGTCAAACAATGACGTGCGTTAGACATAAACACGCGTGGCGTTAACAGCCCATCTACCGCCGAACTCTAAATCTAGCCGTATGTGTTTGTTATTTTTTGTAACTTAGTTGTTAGTTTTTTGTAACTTTGTAATTTTTTAGTGTAGATTTAAATTATTTGAGTAGAGTTAGGTGTTTAAATAATATAATATAGTTAATTTAATTTGTAGTTTAATGTAATTTTAGTATAACGGTTAGGGTAGATTAATTAATAGTTTAATATAGTTTAATGTAATTTTAGTATAATAGTTAGGGTAGATTAATTATTAGTTTAATATAGTTTAATGTAATTTTAGTATAATAGTTAGGGTAGGTTAATTATTAGTTTAATATAGTTTAATTTAAATATATAGCTAAGTTTAAATGTATTATAAGATAGGGATGAGTTAATATTTAATATAAAGTTAGCGGGTTGTTAGATTTACGGGTTAATAGTTTAATTTAGTTTATGGCAATGTGGGGGCTGGTGGTTTAGGGGTTAATAGGCTTAGTAAGTGCTAGTGATGTGGGAGGCCAGGGGTTTAGGGGTTAATACATTTATTTAGTTGCTGTGGGCTCTGGGAGCAGCGGGATAGGGGTTAATAACTTTATGTAGGTGGCGGCAGTGTCGGGAGCGGCAGATTAGGGGTTAATATCATTATGTAGGTGGCGGCAGTGTAGGGGACGGCAGATTAGGGGTGTTTAGACTCGGGGTACATGTTAGGGTGTTAGGTGTAAACATAACTTTTATTCTCCCATAGGAATCAATGGGATATCGGGCAGCAGCGAACATGAGCCGGAATAGTGGCGAGTGTACTTGGTAGGAATTTGATAACTAGCAAAAGTTGTCAGATAGTGCTGAATTTGCATTCGGAACATCTGTAGTGACGTAAGCACCAAACTGTGTCGGACTGAAACCGGTGGATCATATGTTACGTCACAAATTTTAACTTTTGCCGGTCTGCAGGCTTTGATAAATAAGGGGAATCAGGCTCGCCACAGTTACGCTGCGGAATTCCAGCGTATATTCGGTTGACGGCTTGATAAATAGGCCTCTTTATATGTTTTGATCCCTGAAAAGTGAAAATAAATGTTGTCATGTTTGTTATATCCTGCGAGTGCTCTCTACAACTGTGGACTTATGCATATTGTTAGCACCCACGTTGTTGCTTATTAAGGGAGCCACAATTTATTTTTATCTATATATAGTTTTGCAAAAAAATAACAGTGTTGAACAATGAACATATAAAGCAATTGTAACTGAAAAAAGTGTGTACATAAAACATATATGTGTAATATTAAACACTAAAGCTCAGAGAGACTAGATCAAATAAAACAACTGAGCGCACAAATGTTATCTTTAACTTTTGGTGAACACCAAAAGAAAAGAAAAATAAGGTGATTAAGGACTTTAGACTCTCTTCAGGGATTGTTAACTTTTTATTAGTTCTTTAGTGATACTCTCATTGGCTGAGTTTTTCTTTAATATCTCTCATTTTATTTTTATTTTGTTCTTTTGTATTATATCTTATTGCTTTTAAAGGCTGCAATGAGTGCAGTAATGAAAGATACAACAAAATCTTTTAATAAAATCAATAAGAAACCCCATGAAAATACATGTGATATACATGATGTTTATTATAGTTTTGTTGCTTTTTATTTGTTTCGCTAGATTTTGCTTTTATATTGTTTATTGATGAATTGGAATGCCTTTGATTAGAAAGATAAAACTTGCCTGTTCTTCATTACATTACAAGGAACAGTTACACTCATAATATAACACTATCTGATAAAAATTATTTAAAAAGAATATTGCACAAAGAAATTTATAAGGGCTCACAGATAGGAGGTCTCGGGTATTAGAAGAAAAAAAGGCAGGCAAAGGGCTTTAACAGAAAGAAACATGCATATACACATATAAACACATCAATATATATGTATACATATATATTTTTATATATATATATATATATATATATATATATATATATATATATATATATATATATATATATATATATATATATAAGTGCATTGGAGCCCTTTGCAGTTAAGTAGTTTTTAAGTCCTTATAACGTTTTTGTGCATTTTTTTACTTTTAAATATATTTTTGATGTGTTTTGTGACACTTTTATGACTCACGTAAGCTAGTATGCTTTTTTCTTATTAATATAACCTTTGAAATTGTGTCATTGTAATCAAGTTTTAAATTACTTTCATGTACTTTTACCTTGTATATATAAAACAGTATAATGTAAGTGAGCAGTTTAAGAATGTTGCACAAAAAATGTAAATTTTTAGTTATGCAGCCTTTCTTCAGTGAAAGTAAGGGTTTTTGTTTAAATGCCTGTATAGTAAATAGGAGAACCTGATGTTAAATAGTGCTTTCTTCTTTACACAAAATGTAAGGTAGAATTTATATAAAATAACCTTTTTTGCTAAAAGAAGCCATGTTTAATTTTGGCTGTGCTTGGTTATTTAGCTACTGAAGTCTGGCTTACAAGCTTGTTATATTATTCCCCTGAAGATTATGGCTTTTGTTCTTAAATATCTTTAGAAAGTCATACCTTAAACATTGTGGTCAGACTAAAGAGTGGGAGGAAGCTGGTGGTCACGTCATGTGATGTGACGTACATGAGCAGCGTGCGGACGTGAACGCTGATCGGCGGTTCTGAACATCGTGTCAGCGGGCAAGGAAGATCAACACCATAGCGAGAGGAGAGGCTTGAGGCAAGATCTGTAAGCCGATCGCCTACTACCCACACATGCTGCCCACTGTTAACGCCATAAACTCTTGGCAGGGGCACTTGCCCGAGATTCTCCATAGGACCCCATGGCAATGATGCCAGACAAGCTGAGGCTTGGTTCGGTAATTCCTCACAAGGCTGTTTTTTTTCTCTGTCTTTTGGCCAAAGACATTTGACTTGGCTCACATTGTTCTTTTCCCTCTCTCTGCTATATATGAAGTGTTTTAAGTGACTGATTTACTGGTTCTATTACTTTTATTTGGTTAGCTAAATCTGGGAAAATTTACGGGTGGGTGAAGACATGTAAGAGTGTACCTGTAGAACTCTCTTTGATATCAGAGCGTGTATGTTAATCTGGCAAGTATTGGGGAGCTACAAGATATACTTGTGCAACAAGCGGAACTTTGGTGTTCTGATAGTGCTTTGATAAATCCCCCCTACATTTTCCCAGTGAAAGCCCAACAAAGTGTACCAATTTAAAATTAACACTAAAGGAGGTGAAATCTTAGTCACGGTCAAGTGGTTAGCTGAGTCTGGGATTATTTATGGGTGGGTGAAGATTTGCAGCAATGTGTCTGGATTGGAGTATTCTCATTTTTTATAAGTCCCCTCTAAATCCTCCCAGTGAAGAAAACCAACAATTTATATTAATATAAATACAGCATCAAATGATGTGACATCCCATTCCTCTTATAAAGGTTAAAGCAGTCTGGGAACTCAAGTAGAGGATGAAGGTTTGCTATTACACATAAATCATAACCCATATACGTCCCTTGAAAGCTAGATATTTGCGGAGAGGATGAATCTATATAAAGTCCCCCATTGAGTTGGTTTTTCCCTACCTTAAGGCCCAGTGAAGAAAACCTGTGTAGATATGATTTTATATGAAAAGGCATGAGGGCATATGTATCAAGCTCCGTATGGAGCTTGATGCCCTGTGTTTCTGGTGAGCCTGCAGGCTCGCCAGAAACAGCAGTTATGAAGCAGCGGTCACAAAGACCGCTGCTCCATAACCTGTCCGCCTGCTCTGAGCAGGCGGACACACATCGCCACAATACAACCCGATCGAGTACGATCGGGTTGATTGACACCCCCCTGCTGGCAGCCCATTGGCAGCGAGTTTGCAGGGGGCGGCGTTGCACCAGCAGCTCTTGTGAACTGCTGGTGCAATGCTGAATACGGCGAGCATATTGCTTATGTGTATTATGATAAACGAGGTCTTAAAGGAAAAAAGGTGCTAATTTCTTTATCTGATTGATTACTGCTTGAACTTAGCTTCGTTGGACTCATATGGAAGGCAGAGTGTTGTGCTTTTGTTTTTCCCTAAACTCCTCTCTTGATTGGATAAAGTCTCACTCTATGAGGCCCATTCAGGCTCACCAGAAACACAAGTTATGGAGCAGCGGTCTAAAGACCGCTGCTCCATAACCCTGTCCGCCTGCTCTGATGAGGCGGACAGGAATCGCCACAATTCAAACCGATCGAGTACGATCGGGTTGATTGACACCTCCCTGCTGGCGGCCGATTGTGAGCTGCTTGTGCAATGCTGAATACGGAGAGCATATTGCTCTCCACTTTCAGCGATGTCTGTCGGACCTGATCCGCACTGTCGGATCATTTCCAACAGAAATTTGATCATTCGGCCTCTATATATGCCCTCTGGTGATTAATTATGAACATTAAACAAATTCCAGTGGCTGGACAGATTACACACAAGGCTATATGAAGAATCATTAATAATCATGCTGGGTTTTTTTAGGAAGTTTAAGTATATTATATAATATAATGCAAAATGCTAAAAGTCCAATGTTTAGATTCATTCAAAAGGAAAGCACTGGTTGATAAATACACAGATTGTTGGTCCCTTTTTGATAGTTTAACTCAGGTTCTGTGTATGTAGGATAAGTGGACAGGTCTATCGTAAGTCTGTGATTTATTTTCCATCTATCTCACCTGTCCATTTAAAAGGGTTAGTGGCCTGAGGACAGATTCCACACTAGGCTATATGAAGAATCATTAATAATCATGCTGGGTTTTTTCAAGAGGCTTAAGCATATTATGAAATATCATGTAAAATGCTAATATTCCCATGTTTAGATTCTTTAAAAAGGAAAGCACGGGGGGCGGAGCCAGCAGCGCATGAGAGAGGTCGTTTCAACGTATTACACGTCTTTATCAAGAGCATACATTAAAACAAGTAAAACAGGTAAGTAAAACCAAGTATTGGTTTTACTTACCTGTTTTACTTGTTTTAATGTATGCTCTTGATAAAGACGTGTAATACGTTGAAACGCGTTGAGCAAATAAAACCTTTTATCCTTTTGTTGAAAGATTGTCAAGATCTTGTTTTGTTTTGCTGTGCTGAGCTGGAATCTCCTTATTTATGGAGTAAGTTACTACATTTTTTCAATTATACACTGGATACTTTTGTCATTTGGGTCTCTATTCATTTATAGTCCACTTTTGGATAAACCTGAAAATTCAGTATTTGACTCCAGGAACCTGTGGACTCTTGCCATCTGACGCTACGTTCCCTTTCAGCTGTAAAGATTCATCTTATGGAGTGAGTATACTGCACCCATATTAATTGGCTTCAATATATGCATCAAGCCTTTTTTCTCTTCACTTACTAGAGAAAATCATTCAATAGACCAGCGCCATCTACTACTATCTATCTATACACAGTCACAAGGGAGAGACTGCAAGAAGGCTGCGGTCTGACCTAAAGGAGAGTATCAGTTCTTAGTTCATTTGTATAGAATATTGTGTGTTTTTTTCCATCTTGCACCTCTGTATATTGTTTTCCTTTTTATACATGATACTAGTATCTGATTTATATTGTTTCCCCATATTTTATGTAAAACATGTGGTCCTTTTCTGTTTTAGATATACTGTTAGCAATCCAAATAACCACCTCCCCCCCAACATATAATGTACCTCCTAGTTCTGGAGAACGTATTAAGCGGTTAACCTCTCTTATACCGCAATCATAATACTAATAATCCTCACTCTAATAGCCCAGAAGCATGAGGCCTAGATCCTCTCTTATTTAATATTTTTATCTGCATATCTTATCAGCCATATATTACTGTTTGCTTACTGTTTATTCTGGACTTTAGCTTGACATTACTTATTCTCAGTGTGACACACTAACTAAAATCTGAGGTTATGACACAGTTTTTTTTTTCTCCCACTGACATACTGTTGAAGGGTTTTTCTCTTTTCTTTATTACAGCAACTATAACAATTGCTAGCATCTTGCCATTTAGATAGCAGACGTTGTTTCTTCCATATGTAATTTTCATGAGCAACGTAATCAATGTGCCTTGTTGTAGGCAATTGTATAATGCCAATGTAATGTGCTGTAATTTTTTGTTTGTATGTCATGATCTTTCTTTACCTCAAATAAAAATTATCTTTTTAAAAAAAAAAAAAGGAAAGCACTTGTTGATAACTCCACATATTGTTGATCCCTTTTGATAGCTTAACTCAGGTTCTGTTCATGTATGATAAGTAGACAGGCCTATTGTAAGTCTGTAATTTATTTCCCATCTATCTCACTTGTTCATTTAAAAGGGTTAGTGGCCTGACTCAAAAGGTCGATCTTTGTGTACACAGATCTAATTTTTCTATACTGAAATAGTGAATCAGTGATTATTTTTGTGTTTTTATTTGAAGTAACTAACTCCATCATTGTATGGATACATTTGTGGCAGTAATTCCTAAAGTTCAATTAGGTAACAACATGGCAGGAAGAAATCGAGCACAAGATAAAAAATCCAGAGCTGGTATAGAATCTTCTAGTTCAGAGAGCCACAGTGATGTATAAGATAAATCTGTTACAAATGCTGATTAAAGTAAACAATTATCTTCTTAATTTATGCCCAAATTTGAAAATCTACAATCGAGTTTAGACAATACCACAGCAGATATGAAACAATTTGCTACAAGGGTAAACTTAGTCGAACAGCGAATTTCTGATCTGGAAGACAGGGAGTTGGATAGAGATAAAACCATTGATTCACTTCTCACACAAGTTCAAACATTAGGTTCTAAAATTGAAGACTTAGAAAACAGATCAAGATGGAACAACATTAGAGTTAGTTCTTTTAGAAGGCTTGGTGGACCATAATTGAATACATTTTGCCTCTACTCAACTTTCCATGCTTTTAGGCCTGAATAAAGATCATTCTACTTCTGTGGTAGAAAGAGCGCAAAGAATTGGTACAGTTAGAAGTTCCGCTGAGAAACCTTTAAGACCGCGAATGTAATCATTAAATATTTAAACTACCAAGACAAATTCCAAATTCTTCAAGCATACAAAGCCCTAAACGAGCTTAATTTTCAAGGGAAAAAAATCTAGATTACGAGTTTTGTCAGTAAAAACTTGCGGAGCTAACGCTCCTTTTTTTGCCATCGCTGGTATTACGAGTTTTCTGAATGGCTGCGCTAGCCTCAGAAAAGTGAGCGTTGAGCCAAATTTAGCTCCACTTCTACCCTCAATACCAGTGTTGCTTACGGTAGCGGTAAGCTGGAAAAACTTGCTTGTGCACGATTTCCCCATAGGATACAATGGGGCTGAGCTGGCTGAAAAAACCTAACACCTGCAAAAAAGCAGCGTTCAGCTCCTAACGCAGCCCCATTGTTTCCTATGGGGAAATACTTTCTAAGTCTACACCTAACACCCTAACATGAACCCCGAGTCTAAACACCACTAACCTTAGACTTAGTGTTAGTGTACTTTGTAGCACTGTAGTTAAGAGCTTTATGTTCTGGCGTTAGCCCATAAAACTCTTAACTACTGACTTTTAAATGCGGTAGGAGTCATGGAGGTAGAGGCTGTACCGCTCACTTCTTCCAAGACTTGTAATACCGGCATTAGGCAAATCCCATTAAAAAGATAGGATCCGCAATTGACGTAAGGGGATTTGCGGTAGCCAAAAGTCGCGGAAGAAAAGTGAACGGTACACCTGTACCTGCCATACTCGTAATACCAGCAGGCGTTAAAAAGCAACGTTAGGATCCCTTAAAGCTGCTTTTTAAGGTTAACACAGAACTCGTAATCTAGGCGTTAATTTTTCAAGATTTCTCAGCAGAAACAGCTTATAAGAGAAAACAATGTGCACCTCTGTGCTCTAGACTAATCAAGGAAGGAAAATAATATTAGTTTACCCTGTCAAAATTCAACTAGAAACTAACGGCTAGATTACGAGTCTTGTGTTAGCCTTAAAAAGCAGCGTTGAGAGGTCCCAACGCTGCTTTTTAACGCCCGCTGTTATTACAAGTCTGGCAGGTACAGGTGTACCGCTCACTTTTCTTCCGCGACTCGAGCTTACCACAAATCCCCTTACATAAATTGTGTATCCTATCTTTTTAATGGGACTTGCCTAATGCTGGTATTATGAGTCTTGGAAGAAGTGAGCAGTAGACCCTCTCCTGTCAAGACTCCTACAGAATTTAAAAGTCAGTAGTTAAGAGTTTTATGGGCTAACGCCATAACATAAAACTCTTAACTAAAGTGCTACAAAATACACTAACACCCATAAACTACCTATTAACCCCTAAATCGAGGCCCCCCCCCCCCACATTGGAAACACTTTAATAAAGTTTTTAACCCCTAATCTGCCGACCGGACATCGCCGCCACTTTAATAAATATATTAACCCCTAAACCGTCGCACTCCCGCCTCGCAAACACTAGTTAAATTTTATTAACCCTTAATCTGCTGTCCCTAACATCGCTGACACCTACCTACAT
The DNA here is from genome assembly GCF_027579735.1 of Bombina bombina. Lineage (NCBI taxonomy): Eukaryota > Metazoa > Chordata > Amphibia > Anura > Bombinatoridae > Bombina > Bombina bombina. The sequence continues at coordinate 991,629,221 of NC_069503.1, forward strand.
TTATACATTTATTAACACCTAATCTGCCGACCCTAACGTCATCGCAACTACATTAAATTTATTAACACCTAAGTCTAACCCTAACTCTGACCCTCACACCCCCCTAACTTAAATATAATTTAAATAAAATTACTACAATTAAATAAATTAATCCTATTTAAAAATAAATACCTATAAAATAAACCCTAAGCTAGCTACAATATAACTAATAGTTACATTTGTATCTAGCTTAGGGTTTATATTTATTTTACAGGCAACTTTGTATTTATTTTAACTAGGTACAATAGTTATTAAATAGTTATTAACTATTTAATAACTACCTAGTTAAAATAAGTATAAATTTACCTGTAAAATAAACCCTAACCTAAATTACAATTACACCTAACACTACACTATCATTAAATTAATTATATAAGCTAACTACAATTAAATTAAATAAACTAAAGTACAAAAAACCCACTAAATTACAGAAACTAAAAAAAATAATTGCAAGAATTTTAAACTAATTACACCTAATCTAATCCCCCTAATAAAATAAAAAAGCCCCCCAAAATAATATAATTCCCTACCCGATACTAAATTACAAATAGCCCTTAAAAGGGCTTTATGCGGGGCATTGCCCCAAAGTAATCAGCTCTTTTACCTGTAAAAAAAAACACAATACCCCCCACATTAAAATCCACCATCCACACACCCAACCCTACCTAAAACCCACCCAATCCCCCCTTAATAAAACCTAACACTACCCCCTTGAAGATCACCCTACCTTGTCTTGCTGGGCACAAGTGGTCCTCCAGAGGGGCAGCAGTCTTCATCCGATGTGGGCAGAAGAGGACCTCCAGATGGGCAGAAAGCTTCATCCAGGCGGCATCTTCTATCTTCATCAATCCGGAGCGGAGCGGGTCCATCTTGAAGCCAGCCGGAATTAAGGTAGGAAAAATCCTATTGACTGATCCAATCAGCCAATAGGATTGAGCTTGCATTCTATTGGCTGTTCCAATCAGCCAATACAATGCAAGCTCAATTCTATTGGCTGATTGCATCAGCCAATAGGATTTTTCCTACCTTAATTCCAATTGGCTGATAGAATCTTATCAGCCAATCGGAATTCAAGGGGCGCCATCTTGGATGACATCATTTAAAGGAACCTTTATTCATCGGCAGTCGTCGGAAGAAGAGGATGATCCGCATCGGCTGGCTTAAAGATGGACCCGCTCCGGATGGATGAAGATAGAAGATGCCGTCTGGATGAAGCCTTCTGCCCGTCTGGAGGTCCTCTTCTGCCCGGATTGGATGAAGACTTCTGCCCCTCTGGAGGACCACTTGTGGGTGAAGAAAGCTCAAGGTAGGGTGATCTTCAAGGGGGTAGTGTTAGGTTTTATTAAGGGGGGATTGGGTGGGTTTTAGAGTAGGGTTGGGTGTGTGGGTGGTGGGTTTTAATGTGGGGGGGTATTGTATTTTTTTTTTTTTCAAGGTAAAAGAGCTGATTACTTTGGGGCAATGCCCTGCAAAAAGCCCTTTTAAGGGCTATTTGTAATTTAGTATAGGGTAGGGAATTTTATTATTTTGGGGGGCTTTTTTATTTTATTAGGGGGATTATATTAGGTTAATTAGTTTAAAATTCTTGTAATTATTTTTTTATTTTTTGTAATTTAGTGTTGTTTTTTTTGTACTTTAGTTTATTTAATTTAATTGTAGTTAATTGTAGTTAGCTTATGTAATTCATTTAATGATAGTGTAGTGTTAGGTGTAATTGTAATTTAGTTTAGGATTTATTTTTCAGGTAAATTTGTACTTATTTTAACTAGGTAGTTATTAAATAGTTAATAACTATTTAATAACTATTGTACCTAGATAAAATAAATACAAAGTTGCCTGTAAAATAAATATAAACCCTAAGCTAGATACAAATGTAACTATTAGTTATATTGTAGCTATCTTAGGGTTTATTTTATAGGTAAGTATTACGTTTTAAATAAGATTAATTTATTTAATTGTAGTAATTTTATTTCGTTTTCTTTAAAATTATATTTAAGTTAGGGGGGGTGTTAGACTTAGGTTTAGAGGTTAATAAATGTAATATAGTAGCGGCGATGATGGGGGCGGCAGATTAGGGGTTAATAAATGTAGGTAGGTTGCGGCAACATTTGGGGGGGCAGATTAGGGGTTAATAAATAAAATGTAGGTGTCGGCGATTTTGGGGGCAGCAGATTAGGGGTTCATAGGGATAATGTAGGTTGCGGCAGTGTCCAGAGCGGCAGATTAGGGGTTAATAATATAATGCAGGTGTCAGCGAAGACAGGGGCGGCAGATTAGGGGTTAATAAGTGTAAGATTAGGGGTATTTAGACTCGGGGCTCATGTTAGGGTGTTAGGTGTAGACATAAATTTTATTTCCCCATAGGAATCAATGGGGCTGCGTTAGAAGCTGAACGCTGCTTATTTGCAGGTGTTAGGTTTTTTTTCAGCTGAATCAGCCCCATTTTTTCCTATGGGGAAATCTTGCACGAGCACGTTTTGCCAGCTCACGCTACCGTAAGCAACGCTGGTATTGAGGTGAGATGTGGAGCTAAATTTTGCTCTACACTCACCTTTTTGCGGCTAGCGCTGGTTTTAAGAAAACCTGTAATACCAGCGTTGTTTTAAGGGAGCGTTGAAAAAAAAAATGCTCATTAGCAACGCACCCCTGTTACCGCAAAACTCGTAATCTCGGTGTGAGGATGGCACTAGATTGTTTGTGAACCCTCAGGACTTAGAAAATTATTTGAAAGAAGAAAAAATGGGGCATAGGTAAAAATTTACTGGAAATAAAAAAGCTGAAAATGGTTGTTATATATTTATTTATTTTTGTCTCGCTCCCTCTCTTCTCCTCTCTGTTGAATGATGTTATTTTTCATTGCAAACGGCAAAATGGATATAGGTAGAAATGTTATATAAAGGTAGAAATGGTGTGTAAAATTGGAACATGGAATGTGGGTGGAATATTGTCTCCTATCAAAAGGAAAACAATTCTAAATCATCTCAAGAAATTAAGAATTGATGTTGCTATGATTCAGGAGACACATCTTAATTAAATAGAAAGTCAAAAAATAAAAACAGGGTGGGTAGGTGAGATTATTTTTGCCTCTAGTGTTAAAAAAGAGGGGTAGCAATTTTAATAAGTCCCTAGATTATAGTATCAATAAGAAGGTCATTGATGACAATGGGAGGTATTTCATCTTAGATATTGGCCTAGAAGGAGAGAGGTTTTTACTTTGCAATGTTTATGGCACAAATGATAAATGTAATACTTTTTGGAAACATATACAATCAAAACTTAAAATAGTAAAATCCTTAATCTATAATCTAGATGTTATAGATATTTGGAGAAATAAAAACCGGGATAAACTAGAATATACTATCTAAAGCGCACAAATCGCTGTCTAGATTTGATTTCTTTTTAATAAGCCCAATTGTTAAACATATCCAAATTTTTCCAATAACAATTTCTGATCATGCACCGGTTGTTTTGACTTTGGAACTGAAAAAATCTAAGGGAGGTTTTAGATCTTTTACCTTCCTGAAATATTTATACAATAATGATAAATTTAGGCAATTTCTAACGAATGTGTGGAGGGAATAATTTAAGTAATTCCAATTCAGTTGATAACCCAGAAATAATTTGGGAAACTTTTAAGGTGTTACTAAGAGGGGAAATATTGGCCTTTTAAGTAAAAGAAAAGAAAAAAAAAGACCTGTATATAAAACAAATGACTAATTCTGTGACAAATAAATATAATCAATACATTAGGAATAACACACAAGATAATTGGTATAATTATACAGTAGCAAAGCAAGAAAGGAATAAATTCCTCTTACAGGAAGAAAAAAAATTTGATCTCAGCAGAAGTGCACAATTCTCAAGGTTTAGTAACAAATCTGGGAAACTCCTTGCTAGGCTTACCAAAGACATTAACAGCAGATATTTTATAAATTCCCTAAAGGTTGAGGGTAAACATATTTATACGCAAAATGAGATAATGGAGGAATTTACTAAATATTACCAAAACATATACAATCCTATACAGATTAATCAAACACTTAAAGGAGAATTTTGGAACAAGGTTAAGGTGCCCCAGATTGGGAAAAAGAATTAGAGATCATAAATGGTCCTATCCAAAAGAAAGATATCAAAAATGCTATACATCATTTAACACTGAATAATGTACCAGGCTCTGACGGCCTTCTGGCTGAAATGTATAAAATATTAGAAAATAATATTATTTCCTGCCTTCATAAAGTATATAATAATTATTTCCTCTTCAATAAAGAACCCTCCAAAATCTTTACTGAATCTATAATTACCCTGATCCCTAAACCAGGAAAAGACCCAGAGAACATAGATGCGTATAGGCCCATATCTCTACTAAACATAGATTATAAACTATATACACAAATTTTAGCTACTCACCTACAAAAAATTATTTCAGAGATCATTCATCCAGATCAAACTGGTTTCATGAAAAATAGAACACTCATAATAAATATTAGGAAATTAGAGTTAATGTTGTCCCATTATGATACACAGACAAAGTTGGAAAGGAATTCCTTAATGACATGGCAATCATTACTCTAGATACACATAAAGCCTTTGATTTCATTTATTTGTTTCATTGGAAAAGTTTGGGTTTCAGGGACATTTTTTAGACTCAATTAAATCAATTTACTCTAGTCCTACAACTTCATTGCTCATCAATCTACAAATGTCTCAAAAAAATAACTTTCTGCAGAGGCACTAGGCAGGGCTGTCCTATATCTCCTCTGTTATACAGACAATATGCTTATCTTTACCGAGAACCTAAAAAAGAATCTACCAGTCATTGTTGAGACATTGGAGCAATATGAGTCATTTTCAGGGTTTAGAATGAATTAATGAATCTAAATCAGAGATTTTATGGATGATTAAAAATAAAGAACAAATAACGTATCTAGGTTTAAAACTCTCTCTCAATCCTGAGAGGTGGTATAGTTTAAATAACTCCTCGTCAATACCAATTTTTAAACAAAAATTGAAAGTGTGGACAAAATTTCCTATATCCCTGACTGGGAGAATAAATGTAATCAAGATGATATGGCTCCCTAAATTTTTATTTATTTTTCAAGCTTTACCTACAGGTATATTACTTCTTAAAAAGATTTTACAATAATAATTTATTTGCCAGTTTATATGGAAAAGTTCAAGAGCTAGAGTTTATTTAAAACGTTTAATTCCACCTAGGAAAATATTTGGATTAGCACTTCCAGATTTTGAGAAATATAATCTTGCGGCCATACTCAAATTTGTTATCGATTGGTTCTTAAATATACAGTAGGTAACTATATGCTGTTAGCAGCAGAACAAAATATGATAGCCCCTTATTCACTTAAAGCGATTCTACATATTCTATATAAAAAACTTCCTATATGTGTTAAACAGAACTTGATCTTTAGAAATGCCTGTATTACATTGCATAAAGTATGTAATATTACAAATATTAATTATTCTGTTTCTTCTTTCTTAACAATCCAGGGTAACCCGGATTTCTCGGAGGGACATAAGGGTAACAGATTTTATGCCTGGGAATATAAGGGCATCCTATTTATATATCAGTTAATAGATTTTCAAAGCAATGAAGTCAAGACGTTTGATGAATGTAAAAGGGAATTTAACCTTGAGAACAAACAGTTATTTTCATATCTACAGATAAGGCATTATAGTGCCTGTGTACTTAAACTGAGTAATGTTGATTGGATGGGTAAAACTTTTAACACAGTGATTACTGCTTATAGTCAAGGTAAATTCTCTATTGATAATAACTAATATTATACAGAATAAGAAATGTATCATGTTAAAATGAAAATATTCAGATGAAATTAATGTTGAATGGAGTTGTCTAGTTAGCTCTTGGAGTGAAATCTTGAAGTCTACCCATATAGAATCGCTTAGAGAACAACATTTTAAAATTCTATTTTAGATTTACATTATGCCATTTTTATGTTACATTTCAATACAGATATATCCAAGATTACATGTCCTAAATGTAGATATCTTCGTGGGGATATGTTTCATTGTCTTTGGTATTGCCTGATAATTCAGGAACTTTGGAAAAAAGTGGGTTATTGGCTATCGGTCATAAAAAACAAAATGATTTTGTCAATTTTCAGATAGCAGATATATTATTTTTATATCCATTTAAAAAATATGGGAAATACTCTTTATTAATAAATACAGTGGTCCTTATTACCAGGAGATTAGTACTGAAATGCTGGAATTCTGCCAGGAAACTAAAATTTACAGAATTTAAAACTCATGTATTAAATCAGCTATGGATAGAACAAGTTGACACGCTTATGTTCTCTAGACAAGGAGCTGAAAAGTTTTTAGGCAAAAGGGATTTGATGATCACTTCATTAGATCCTCACTTACAAAAACAAAATCTATATCCATTTAGAAACCAGATCTTTATGCCTGAAGATAATATTCGTGGCGCATGGTTAATATTCTAAGGGGAGTGAGAGAGCGAGCCCTTTCTTTGTTTTGTTTTCTCAAAACTGTTTGGAAAACAGCACACCTGTCCTTTGGCTTATGGGGCACGGAATATAGGACCTTCCACGTACATGACTAAGGGCCTATAGCAGGCCTGAAACGTTGTATTTCTTTTTCTATGGACCCTATGTGAAACATAAAAGGTCTTTTTTTAAATTTTGGAGGCTGGAATAACCTTTTTTGCTGATTTGTTTTTTTTTTTGTTTGTATACGGCCTAATTTATTTAGGCATAACATGAGGGTATCTAATATATTGTTTTTTATGATGTTATATTATGACATATTGGTTATTTTATTTTATTGTAAAAAAAAGGAAAAATATTGAAAGATTATTTATGTTTAGATATGTTGATTGTAGACATTATTAATGAAAACGAGACGAGCATTGTGTTTATTTATTTTTTTAGAGGGATATAATACCTTTTATAAGCTTTTTTTTTCATTTCATGTTGTTTACTGTATGATTGGATTCAGTAGCCAACCTACTCAAAGGGATATGAAACACAAATTTGTTTTTTTCATGATTCAGATAAAACTTGATTTTAAACAACTTTCTAATTTACTTCTGTTATCTATTTTCTTTGTTCTCTTGATATCTTTTGTTGAAAAACAGGGACATAATCATAGGAGCCGGCCATTTCTGGAGCACTATATGGCAGCAGTTTTGCAAGAATGTTATCCATTTGCAAGAGCACTAGATGGCAGCACTATTTCCTACCAGGTAGTGCTCCAGATGCATACCTAGGTATCTCTTCAACACAGAATATCCTGGGAACAAACAACAAAGCAAATTTGATAATAGGAGTAAATTGAAAACTTTGGGTTTCATATCCATTCAACAAAAGGCCCTGGTGTAAGTATTTTTTTGCCCGCCCCCAAAGGTAACTCAGTATTAAGCAATAGTAATAATATACATATTGCTCTGTATAATGATTGTGAGTAGATAGATGAATGGATAGATAGATAGATAGATAGATAGAACGGACCTGCAACCTGCACTAATAAAAGCCTCCCCGGCATTAGGATTGTAGACATCCTGCACACGCCTATGTATAGACTGGCTGCTATGGGCCCCCAGCACTTGGGCTCTGGGGCCACCACACCTGCTGTACTAATGGTAGTTCCACCCCTGATTGCTTTTATGGGTATTTGAAACTTGGTAATTGGGGCATTGTGACTCAGACATTAGGAAGCTGGTTTTTTTTAATGTTTCTTATTTTCAACTTTACAAGTTCTGTTTTTATTTGCAGAATTCTCTCATCTTGCCTCAGGCCTAGAGTTCCCAGTCCCAATACTAAGGAAGAGGATGTGGACAGTCTGCTGTCTGTAGTTCAATAACAGTGTGACCCTCAGGCATTTCTAGTAGGAGGCTGCTCTTTTTACTTTGTAGTTGCCTTGATACAACGTTCATATAAGTGGGTTCTGCAGTTATCTTTTGTAACTTACTCTGTTCTTTTAACAACCTCATTTTGTGAATTTTTCTTTTCCAGCAGATGTGAAGCGGCAGACTAGAGATATGTCAGTTTATGATCCGATTACTGCAGGACAAAGTTATAGAACATTTGCCCCTTAAAGAATACTGCCAGGATTTGTTTTACTTATTTTCTTATTATGTGAGGTACTTATTTTAATTCCTCAGTTGCAGAATTTCACAGACAATAGTAAGTTTTTTTTCTGTCACTATCATTTTTAGTTTTATGATTTGATTTACACAATCTTTTATTTGTTTTGTTTAGCCAGTCTGCACTCACGGGCAGAGACCGTTTCCATTATTCATGGCTCAGTCTGCATTTAAATGCTGTCTGCATTTATCATTGCACAAGCATTTCACCAGAAATGCTTGTGAAATTCTGCCCCCCACTGGCAGCCAATTGGCCGCTGGCAGGGACTGTAAAACGTCCCAATCAGATTGGATCAGGATGAATTTAAACCGCTGGATCTTAACTTTCATTTTAGTTGAGCCTGAATTGATGGACCTAAGAAGCAGTATCCGCTGCTTGATAAATGGAGACCATAGTGTCATTTTTTACCTTTGTTATTTCACTCTGCTTAGTACTAGCATTTTTTATGTGCAAAGTATACTCTTGTAATTTTAAAGATGTTGGTTTCAGCTTTCTTTGGAATCAGGTATCTCTAGTCTTTATTTTTTTTTGTAGTTTGTGATATTGCTTTTGGCTCATCATTTATTTTTCTAAGGTAAGTTTCCTATGGGTATCATTTTAGCAAAAGTATGTATTTAAGTTCTAGCTGCACATCACCTTTCCAAGTTGTTTCAGAATTTAATTCATTTGTTGGTATATAAATATATATGTATGTATATATTAATATATATATATATATATATATATATATATATATACATATATACTGTATGTGTATGCATACGTTTTTTGTATTTACATTTGTTTAGGGCATATCATCTATGGAAGTAATCTGTTCTAGTGAAGCTCATGGCTTGATTTGCTGGGACATTGTCAACGTCTTGCCCTTTTTGTAGGAGGTTTCATATGTCTAGATGTGGTTTCCTTCAATAAAGTTTGGCAGGATTTTTTTTAGTTCTGTTGTTTTAGATCGAATTGCCCACCCTATGCATTTTGTAGTGATTGGTATTAATTTCAAGCTATTGGTCTAAGAATCCCAAGATAATTAGAAATTAACAGTAATATCTATATATCTTGGCCTATATCCTAGACAACACTTACCAAGGTTCCATCCATAATTCTTCCATCCTATGGTGCAAAGTCTTAGAAAGGGGATAGGTAGTCATGTGATAATTTTATTGGTAAGCAGATGTAGAAGTTTTCCTGTCCACGCCCCCTCTGGGGAGGGGTTACTCACTTGGTAAGTATTGTTTATGATATAGGCCAAGATATAAAAATTACTGTTTTATATAAATAAAATTTCTCATTTGAAAAAAGTATGGTACTCTATGCTAAGGAATCAATTGTTGACATGTTTGCTGAATTGCTTTTAGAATATTTTTTGCTGAATATTTATTATTTTATTTTTCAATACATTCCTGATTAAAAATATATTACAAAGATGAAATCAGTGACAAGAGAAAATAAACACTATGATTTTGCTGTATTGTGCATGCTATTTCATCTATGTATAGACTACATACTGAGCAGTAAGAAAAGGTTATTATAGGACATATGGTTTTGCTTTTTTAGTATTGTAACATAAAGTTCAAAAACATCTGCTTGTTAAAAATGTTAGAATAAATGTGCCAGCATTGCATATCTTTTGTTTCTCATTTTAATTGTCTTTGCTAGATCCTTATTTTGAGAGTTTAGAGGTAATGAGTGTCCATCACAAGCCTAGAAAATGCATTATTTTTCTTTGGGCATTGTAGATAAATAATGATATATGACAGCTATGCGAGCTGTCTGCTGTTCTATAAGCACATCATTTTCCTAAGTGGAGTACTTGAACAAACTGCAATTGTCATAAACTGAAATACTTTACTATGTTAACACGTCAATACAGAGATTAAATACAAAGACCCAACTATGCTCTAGATCGTAGCAATTATTTCAAGCTTGACATTGCTTGTAATATTGCCATAAACATTGAAATCATCAAATTATCTTGTGGCTCTATTATAAAATATTTACCTACAATAATTAGCAGCTGATTTCTTTAAAAAAAAAAAATAAGAAAAATATTGCAACAATAGTTGAATGTCAAAAAAGGATTGAAACCTAGATTTAAAAAAAATCTCTTGCCCATCCTGCTGTCAGTTTTGCATCTCTCGCTTTACTATAAATGTTCCGGGCTATGCCCAGCTATGGTCCTGGACCACATAACCATGCCACAGACATGCCTGGTCCCAATGCCCATGGTATTCGGTATTTATGTTTTCCTGTATTATCTCTTTTGATAAATAAATGTCCTTATGGTGATTGTGATATGTCCTTACCTATCTATAAGGGGTTATAAAGTTCTTTCTTCAACCATTTAGTCAGTTCTGAGGAGATTGCTGGGCTCTTTATTTCATGACAGGAGAACTTTCATACAAGCACACAAATGTATTATGATCTTCAGAACTAATTATAAAGAAACAACCAATTGTTACAATACTGACTCGTTACAAAATACTAATTTTAGGTTTCTGGAAAATATTCTATCACAGAACAGCTTTACAGTTGCTCCATCTACATCAGGTTCTCCTCACAGGTAGGGATGGGCGAATGTGTTTATATTCTAATTCGAACGTTAGAACGAATATTATTGTAGAAATTCGATTTACATAATCGAATGTTGATAAGAATGAATATTATTAAAAATTCTATTATAAAATGCTATTTACAGTTTTCGAATGTCACTTTTGAATTCAAATGTTTATAATTAGTTTGAATGTCCACATTCAAAATTTCAAATGTAACATTCGATTTAACAAATACCATTCAGAAGTTCAAGAGTTCATGTGGTAGGGAATTTAGTAAATTGATACATAATAGATACAAATAAATGAATTTGAATGTTTGTATTTCGAATATTGCATCATTTGAATAGTACATTTAAAGAAAACATTAGAAATACTATTACAAATATATCAATTTGAATTTTTGGAATTCGAATATTGCTTAATTCGAATATTATTATTATGCTCGTCAGGTTAGTGAGACTTCAGAACTTTGGTTAACTGTTACACTTGACTAAGAAATTGCACAAAACTCATCAAAAATACGTGTAATAGTTACATTCATATTAACACTTTCCTCTTACTGGTGATTACTGGTGATTTAAAGGAATATACAGTATGTTATTGTCAAATTCCAACTTTTTAAATGTACACACTATTTTTTGTGTGGTGTAGACCCTTTAATTAATTATTTATCCAACATTATTTAGACAGATTATAAGGCACAAGAAATTGCATGCCCCTAAAAAAAGACAGGGACTTCTGCACTTACAGAAATATTACAAAATTATATTAAAGGAATAGTCTAGTCAAAATTAAACTTTTATGATTCAGATAGAGCAGGCAAATGTAAGCAACTTTCTAATTTGCTCCTATTATCAATTTTTTCTTCGTTCTCTTGGTATCTTTATTTGAAAAGGCAAGAATGTAAGCATAGGAGTCAGCCCATTTTTGGTTCAGCACCTGGGTATCACTTTCTGATCGGTGTCTAAATGTAGCCACCAATCAGCAAGTGCAACCCAGATCCTGAACCAAAAATGAGCCAGCTCCTAAGCTTACATTCAAATAAAGATACCAAGAGAACAAAGAAAAATTGATAATAGGAGTAAATTAGAAAATTGCTTATAACTGCATGCTCTATCTGAATCATAAAAGTTTAATTTTGACTAGACTATTCCTTTAAGTCTTTATTGACTACCTATCAAAATATAAATTTAACTAGACATCTCAAGATCCATTCTCCAACCTTAAACTGTTTTTTAAAAACACAAAACCCATGGAGACGTCTTCCTATTTGCAGATATTAGTCAATACATATTTCTCTTATCTTACATTGAGGCATATTTTTTCAGTAATAAAAGGTCCCTTTGAAGAAACCTACAACACCTCTACCAGAGGGTAACCCCAACTAATACTAGCAGGGATTTGGTACCATGGTACTATTATGAGGATCTATGTAGTTACAAGCAGGGGCAGCAGTACTACAATGTGAATTTCATCATGTCCTCTTGTTACACTTAAATCCATTTTATATGTAATGTGGAAAATTCCTTTAAGGAAACCTACAACTCCTCTACCAGAGGATAACACCAACTAGAATTTACGACTAGAGGAGAATTTGACTGATTGAGGCAAAGAGTTCCATATGTTAGGTGCTATTCTAGAAAAGTCTTGCAGAGAAAAGTCTTGCAGAGGTAATGAGATATGAGGAGAGAAGTAGGTCTTGAGCAGAGGGGGTGGGTTGGGAAGTATAGAAATATTGGAGGGTGCAGTGTTGGTGAGGGCTTTGTATGTTAGGGTCAAAAAATGTTATTTTATTCTTGTGGCTAAGGGAAGCCAGTGGAGGTTTTGGCAAAGAGGTACAGCAGATGTGGAGTATTGCTTAAGGAGAAGAAACTTTAAAGAGTCATTCATTATGGATTGCAGCTGGGACAGATGGTAGCTTGGGAGACAAGAGAAGACAGAATTGCGGAAGTCAAGGCAGAAAATGATAAGGGAGTCAATAAATCTCTTAGTTATGTCTTGAGTGAGGAAGTGACAATTTTTAGACATATTTTTTAAGTGGAAGCGGCAGGAGTTCGCCAAGGGCTTTATGTGGGGAGCAAAAGATAGTTCTTAGTCAAGTGTAACCCCCGAGGCAGCGGGCCTGAGGGGTAGAGGTGAAGACAGAGTTGTCCACAGAAAGTGAGATTTGACCAATGGGGAGATTGGTAGAGGGAGGAATTAGAAGGAGCTAAGTTTTAGTGAGGTTCAGCTTTAGGTAGTTAAAAGCCATCCAGTACGAGATATTAGCTAGTGTCATATAATTTCCTCTGCCCCTTAAACTTCCACTATTCTTCTGGCCCTTTAACCTGGATTCACCTTACTTTTTTGCACAACTCCTCCTTTCCCAATAAATAGCAGCTGCACCATTCTATGTGGCTTGATTTTTTATTCACTTTCTACTCAGACTATGGTTCACCGTTCTCCCTATGTCTCTCTGCCTGCAAATCTACTCATCTCAAGCTTTGGATGCCATTCGCATGCAGGAATTATCTTTGTGCAAGTACTACTTGTTTACTACAATGTTTGTTCAACTCTCAAGGTAACACCATTACGTATTCTCTTTTGGGCTGTGTTTCACTCACATGCTTGTGCTCACAGCTTGTCAGCTGTTCATCTGCGTACCTAACACAACTTCTGGTTACTACTTACACAAAATAAATTACTTGTTCAAGTTTGTTATTGTCATTACTACCGCAACTCATCGTAACCAATTACTCTGTGAATACTAAAGACATTTTGCATCATAACTTTTGTGCAGCTGCATCTGTCATTTGTAATTATCTGTTTCACAGTTAGCTCTGTGCAAGCTCGTTCCTGCAATACCACTGACTACCTCTTGAGGCAATATTACTACTCAGTCAATACTTATACTTGCCTCTTTGGTGTATATATTACCTTTATCTTTTGTGCATTACAGTTTAAGTTGTATTTGTTTTAGTCAACCATTGATGTTTATTAATACAGTAGTTGTAGGTTTTTACTTTTATAAAATCCTATCTCAAAATCTCCGCTTAAAAACCTATATTTACATACGTATTATTTAATGTTATATGAAAACATACTCAGCAGATGTGTTCCACAAACGTAATTTAAATCTAGAGAGTGACAGAATAATCAAGCCTAAAAAATGGAGCCAGCTGAGATGGCTACTCATGTAATGAACTTGCCTCAAAGAATTTATTATCTCTCTCAGGGTTTTCCAGACTTACAGAATGAAAAAAATAAAATTTAAAAGCTATTATAACAAAGCAAACTACTGGCACACAGGTATCACATGACACTTCTGAGCAAATGCTTCATCCTCCTTAAAAAAAATTGGTGACAGATCCCTTTACAGGGAATTAAAAAAAGAATGTCATTTAATGTTTACTTTAAAACCTAAGACTTACTCTTCAGTCATTATAAAAGTATGCACAGTCAATTCTTATCTCTGAGGAGAACCTAGTTCTTAGGCTAATACTTATCTAGAGACTGATGATCCCATACTGAACTCACTTGATCAATTATTTTCCACCATGTCTTCTCTCTATGCTGACACAAACAACCAGATAACTATAGAAACTGCATTAAGGAATATCAGACAAGGGAAAAACCTGTTGAAGATTTCATAGTGGAGTTTAAAAGATGGTCGTTAGATTCCCAGTGGAATTATATCAGTATTAGGAATGTTTCGTTTAGGGTTATCTGAATCTTTGAAAGATGAACTATAATGCATAGAATTATTTCTATCGACAGAAGGTTAAGAGAAATAATTCTAATACTACCCCTACCAATACTGTTTCTGAACCTATGGAAATAAGATTTGTTAGAGGTCCTTTAAGTCTGCAATAGAAATTAGAGGGAAGACTTTAAACTTATGTCTATATAGTGCAGCAAAAGAACATGTTGTAAAGAATTGTCCTCCATCCTTAAAGAGACCAATTCCCGGTAAGGATTATTCTTCAAAAGATTGCTTATCTCTCCAAATTAAATCCTCTTCTTGCTGCATTCTATCTTTAACTCTACAGTGGGACCAAACTCACTTAGAAGCTGATGCTATTATAGACTCTGGTGCTTGTGGTAATTTCATTGACTCATCTTTGGTTACTAAGAATAAAATACCTTGTATAGCAAAGCGTAACCACATTACTGTAAGAGTCATAGATGGAACCCCAATAACTTCAGGACCTATTATTCACCAAACCATACCACTACAAATTTCTACTCACAAAGGACACACAAAATCCATATGATTTGAGGTTATACCTTCACCTTTGTAGGTTTTTACTTCTATAAAATCCTATTTTAAAATCTCAGCTTACAAAACCCATATTCATCTACATATTATTTAATGTTATATGAAAAAATACTCAGCAGTTGTGTTCCACAAACTTAATTTAAAGCTAGAAAGTGACAGCCAGGCAGCTTGTGACAGTCAGCAGGGAAGAGGAAATGTTTGGTGCAAAAAGGTAGATTTGGGTGTTGTGTGCTTAAAGACGATACTGAAACTGACAGGACTTGATTAGGGAGCCTAGAGATGATGTGTAGACTGAGAAAAGAAGGGGACCTAGAACTACGCCTTGAGGTAAAACAACAGAGTGGAGTAGTGGGGCAGAGGAGGAGCCAGAGAAGGATACGCTGATGGTACGGTTAGGAAGGTAGGAAGAGAGCCACAGTAGAGCTGTGTCACTAATACCCAAAGGAATGGTCTGGAGCAGTAATGGATGATCAACAGTGTCAAAGGCTGCAGAAAGGTTTAAATGGATTACCATGGAGTAGTGACCTTTAGATTTGGCAGTAACCAGGCCACCTTGGTAATGGCAGTTTCGGTAGAGTGTTGGGTGCGAAGGCCAGATTACAAAGTGTCAAGAAGATGGGTAGATGAGACAAAGTGTGATAAGCATGTATAAACAATATGTCAAGAATTTTAGAGACTAGGGGAAGATGAGAGCTTGGGCGATAGTTGCAAGGGTATGCTGGAACAAGTGAAGGTTTATAAAGAATAGGTGTGATTATAGCATTTTTAAGGGATGATAGAAATGCACCAGATTTTAGGGAGAGGTTGAATATATGTGTGAGGATGGGTAGGGGAAAGGGAAGGTAGCAGATGTGAGGGAATAGGATCAAAGGGACAACTAATAAGATGGGAAAATAAAAGGAGTTCAGAAACCTCCTCCTCTGTAACAGGAGTTAATGTGCTGAGTTTTGGGGTAAGCTGAGTTTGAATGTTTGCAGTGATTTGTTAGGTGAGGATATTGTTGTTGTGGAGGTTATTTTACGTTGGCTGGAGTCAATTTTGGTTTTGAAATGTATTGAAAAGTCATGCTGTGAGAGAAGTGGTAGTGGGAGGAGAGAGAGGACACAGTTTGCATTGAATGGAAATGCTCAAGCTTCCTCTAAATATCAGTATCAACTCATTTATTTATTACAGCTGTGTCTTAACAGTCAGAGAATTTCAGGTTTTGTGTGTTAAATATCTGTTTTCTTTCAATAGTATCTAGTTTACATTACTCTCAGGCCTAGCAGAGAGGTTCAAGTATATCCTAAATTGATAAATTGATAAAGTTACATTTTTATAATTTGTGTTGTTACATTGCCTCTTAGACAATATTTACTGTTCTCTCTAAATATTTAAAATTCTTAATGTGTAACTCTAACCGGCCTGTTGGCTTACATGTTAGAAAACTGATACAGTATAAGATTTTGTGTGCACTAGAGAGTAAGTGGGTGTCTGAGTAAAGACAGAGGGCATGATAAGAAAAGGTACATGGGCATGGAGAGACAGTTTCTGTTGAGTTGAAAGGTTTAGGAAGAGGTAGTAGGGCTATTTCAATGGGATTAATAAAATGGTGGCTGAAGTTCATCTAGAGAGTTAGGTTTACAAATAAAAGGGTGCAGTAGAAATGGCCCAGTGGGTTTTAAGTGCCAATTCTAGTTAAGGCTTTGGTGATGACGAGGGGAGCTGATGGGTAAAGCGCCCTTGAAGTATCAGTTGCATATGCACAAACTGCATATGTGAGATTACAGTAAGATGATATATATGACATCTATTTTGATTAAAATGTGATGTTAAATTATCTTTAGAACTTCAGACCTTTCCAGAAGAACTTTTTAATTGGTTAACCAATGTTCCTTTATCATTCATTTAAATATTTTTCTAAATTTTCATCCATGTAAACAAAGAGAACACATTATTTGTCAAGCTGATACATTAAAAATACAGCATTTTTTATGGCACATTTACACAACATTTAATTTAAAAACATCACTTGAAAATGATGACTGAAGGGCAAATTTGGCTTCAAATATTTACCTTTCTACATGCAGAAAATATTTATAAAGTATGAAAATGTGGTAATATGTGAAATATTATGAGGAAAACTAGTTTTTTTTTGTTTGTTTTTTTATTGAGGTCAAGGCTTTGGCATACATATAAAGTATTACAAAATTGGATGATTGTGATTCAAAAAAGAGAAAATTTAAGACATATGCAATGAACAGAGTCTGTTATAACAGAGAGCTTAAAATAGATTAGCCATCAACAATATCTGCAATAACAAAGAGCATAATATAGATTACCTATAGTAATTAGTAATTAATAGTAATTTAAACCTTCTATATTGTCCCAAAGGCCTCTCTTGGACCTCATACTTCATGGGGTAATGGAATTGGCAGAAGGCTATCCGAAAAAAGGAGACCACTTATGGATCTCGTTATTTGGACCTCAGATTTTTTTTTTTTATTGTATTGTATAACATAAAATTCTCCGTGCTGACCAATGCGTGGTAGATAATAGTCTCAGGACAATTTGTAAAACATTGTTCAGGCAAAAATATATTGCTCAACATTAATATTAATATAAGGTGTCCAGCGTATAGCCTGCCAAGAAAGCAACATTTATGCCTTTATACTATTTAAAGGGTCACTAAACCCAAAATCTTTCTTTCATGATTCAGAAAGAACATACAAATTTAAACAACATTACAATTTACTTCTATTATTTATTTTGCTTCATTTTTTAGATATCCTTATTTGAAGAAAAAGCAATGCACATGGGTGAGCCAATCACATGAGGCTTCTATGTGCAGCAACCAATCAGCAGCTACTGAGCAAATCTAGATATGCTTTTCAGCAAAGAATATCAAGAGAATAAAACAAATTAAATAGAAGTAAATTAGAAAGATGTTTAAAATTGAATTCTCTTTCTAAATCATGAAAGAAAAAATGTGGGTTTCATGTCCCTTTAACTCAGCTAGCATTAAAAGGAGATATATACTGTGATCTCAGGGAGTTATATACAAGAGATGGTTATGAAGCTACCGTATATATTAAAATAAAAAATAAAAAATAACACTAGATAGAGAAGTCTGAGTTTAGCCACGCAAGATCACAGACTCCAAAAAGAATCTGACACTACTTCCTATCTAGAATGAGGGGACTAATAAAATATAGAAAAGATCACTGCTGCATATTATAAAAGGTCTAAAGGGTCCATCATTGCACTCTCACAGGAAACTAGCTAAAATCTGGGATAATCAGCACAATATAGGGGCACATTATAATAAAATATAAATTATTTTACATGCATCAAAAGTTACTAAAAATCTGGGAAGATATCGGCTCTGAAATTAAAAGTGCTGATACAATAAACTTTAGTTTAGGCTGAGCATGGTATGTATAGATAACACATAAAGTTACTCAGCCTATGAGAAACAGTATTTAGTATAAAACAATAATAGGACCCCGTATCTAGCAATATAATATTCTGTGGAGAGAAAATACGTGAGCCGCTTAGATCAGCATATTTGAAGCTAGCTAAGTCCCTATGTCAAATAAATATGCTATATGGAATTCCATAAACACACAAGCAAAAGTACAGTTGTAGAGAAAGACAAAATCCCATATGAACCATGAAACAAACAAAACACCATCAGGGTCAAAGGGCCACTATGAAAGTATAACTATATCTTATATTGACAGAATACAAGGAGGTAACAAAACAGCCATCATAGTTCCGTTACTCTGGGCATGACCCATACTCAACCAACTCCTGAACGAATTCCCCGGAGGCAGCCCATGCCACCAGTCAGTTGTAGAATCGCTACAGGTGTTAGCCATACAGGTAAGAAGGCAGAAGGGTAATGTCTCTGTTCTCGAACAGCCTCCCAATTGAGCCACAGCAGCTATGGGCAGCAAGGAATTCCCATTAGTAGAAAAGTAGGTGAGGAGCATATTTTTTGTGTATCTTTTTGGTCCTGGAGCAGATCCTTGACAGAGGCTCTCCCGCTTGTGTGTATCCCAGTGACCAGAACATACATAGGGACTAGTTGGGTCCCAGCCGTGCAATTAATGCTGATCTGCAAGGAGGCAGCATTGCTTGCGATAGTCCTTTCAGTGATCACGGCTGTAGTCATTACATCCCTGGTCTCGGGCTCTGTGATGGCTTGTGTCTTAACTTCTTTATAGCTGGCCAGGGTAGTTATGAAGCGCTGGGGCCCCAACGCGCTGTTGTCTAGGCACATCGCCAAAGCAGGCTTGACTTGCATAGGTTGCTGGGATAATTGCAGGACTTCAGATGGAAACGCCATGTTTAGCTTTTCAGCAAGGGTCTTGTGGTGTTCCACCAAGAGATTGTGCAACGCCTCTAGAAAGTTAGCAGTGTTCTCCATATCGACCTTCTCTTGAATTCTTTAGGTCAGCACAATAGATAAAGATTAATGGTTGCACTCACGGTGCTTGTATAACCTCAAAAGTAGGGAGTTTCTTAGGCAAATCACACGTAGTACTGCTTAACGACAGGGCCAAGGGTGCCCTGCCGGGGAGTATATTAAAGGCCAAGATCTTGTGTCGGCTCCGGACGTCGATGCCAGCAGCAATTCTCATGGTTTCAGGCACACTAATTGTGGCTTCCAATATATAAATCGGCTCTCATAAAATTTGACACTGATCAGTCAATTAAAGGATGGGGTTTTAAAGTTTTTAGTGAAAAGCTGTAGCAGCATGCAGCAATGCGACTATTCATGGCCGCTGCCCGGAAGTTCCCCCAGGAAAACTATCTAAATGTTTAAGGGACACTGAACCCAAATTTTTTCTTTCGTGATTCAGATAGAGCATGCAATTTAAGCAACTTTCTAATTTACTCCTATTATCAATTTTTCTTCATTCACTAGCTATCTTTATTTGAAAAAGAAGGCATCTAAGATTTTTTTTGGTTGAGACCTCTAGACAGCACTTTTTTATTGGAGGATGAATTTATCCACCAATCAGTAAGAACAACCCAGATTGTTCACCAAAAATGGGCCGGCATCTAAACTTACATTCTTGCATTTCAAATAAAGATATAAAGAGCATGAAGAAAATGTGATAATAGGAGTAAATTAGAAAGTTGCTTAAAATGTCATGCTCTATCTGAATCACGAAATAAAAAAATTGGGTTCAGTGTCCCTTTAGATCTCAGTTTGATAAATTGGCCCTCTATTTATAAGTGTTTAGATATTCTATTTTTTCATTCTGCATATTTTATATTGAACTTTAATAAATAGGATTGCAAATACAATGTCTGTCTACAAATACCATTCTCTTACTATTTTGTCTTATGCTGAATCATTTTCCAATAATAGTTTTTACACAGTGTATACACCATCTTTATTTTTTTGCAGTTTTGAAGTAAACACTCCATTGTTTCCTGCAGGGATATTCCACAGACTTTTTCATTATTGTGAATCATGTAAACAATCTATATTTTTTAGGTTTACAGGAAAAGAACTGACAGTCATTATTGCTATTACTCTGATTCTTTTGTGGCTTTACAAGATTATATTTTATTGCACTAACAGAAGACATAGTATAACAAAAATGAAATCCAATACATTACCACTGACCTTTACAGAGCATTATCGCATTATCACATTATATACTCTTTAGAAAAATGTCTGCCCACAACAGTTACAAATCATGTTAAAATTGATCTAGTGCATTTGTCTTATGAGCCAAATAAAACCTCAATTACCTGTGCGTACAGCAAAATTCTGAGGGCCCGATTCTAAAAATCTCTCTGGGCTGATGAGATTCTATAAGAATATTTGCCAATCCTTTTATTTCCCTAGTGGTATTACATGAAGCTACTTTGTACCCTAAAAACAGGGTGTCTCGCTAAGGGGGCATATACTGCATTTTCGTATGGGAAGGAGATGCATAGATTACAAAAGTGCAAAATAAAAATTGTAATTTAAAATTCATACAAAATGAATAATTAAACCATTTACATGAAAATTGTTTTGTTAAAGTGCATCAAAAAAATCGCATTTTATTAAAATGTAAAACTTGTATGTAAATTACACAGATAAATCGTATTAAATATGCACAGCGTAAATCATAATTTAAGTACACTGGATGTACCAAAAACACATAGAAGTGTACTTATAAGTACAAACTACAAAGGGTAATTGTTGTTTATTTGTACAATGGGCAGAACAAGGGCGTTCCTTTGGTGTGTATGAAATTTTCTCTTAAATCCCTGTGCAATTCTGTAAACATTTCAACCCTATAGATCTTGAAAGGTTGCTATCTTTTATCAAAATATTTCAAAAATACCTATGCATATGAAAATACCAGCAAATTTGAGGTACAGTGCACTAAAAACAGTGTAATTTGATTTGTATTTGGTGTAATTTTAAATATACGCTGGGGTCTCCCTCTCTACTTTGTTCTGCATTGCGAACGTTTACATAACAGAGAGCTCTCATTATTTTTATGGGAGACATCTCGCAATTCGCTGGAACAGACCTTTTTTTTATAGAATTCTATGAGGGCTGCCCCTGTCAGAATGGAATGTCTAGAATGGCACATTTTATAGAATCGACCCCTAATTGTAAATAACTAAAAAAGCGACAACACATAAATCAGACCAACTTCAAACTAAGCCCTTCACTACAGGGAATTTCAGAGAAAAACTTGTCCAAAATACCAGAGAATTTTTAGCATTTTTGCTATCACTCCACCTAAACAGAAATAGAGCCTTGTTTTTATTTATTTACCTGTCAAAACCCAAGGTATTGATCTAGGTCCATATTGTTATATCTCATGTCACCATGTCACTGTCAAATGCGATCAAATAAAAAAAAAAGTTGACTTTTTCACAAATTCTTTTGTGATTCAGATTGAGCATGAAATTTTAAGCAACTTTCTAATTTACTCCTATTATCATATTTTCTTCATTCTCTTAGTATGTTTATTTGAAATGCAAGAATGTAAGTTTAGATGCCGGCCCATTTTTGGTGAACAACCTGGGTTGTCCTTGCTGATTGGTGGATAAATTCATCCACCAATAAAAAACTGCTGTCCAGAGTACTGAAACAAAAAAAAAGCTTAGATGCCTTCTTTTTCAAATAATGATAGCAAGAGAACGAAGAAAAATTGATAATAGGAGTAAATTAGAAAGTTGCTTAAAATTGCATGCTCTTGGTGAGAAAAGAAGTTAATTAAAGAGCTCTGTCTGGAGTTCCGGAGGAGGAGTTCAGGTGTGTGGTCACGAGTTGCACCTGCTCTGCATTACCTCCCTTCCAAGCTTGTCTGGCGAGATACCTGTGCCTAAAACCCCAGACCGTGGTTTGCTTGGATAGCTGAATAGATTGCTACTGGGACTTCTATAGGTGCTATAACATCGCACCTGAGCGGTTTGCTACTACCTTGGGAAGGATTCATTCCTTTATTGGTGTAAATAAAAACTGCTGAAACCTGAAATGGGGACCTGAGATAAAGTACACCGCATACTCTTTCCCCTGCTGGGCAATCACAAGGAAAAGATCTCCCTACCTGGTGGGGGCTCCTGCTTGGACATTTCATCCAACCGGCGGGGAAGGTTTGTCAGTGAAGAGGGACGCGGTGCCCCGCTGTTCAGAACTGCCGCCTGCCCCAGGAGGGGTTTCCTGACGCTGAATTCGTGCGGGGCGTGACACGATACGCTACCTGTTGAAAATCTCTATACCTGTGGTGTGGAGGTTGGAGTCAGAGTTCTCTGCTGCAAAGCTGGTTCGGTGTGCACGGCCAAGATCCTCAGAGTCACAGTGCTTCACACAGCTACAGTGTTTAACAACCCTACCCCCCCTCCCACCGGTGCTGCGCGAGGGGTGAGGTATGAGAGTGCTTGTTGGGCTGCTCCTGGAGTAGCGGTGTGGAGTTCTTTTTACCAAGTGTATATGCCTCAGTGACAACCATCAACGGGGCTAGCTTCTCCGGACTCCCCCCTCCCACCGATGCTGCGAGAGAGGGGTAGTCACGGAGAGACGCCGTCTGGATTTCCACTTCACACCTGTCAATAAGGACTGGTAAAGTACCGCTGGCTAGACTGATTTTTCTCCCCTTCATCTCTGCCCTAAAGGTCTTTTCTTGGTTTGCTGTGGAGTAATAACTTTCTTCCCGTCTTTAGTTACCTGAACAGTGACCCCTTCCCCGGTCAATTACTCCCTGTGTAAGGGTAGTTAAACAAAGCTTGTAACTAGGGGTAAAAAAGGAAAGAGACGAAGGACAGGATACCTGGACTTTAATCAGTTAGCGGAAAAAGTGTCAGGCTGAAGTATTCTATTAGAAGTTGTGTATGCAGGGGTTCAATTTTGACTCTTTTTTTGATTTTTTGATTATTTGACTTTTTTTTGCGTCCTCTGCCTTAAAGTGCCATAAAAAGCATTCAGGTTCCTGCCTAACAACTATGGAGATCTCTGTTGATTAGGACCTAGGAATGTTTATAAAAATATGTTTGTAACTGTCTGGTTTAAGCTCTAGTATTATCAGACATTCTAGGCAATCATAGTACTTTCTATATTATAAACGGGGACTGATATTACAGTAGGACTGTTTCTTTTTTCTGTTAGAGGCTTTGGATAGTTAACATGATATGTTAGTGTTTAGGTAAAAGGTTTTTGTAAGGAGCCTTCTCTATATACACTATAATACTCAGAGTTCCTTAGATTACACTCATTTGGTTACAGATTTACTCTGAACAACCCTATTATATAACTGCTGAACCACTGAGCATCTGCACTAATTTATCTTTATGGTTTATATTAAAGGGGAGATTGCTCAAAGCACTGAGACACAGCATGGATAATTAAGTAAGGGAGGAAGGGCTAGGATCTACAAAAATAACTAACTGACTTTGTAATTCTGTTAACCATAGCCCACTCTTCACAAGGGTACGTTTTTGCAGGTTAATCACAAGAAATGTTATTTTAGACTTTCTGTATTATAGAAGATTGTGAATATAACTGTGTAAACTGATTATACTATAACTCCTTGAGAGCTGGGAAACTCCTAAAGAGGGACAGAAGGGGGAAGGAAGAAAAAGAAAAAAAAAATAGTATCCAAAACTAAACTCATCTGAAAGAGGGGTACTGTTTAAATTAATTAAAGGTTTAGGGTGCCTTCAGACTAGCCACCTGGATCACTGAGGTTTATTCTAGCTAAGGGTCAGCGTGTACCACCTGGTTGATTATAGACAGATAAAGCGGGCTCTTCTTACTTATCTATTTATTTATTTGTTTGTTTTTTCTGTTTCTTTTCGTTCCCCCCCTTTTTTTTTTTTTTTGTTTCTCCTTTTTGCTTAGGAGACAGGGATTCCTAACTGAATTCACTTAATTAACACTTTGTCTCCCTTCACATCCTCCTTTTTTCTCTTTTTTTCTTTTTTTGAACTTCTTTTCCCTCACCTCAATCACTGAACACATCACTTAGCACACTCACTTTCCCCCCCCCCCCCCTCACCCCCCCCCCCCCCCCCGGGTTCCCCCTTTTTTTTTTTTTTTTTTTTCCCCTTTTTTTCTCTCCCCTTTCCTTTTCCCACATTAGTCACTAATTATTCAATCAACCCACTGATTACCCACATTTTTTCGTACTCCTTTCCTCCCCCCCCTTTCCTTTCTTTTTCCCCCTTTTTTTTTTTTTTTTTTTTTTTTTTTCTTTCTTCTCTTCTCCCCCCCCCTCTCTCTCCTCACCTTTTCCTCACACGAGTTATTAATTAATCACTATTTTCTTCACTTTAGTACACAGCACATGGATAAGTTTCTTAATAGTCACGGCAAATCCCTGTCTCCAAGTATGACAAATAAACAGAAAGATAGGAGAGCTAAAAATATAACTGATACCCCTATAGATGCACACTCAGCTGAGCCACTAAATACCCAAGCTTTAGTAGATAGTATCTCCGAGGCCCTAGCCCCAAAATTCGAGACCTTGAGATTGGAGATCAAACAAGACATTATGTCCCTCACCCAAGAACTCAAACAATTCTCAAACAGGGTGCAAGAAGTCGAACAGAGAGTCTCGGATCTAGAAGATCTTAGCACAATACATAGTTCCAAGCTGGACACTGCCGACTCTAAGTTGGGGAAAATTCAGTCTAAACTAGAGGAGTTAGAAAACCGTTCCAGAAGGAACAACTTCAGAATCATAGGGGTCCCAGAAGGGAAGCAATATGAAGATCTGAATAAGTTTGTCTCTGAGACATTAGTACAGTTACTTAAAATTCCACAAACATACCCTAAAATTGTTATTGAAAGAATACATAGATTAGGCAGATCTCCCCTGGACAGTACAGGGAAGGCTAGACCTAGACCAGTTATAGTTAAAGTTTTAAACTTTCAGGACAAAACTACTATTTTTGAATATTATCGTAAAAACCAGCCTGTTGTCATGGGGAGTTCAAATATTCTCCTGTTTCAGGATTTTTCCACGGAAACAGCAATAAAGAGAAGGGAGCTCTCGCCAATTTGCACTAAGCTCATTAATTTAGGTATTCGAGCTACCTTAATCTATCCTGCCAGACTCAAAGTCTGGATCAAGGATGAATTTTATTTTGCTGAATCCCCCAAAGATGCAAGGGAACTCTTAGCCAAACTTAATCTCCCTGCTTAGTTGAATGGTTCCCAAACATGGTAGAGTATGGGTTATGGGGCAATCTCGTGTCCCTCCCCTCCCTCCCCTCTCCCCCCCCCCCCCCTTTTTTTTTTTTTTTTTTTTTTTTTTTTTTTCTTTCTTTTCTTCCTCCTCTCTCTCCATCCCCCCTCCCACTCCACTGATTTTGGTAGGCTCAAATTTCAAATATGCAAGAGCTAGATAGTATTAAATTTGCTTCGTGGAATATTGGAGGCCTGACATCCCCCATTAAAAGAAAAGCAATATTAAATCAGCTAAGAAAGATAAACACCGATATTGCATTCCTTCAGGAAACACACTTGAAAATTGAGGAAGTTTTGAAATTAAAATCATCATGGGTGAGGGAGGTATATGCATCTCCAAGTGTAGATAGAAAAAGAGGGGTGGCTATTTTACTTGGAAAAAAGATTATGGTAAATGGTCTGCAAGTTTTAAGTGTTAAAATAGATCCCGAAGGACGTTTTATTATGCTGAAAATCAGAGTGGCAAAAATAACATACACACTGTGTAATATTTACGCTCCTAATGTGATAGATTCAATATTCTGGGATTCCTTACAAACCAAAATAATGTTTTTTCAGGAAGGATACCTGATTTGTGGGGGAGATTTCAATATGACCCCACAATATCCCTTAGACAGGCTGAGAGCTGATTCGAAACAGAGGAAAAACAAAAAAGATAAATTGGAAACTAAGATTATTAAAAATATCATTCAGAATTTGGCTGTAAAAGACATATGGAGATTACAAAACCCTGATGTTAGAGACTTCACGTGCCTTTCTAAGGCACACAAGTCACTCTCCAGAATTGACTTATTTCTTATCGATGATAGGTTGCTTAAATTGAAAGTTAAGGCAGAAATTCTACCGATATCTCTTTCGGACCATGGTCCTATTTCTCTCCAAATTCAACAAGTTGAGGTGAGGACTAGACAATCGCGTTTTTACTTCCCAACCTACTTATCAAAAGATTTAAAATTTAAAAATTGGCTCAAACTTAAATTTGAAGAATACGCAGAACATAATTCTGAGTATCTAGACCGCCCGGTGGTATTTTGGGAGGCGGCGAAGGCAGTCTTAAGAGGGGAAATAATATCATTTAGCTCCAATATAGTCAAAAAACTTAAAGCTAGAGAGAAAGAAATGCTTAGGTCATTGTCTAACTCGTACAATCATTATTTGTTAGCAAAAACGCAGGTAAATTGGTTAAGATACACAAGAGCTAAGAAAGAGAGAGATACTTACCTTATCCATCAAACAACTCAAAAAGATATAAAAACACAAGCTAAGTTCTATAGATTTGGCAACAAATCAGGGAAACTTTTAACTAAGTTAGTTAAAGGAGCGAAAGGCTCGACGACGATTGAATCAATTCAGAGTGAGGGGGAAACACTTACTTCGACCGAAGAGATCTTGATGAACTTTACAAAATATTACCAAGACATTTATACATTAAGAAAATCAGATAAGAGTCAATCGGATCAATTTTGGAGTAATATGATTCTTCCAACTATTACAATAGAAGATAGGGAAAATTTAAATACCCCTATTCGTGAATCTGAAATTGAGTTAGCTATTCTTAAACTTGCATTCGATAAGACACCGGGTCCAGATGCGTTACCAAACGAATTCTACAAAATTCTCTCCCCAGTGATAGTACCGAGCCTTTGCAAAATGTATAATGCCATCTATACTGACGGGGTTCAAATTCCACCCTCCTTTTCGGCTTCAAATACAACCTTAATACCTAAGCAGGGGAAAGATCCTAGTCTGAAAGGTTCTTACAGACCTATAGCTCTCTTGAACACAGATTATAAAATCTTAACCTCTGTGTTAGCAGATAGGCTACAACCTTTATTAAACTCTATTATTCATACTGATCAAGCAGGATTTCTCGCCAACCGCAACTCATCTGCAAAGATAAGAGAGATTCTGTTACTTGTGGATTATTTTTCACAGGGGCGGGAGGAGGAAGAGGACACCCCTGACATGGCAGTTATTTCAATAGATGCTGAAAAAGCATTTGATTCTATACATTATGATCATATAATGCACTCTCTGTCCAAATTTGGTTTTGAAGGTAAATTTTCTCAATTTATAAGGAATCTCTATAATAAACCTCATACAAGGTTGTTAGTTAATAGTATACTCTCCCCAGAAATCACGCTGGAGAGGGGAACACGCCAGGGATGTCCTCTTTCTCCCCTGCTTTTTGATCTCTCAATAGAACCTCTGGCAATTGCAGTTAGACACCAGTTAGAAGGCATAAAAATTCGAAGAAAGGAGCTTAAAATTGCCTTATATGCCGATGATATTCTCTTATATTTATCTAATATCAAAAAAAACCTCCCAATACTATTATCCATTATCAGTCAATTTGGATCCTTTTCAGGATACAAAATAAATAACTCAAAATCGGAATTTCTCTGGTTAAGGAAGAAAAATGACGTGTCCTTAAACATACCTTTTAAAACAGTCTCTGACTCATTTAAATACTTGGGCGTCTTAGTACCTTCAAACATAGAAAATCTCTATGATTTTAATATTCCCCCAATACTTCTAGACATCAAGCAGAAATTGAAAAATTGGCAAAACCTCCCCCTATCTATTTCAGGTCGGGTAGCCCTATTTAAAATGGTTTTATTGCCAAAATTGCTGTACATTCTACAAAATGTTCCAATTATACTCAAGGGGAAGGATATTCGGACACTGAATACTCTGTTGAGAAACTTTATTTGGCAAGGCAAGGTCCCAAGAATTGCTCTCTCTAAGATACAGCTACCTCGAAGTTATGGGGGCTTTGCACTCCCAGATCTGCGTCTTTATAACTATGCTTTCTTAGCACGCATAGTAGCAGATTGGTTCCTGTCTAAGGATTATGTTACAAATAACGAACTAGAAAATAGTATTTGTTACCCATTTCTACCAACGGCTTTGACGCATTGTAAATTAAAATCAATACCTCAAGAGCTGAAAGGGTTTAAAACTATATATAATCCTATACAGAGCTGGTGGAAAATGGGTAAACTCATGGACCTGGACTGCAGAGTGTCAAAGTTCCTTTCATTTGTAGGTAACCCTCAATTTTTAGCAGGTATACACTCAGCAGTGTTCCTAAGATGGCACAGTTTAGGCTTGGGTAGGGTTATTCAATTCATTGATAAGGAGAACCAGTGTGTGAAAACTTTTGAGTCATTAAAACAAGAATTCAATCTGCTTAATAAAGAATTCTTTGCGTACCTACAGGCTAGACATTTTGTAGAAGAGTTACGGAAGGAAGTAAATAGACCATGGTCTTGGGGGAATCTTGAGGGGTGGTTGAACATAGTGGAAAAGGGACACTTGTCTATCACTCCATGTTACCAGTTACTTATCTCCCTTAAGGGCCGATTGAATTTGGAGAAACTTTCAACAGAGTGGAACACCTTAGCACATGATGGAAACATTAATCCACAGCTTGTGCAGGGCTCGTTTACTAGAATAGCACAAACTACACTATCTGCTACCTGGAGGGAGTCTCATGTGAAACTCCTTTATAGGGCATACTTTACCCCAGAAAAAGGTCTCAGATGCGGAAATTTAGATTTTAATAAATGTCCAAAATGTTCGAAACCCGCAGCTGACCTTGTTCATATGATATGGAACTGTCCTAGAGTAAGTCAATTCTGGATGAAACTAGAATATTGGTTGAAGAACTCCCTTAAGATCTCTCCATTAGAATTCTCTTTGACTTATAATGTGTTCTTAAGGAAAGACATGGGGAAGCTACACCCACAACATAAACTAATCAATATGACAATAATTGCAGCTAGATATTTAATATTTAAAAGATGGAAAACGAATGTAACTCCAACTATCATGGAAGTGAAAAACTGTTTAAAAAAACAGTGTATACTAGAACAGAGGGACACGGACATGAATAACGAAGGAGATATTAGAAAGTTTTTTCTAAAATGGTCGCTATTTATTAAGACCCTTTCTGTAACTGAGACTGACTATATGATTTTTCCATTTAGAAATTCGGAACTGGTATTACTCGGAGTATGGTAAAAATGTATCCCAACTTATACGATTCCCAACACTGGGGTGGGGGATGGGGGAGGGAGAGAGAGCAGAGGTTAATCCTACCCTTTTAATTCTTTGATCCCCTTTTTTTTTTTTTTTTTTTTCTCTTTTCTTTCTTTCTTCTTTTTTTTTCTCTGTTTGGAGGAGGGGGCCGCGGGGGGAGGGTGGGTCGGTTAATATAAACGATGTTATGATCAGAGGCGATTATAAATAGAGGTGATCCTTAAAATACATCAGTACAAGGAGTCAAACTAAAGATAGGTCAAATTCAGACCCAACTTATAGAGTATTTTTTTTTTTTTTTTTTTTTTTTTTTTATTTAGCTACAATGGATTGAAAGTCGTAGTCTATGGATTATGTGTAAACTTTATTCATATTTGTTCTTTGAATGTTGTATTAAGGTAATTACCTTTATCGTGGTTTTTTGTTGTACCTCTGAGTGTGATATCAATAAAAATTATTTTGAAAAAAAAAAAAAAAAAATTGCATGCTCTTTCTGAATTACAAAAGAAAAAATTTGGGTTCAGTGTCCCTTTAAATTATTTACACACTGCTTGTGCAATCATGACACAAATGATTGTAAAAGATTATCTGGGATCCCTTTATTCAGAAATAGCAGACTTTGTTTTCACTTTTTTTTTTTTGTTATTAGAATGCTGCTAATTGCAGCTGCGCACAACACTTCTATTATTCCCAGCAGTGAAGGGGTTAATCAGGTAGCTTGTAGGTTTAATCTTAGTTGTAGTGTAGAGATTACCCTCCCACCTCCTGTTCCTCCAAAACAGCTCTTTTACCTCCCTCAACCCCTATTGGTCGCTATCATCTTAGGTACTGGTCTTGCAGACAGTCTGCCAGTATGCAATCATTTTTTTTTTATTATTTTCTTCAGTGTAGAAAACCCCCCCTGCCTCCCTGATCCCCCCAAATAGCCATCTAACCCTCCCCTCCCACTAATTGCAGCCTTCTTTAGTACTGGCAGCTGTCTGCCAGTGCCTATACATACATTTTTTTCTGTAGTGTAGCTCCCATCCCTCACTCTCCCTTCCTTTTTATTTTTGGCAGTGCAGAGCCCATGCCACTTATAACGCTTCTTATACAGGCTGCTTTTAGAAATTATAACACCATTCCCCTCTCAATTGGGCATTTAACACATACTATTTGCTTTTGAACCCGTTGAGGCTGCTGCAAGGTAAATCCCTCCCACTTTTCCACAAACGTTTTAACTCTTAATTTCAGGTCACTTGTAGCAAACAGCAAACTGTTCCTCTATCAATTGGTGTAACAATGAGCTTTTATGTTGCCTAAATGAAGATGGTTTCTTGTTTCGCCACTCCTTGAGTACTAGAAACTAGTACTTGAAAATAGTGTTATGAACTAATGACTTGCGTTTTCCTAGTTTATTTGAGAAATGTAAAAATAGTGTGGCTTTTTCATTCACGCTGATGTTAAAGGGACATGAAACCCAATATTTTTCTTTTATGATTTAGGTAGAACATACAATTTGAAACAACTTTCCAGTTTACTTCTATTATCAAACATGCCTTATTCTCTTGGTATCATTTGTTGAAAGAGCAGCAATGCACTACTGCTTTCTAACTGAACACATAGGTGAGCCGATGACAATAGGCATATATATGCATCCACCAATCAGCAGCTAGAACCTAAGTTCTTTGCTGCTCCTGAGCTTATCTAGATAAACCTTTCAGCAATGGATAACAAGAGAAGGAAGCAAATTAAATAATATAAGTAAATTTGAAAGTTGTTTAAAATTGTATGTTCTGTCTAAATCATCGTCTCATTATGCCTTTACTGTCCCTTTAAGAGTGCATAACTTGTTCAATCAACTTTTAATCATGGTTTAACTTAATTAGGTGTGGACAAGTTTTAAAAAAGTGTAATATATCTGAATGTTGGCATTTGATGCAAACATTAGTGGCGTCTTTTACCCACTTACCATAAACGTTAGGTGTGGTGTATACTCTGTGTAATGTTTTAAGATGAATCTCCCTCACGTCGGCCATTAGAGTGGCTTTCCATACTCTTTGAAACCTGCATTTCCTATATTTGTGTCTGCAGTATTTCTGTCCACCTGCGACTAATGTTCGCCTTAATATGTTAGTCTGTTTAGTCAATTAGCATTTTATAGATAGGTGTTATGGACTGTATACCCTGTTTAGTAAGTGCTACCATTCTAGAGATAGCATCCAAATTATCTGTGAAATTAATGTGCTTTCTAAGATGTCACATAGGGCTAGATTACAACTGGAGCGCTAAATTATCGTGCACGATAAATAATCAGCCATTAAAAGTGTCTAGTTATTGCTACCGCAAGCATGCGGTATCAAGTAGCGCTTATAAAACTAACCAGAGATCAGATCTCTGGTTAATTTTATAAATGTGCCCCAAATGCTCCCAAAATACACATAGCAGCATCTTTATTTTTTAATAAAATAACTGCACTTGACAGTTTTTTGGCATTATCCCTGTCAGTCTATTTTCAAGTATTTTGGTGAATATTTCATAATCACTATTTAATAGCGATATGGGCCTGTATGACTTGCTCAGGGTTGGATCTCTCCCAGGTTTTGGTAAAATACAGATGTTATTCTCTGTGAAGCGGTTACTTAGTTCGGGGTTTTGCATCTTTAATTGACAATTGACATTGT
Organism: Bombina bombina; assembly: GCF_027579735.1. Classification (NCBI taxonomy): domain Eukaryota; kingdom Metazoa; phylum Chordata; class Amphibia; order Anura; family Bombinatoridae; genus Bombina; species Bombina bombina. The sequence continues at coordinate 991,661,614 of NC_069503.1, forward strand.
CTATCCGTATTTGTCTGAATTTTGTCCCATTCATCCTTTCATCTGCATAATGACTATACAAATGGACTGAAATGGATGAGTAACAACATTTTTCATGATTCTTAGTCACATATGTTTCATTTTTTGTTCAGCACTTATAGTGCCACAAAAAGGGGCAGAGAGCACAGGAAAGGGGGAAGGAGTTGAGATTGTTTGACAAATCAGGCAGCACGGAACAGGTGCATACTAGGGGGAAGGCCTTTGACCCCCATGATGACAAGAGCAGAAGGGGTGGGGTTTTGGACTGAGGCTATAAGAAGAAGTTTCGGTGGAAAGCAGCCATCTTTTGACATAATTTTTGAGAAGTAAGTACATTCTAACACCTTAGCATCAGCACAGCGTGTAAATGAGTGGCTCCATGGATCTACAGAAGCTTTTGAAAGTCGAAACGTCGCTGTCACGTGAAAAAGGGGCTGGCTGGGTACTCCAACAGTTGAAGACAGTGGCGGCACAGGCTACAGAGTTGGGAGTGGCCTGTAAAGCGGCGGCACAGGAGCAGAGGACAAGGCCCCTATGGCGCTCCAAACCGCTGGAGTACCTGAGCCCAGAGGCCGTCACATCATGGCAATCCGGAGGTGGGTTGGCCCGAGCCATAACATAGAGCAGGAAGGGCAGGTTGGCAGCTGCAACCACTGCTGGAGTGCGGGGAGGCAGCATTGAACCAGTAGAGGAAGGAAGGAGAATCATGGCAAAGGCCGCAATGAGAAACGGCGCCTCTCTAGGAGCAATTGGTAAGATGCACTGAACTGCAAATGAATGGGACAAGTGGGGATGAAGCGGAGCAAGTTAATGAGTTATTGGGGTCATTAATTATAAATTTGCCCATAAACCCCCTGTGCTTTCAAATGGGTATTTAGTTGGAAAAGATTAGGGCTATGAGCTTTTATGGAAGAGGGGGGGTGCCGGTTGCCCACAGGGTTATGAGTCATTAGATGAAGGCTCTAAGGGTTAGGCAGTTTCCTTTCCTGGTATGCTCTCATCACCCTGGGGGGTATATAATGATTTTCACGGTGTTGTGTTCACTCATAGGGGGATAGGAGAAACCTGCAGCGCATCAGGACCTGAAAATGGAGCTGGTAAAGGTGGAAGGGGACTCTTTACACCTGTTGGACCACTACAGCAATTTTGTGGAAGAGACATCAGTGGGACAAGTGGACATGAGCAGGGTGAGTGAGGCTGCAGCCCTGGCTCAGTTGCTGCAGGTTATTTTGGGAGAAGATGGGCGGAGGGGGGCTCTAGCCAGGAAAGGAGGCAACCAGATGGAGGGAACAGTTGCCGGAGCTCTGGGCAGATGTCTACGGAGAGGGTAGGATGGGCCTGATCCTTTTGCATTGCAGGAAAGATGGCAGAGCCCGAGCATGGTGAGGGTCGATAGGATGAGCAGCCAGGTAGAAGCAGGACGCGTTAGAGGACACCCGTGTTCCCTGCAAGTGAGGAGAGGCAGAGATAGGGACAAGATTTCTCCAACCTGGGCAAGGCTGGACCATCAGGTGAGAGACAGGACCAGGTCACGGAGGTCACGCTCCCGTTCGAGGAGACTTTCTGGAGTATGGTGAATGGTGGAGCATGGACATAACCAAGGGAGGCTAGGGGTGCTGGGAGTAATGGAACAGGACATTCAGCAAAACAGACGGTGCCAGGGGCTGGACCATTGATGCCTACTGATTCAGGTGAGGTGACACAGTCTGTGGTTTTTCCTAGTATGACTGAGGGGATGGATGCAGGATGAATGGTGCTCTTGAAGGGTCTCAAGGAGCTGATAGCTCAAGCAGAGAGGTAGGTGGCAGGGCAGGTCCTTTGGGGGCAACTGCATCAGAAGCAGGGGCATGGGCAAGAGTGGGCTCAGTGCTCAGTGGAGAAGGAGGACCCCGGTGATGGGGGAACCAGGACTGGCAGCAAAGGACTAAAAGTTTTGGAGAAGGCCTTTAGGCGGCCGTGCCTTTACTCTATAGGATCATTGGATTTGCACCTGATGGTGGAGGTGAAGGAAACAATTTGGAAGCAGAAGTTTTTAGAGATCTTTTCGCTGCTGCCATTGGATGAATTTGTGAGGATTAAAGAGGATCCTAAAGGGGAGTCTGGGAAGAAGGAGGAAGAGGAATGAAAGAAAAGGTATAGGAAACTGCCGAAGATGTTTGGGAATTGGTCCTGAGCCTTTTGCATACTGACCAGTGTCATGGCTGAGAAACAGGGGTCGGCTCTCTTCTGTTACTATAATGAAATTGCATTAGCGTATTGGACATATGGGGCAATGGCCTGGTGGTGTTACAAGGAGCAGTTTAGGCAAAGAATTGCAGTGAGGCTGGATATGAGGTGGGATGACCGAGGCATGGGTATCTGGCTGGAGATCATGACACCATTGTGGGGCAACCAGTCCTTTCAGGGCTCGGATATTCTTATGGGTGAGGAACGACCAGTGGGACGTCAGTGGCCATCAGAAAGGGGCTTTGTTTTCAATTCAACGATGGAACTTGTCGCTTCGAAAGCACATGCAAGTAAAAGCACAAATGTGCAACCTATGGTGGTCTTTACCCCCAGGCCAGGTGTTTCAAAAAAGGCAGGCCAGGAGTTAAGGCAGGAGACATGGCTGTTCTGGGCTCAGACCCCAGTGAAAGTAAAAATGATGGTCCCCTGGTTAGAACTGTACGGTAAGAGGAGAAAGGGGCTGGATGCAGAGTTATTGTTGCCGGGGTTTAGTTCTGGGTTTCGTATTCTGTTTGTTGAACAACCGGGGTCACGGGTCTATGGAAATTTGAGTTTGGCAAGGAAATACCTAGAGGTGGTTAGGGGCAAGTTGAATAAGGAGGTGCAGCTTGGGCGGATGGCAGGCCCCTTTATGGACCACCCCTGTCCAATTTAAGGGTGTCTCCATTGGGGGTGGTACCTAAGAAGGCAACAGACCAGTTTCATATGATACATGATTTATCTTACCCCAAAGGGTCGTCAGTGAATGATGGGATTGACCCCATGTTGGTGGCGGTGAGATACACCTCCTTTGAATAAGCAGCTGCTTTGGTGTGGCAGGCAGCAAAAATGGCGATGATGGCCAATGTCAATGTGGTGGCTGCTTTCAGGCTACTCCTGGTACACCCCATCTGTCACGATTTACTGGGATGTTTCTTTGAGGGCTCATATTATGTTGACTTAGCACTACCCATGGGCTGCTTGATTGCTTGTTCCTATTTTGAAAGATTCAGTTCCTTTGTTGAGTGGGTGGTAGCAAGGCGGGCCAATTGCTTATCCGTCGTCCACTACCTAGATGATTTCCTTTTTGTTGGGCAGTATAATGACAGTGAGTGCCAATAGCTGCTGGATACATTTTGTGTAGTGGTCGAAAACCGAAGGGCCTTGCATGTCACTGAATGTTTTGGGGATATGCATTGATTCAGCAAGGATGGAGTGCAGCCTACCGGAGGATAAGCTAGCGGACCTGAAGTCCTCCATAGCTACGTTGATTGGTAGGCAAAAAGCGACATTAAGGGAGTTGCAATTGCTACTGGGTAAGCTTAATTTCGCTTGTCTGATCATTCCAGTTGGGACAATGTTCTTGAAATGGCTATCCTTTGCCATTGCAGGAGTTAAAGATCCACACCATCATGTGTGTCTTACAAAACACCACAGGAATGACCTGACGGTGTGGATGACCCTCTTGGATGGTTTCAATGGGGGGTTGGTTTTGGAGCTTACCTTTTGGGGCAATGGTGCGTTGGGCAGTGGCCGGATCGGTGGGTGGAGACAGGATTGATTAAGAACATCACATTCTTGGAACTTGTTCCACTATGGGTAGTTCTGTGTATGTGGCAGGGAAAACTGGCTGACAGGAGAGTTACGTTTAGGTCTGACAACATGGGGGTGGTGATGGCTATAAATAGGCTGATTCATTTAGGTGTTTGTTTTGGAATGCTTGAAATGCAATGTATGTTTTAGGGCTGTGCATGTGGCGGGAAAACTTAACAGGGCTGCTCTTTTCTGCAGTGGGACCGCTTTCATGCTCTGGCTCCAGAAGCAGAGGAAATGGGAGACCAGTGCCCAGAGGAACTTTGGTCCACAACATTTCCGACTTAGCTGTCTTAGTGAGGGGAGCATTAGCTTAAAATACATGGAAGGCATACTGGCAGGTATGACGGCAGTGGTGTGTGTTTCTTGGTGACGAGGAGAGGAGAAGTACATCAGGTTGCAGGGAGCAACTTTTGCTGAGGTGAATGCGAGTATTGAGGAATGAGGGGATGGTGCAGCGGAGATTGTCAGCCATGGCTTTTCTTTTTCAGCTCATGGGGTGGGAGGATGTGACAAATAATTTTTTGGTATGTTTAGTGGCCAGGGACTGGAAGAGAAGTGGGAGTGGGAGAGACGCCAGGAGGCCAGTAGTTTTTTCCATCCTCAGGAAAATAGATGGGGTGTTGCAGTCAGTTTGCAGTTCACAGTTTGAGTTTTGCAAATTCAGGGTGGCATTTATATTAGCGTTTTTAGGGGCTTTTAGGATATCTGAATTGGTTGGGGGGAAAAAGGAGGACCCAGGTGGAATTCAGATATTTATAGTTTGGATTGAAGGTGGCAGGGTGCATATTTGGTTACGGTGCTCTAAAACTGACCAACAGGGTAAGGGCCGCTTGATTAGTCTAGAGGCGATTTGAGGGGACTGTTGTCCAGTCCAAGGGTTAAAACGTTACTTGGATGTGTGGAGGAGATTTGAGGGTCCATTGTTCGTACACAAATATGGGTAATTTCTGTCAGGTTTTCAGTTTGTATCGGTGTTAGGGCGGGGTTTGTAGCTTCTCAGTTTTGTTCACACTCATTTAGAATAGGAGCTGCAACTGAGGCCAGTTTGTTGAGGATGGGGGACCAGGCTATAAGGAAAATTGGTAGGTGGGAGTCAGGGAGGTTTAGGTCTTATGTTCGCCAGGCGCTGGCTCCCTAAGTAAATGTTGTTCTTGTTTTTGTTATTATTTTAGGTCCCATTTCATGTTGGCTGATCAGGCACTCTTACATCTCAAGAGCCAAGAAGGCAGCTATTTTGAAGGACAAGAGGAGACAGTTGGGGATCGACCCTGGTACAGCTGTTTTATGGCTTTGGAGGCATGAAATGGTACCAGGTTCTCCTTAAAGTGGATGAGTATGCTCATTTGCTCAGCCCACCAAGTATGTTGTTAATTTACGCAGGTGGGAACGATTTGGGATCTCTCACAAAGTGTTGGTGGACAAAATCAGGAGGGACATGGAGAGGTTGTTGGAGTTGTTTCCAGCTCTGATTTTAATTTGTGAGAGATTGAAACTAGGCTGGTATGGAGGTTTGCATGGGATGAGGCAAAGCTGGACCCTTCCAGGCAGAAGATTAATAGAACTATCAACAGTTTTGTGGCAAAGGTTGGGGGGATTTTGATTAGGCATGTTGAATTTGAAGGTAAATCGGGCAGATGTTTTTTTCACATCAGAAAAGGTACACTTGAATGAGGTGGGGAGCCACTTGTTTGATTTAAATTTGCGGGAAGGGGTTTCAAGGCCTTGCAGCTGGGGGGCGGGGCACGGCATTGATTGCCTTTAGAGGGGGGTGCTTGCTGGGGGAGAGTTAGCAGAGGAAATTGGGGTGTACCCCCTGGTGTCCAGGGGAGGTGGAAGATTGGTAAGGATGTGACTTAATAGTGGTGTAAGTGGGGCCTAATTAAGGTCTCTGATTGGGCAAGCACCTCCTTGGGTTTTGTGGAGATTTTCTGTTTACAGTTGTTCATATATTATCAGTATTACATAAATTGTAGCAAGGGGTACCCGGCATCTAATTGAAACAATATTTGTTATTGCAGTGGGGACACCATCACCATGGGTACCTGGGAGTTTGCTATAGATACTCTGCAGCACTATAGTAGTTATGTAGTATACCTTTTCACTTGGGTGCAAAATATATAACAGTAATTAATAATAATAATAATAATAATTTCTCAGTGGCTGGCTATATTGCACACAGTGCATGTCTGTTGCCCATACTGTTACTAGTATATTATCAGTATTACATATATCATAGTATGGTGTAACTCTGATGCCTGCTGCTGCCTCTCCTGCTCTTGCCCTTCCTGCTCTGTGCTCCTCATAAGTTAAAGACAAATATTGTAGCAATCTGGTGGACACTGTGTCCAAGGCACTCTAGGCACATCTTTGTCCCTCTTCTTCCTTGGAGGTGTATTTATATTTATGTACAGTGCGGCCTAACGATTTCAGTAAGTCTGCTATCTCTTGCCTCTGCCCTTTCTGCTCCTGCCCTTCCTGCTCTGTGGTGGTCATCATCGGTTAGAATGTGTTTGTCCTGCTCCCTTGGAGATGTATTTTTTTTTTTGGGGGGGGGGGGGTTATGTATTGTGTGGCCCACCTAGTTCAGAAACTTTGCTGCCTGCTGCTGCCTCCCCTGCCCTTCCTGCTCAGTGGTGGTCATCATCAGTTAGCACATGTGTCCTACTCTCTTGGATGTGTATTTTTGGGGTTTATGTACTGTGAGGTCTACCTAGTTCAGTAACTCTTCTGCCTACTGGTGCTGCCTACCCTGGTCCTGCCCTTCTCTGAATTGAGTACCAAGCATAACACAACTACAAACTTGCTATGGAGCAGGTGTGAGAAAGTGAGGAATCTAGATACTTTAGCATGAGGGAGTTGAGTGTTGGGGAAAAAAGTAAGATTGTGTGGAAAGGTTGTAGTGATTGGAAGTGAAAGGTAGAAGGGGGGAGACAATAGGGTGATGAGAAAAGGTAGAGCTGGGGAATAATTGATATTACTGTAGTTACCAAATGTTTTTTGAAAAAAATGAAGAAAAAAAAAAGAAAAAACTGTTCTAGTTCTTGTATGTTCTCATGTCACAGATAGTACTGAATATTGCAGTTGTTGGCCTTTCCTAGTAGTTTCATTGTGTTGCTAAAATTAATGTTTTGTGGGCTTCCCATTGGCGTAATGCAATTAAATGAACTTTGTTTTGAACTAAATGTTTATCCGAATAAACGACTCAAATTGGCTGAAAATTCTGAACTGAATCATTTTACAAATCAAATTGTTTGCCTGTTCTCGTCTTATCTTTAAAGTTTAATGTCCTACAGTTTGCCGTATTAAAGGGACAGTATAGTCAAAATTAAACTTTTTATGATTGAGATAGGGCATGTCATTTTAAAACGCTTTCCAATTTACTTATCATCAAATTTGCTTTGTCCTCTTGATATTCTTAGTTGAAAGCTAAACCTAGGTAGGCACATATATTAATGTCTAAGCCCTTGAAGGCTGCCTCTTATCTGAAAGCATTTTACAGTTTTCACAGCTATAGGGTGTTAGTTCATGTGTGCCATATAGATAACATTGTGCTCATCAGCACGTGGAGTTACTTATGAGAGGGCACTGATTGGCTAAAATGCAAGTTTGTCAAAAGAACTGAAATAAGGGGGCAGTCTGCAGATGCTTAGATACAAGGTTCTGGTATAGATTCTCCCTTGAAACTTCTGTCCCCACTCACAAAAATGTTAGTTTTTATAATTCAGCCCTAAAGGATTTGGAACTCTGTTACAGAAAGTATGGTCTGCAATAATAAAAAAACAAAAAAACATTTTCCCTTGTTGTCCATTTACCTCCATGTTTAAATCGTGTGGTTTCAAAAATATGCTGTGAGGCAATGTTTAACTTGCTGTAATCTTATGGTTCACTACATTTCTTAGTATTTCTCAGTGCAATTGCATGCTTTGAACTGTGAAAGGTCTGAAAGATACTAACTTGTAGCCTGAACATTTATTTACTCTGGGAAACCCTCACTAAATTCTGTATTGCGTAAAACAGACATGTTCTTGTATTCGAATAATGTTTGATGCAGACAATAAATATTTAGGAAATATTTTAATGAAAACAATACAAAAAAACATATTTACAGAAAATAAATTATTTTCATTTTTTTTACCTTGTTCCCCCTAAAAACATGGTTTGGATGCCAATATTTTCAACAGTACATATTACTGTGAGCACTATCATATATACTGCATTTAAAAATACAATTTGACTTGCTACATAACTAAATTCCATACATTACAATGGTACTGCCTTTCAGATAATTATACTTATAACTGCATATTGAAAAAAAAGTTATTATGGTACAACCAAGAAGAGGAACAAGGCAAAAATCATAATATAATTTAGACACATGTTATTGTCTAATACACAGTAAATAAAATTCATATAAAGAACCTAAAAATGTGAATTCCAGTATGTGTTTATTTGTGTAGGACCAATAACCTAAATATTTCATACAACTGTTCTTTGATACTTCAGCAACCCTTCATTTAACAAAATACTTATGTAATATGGTAGAATTAGCTTTGTAGGGTGAACACATTTCAGCTGAATACTGCAATTCATCCTTTTAAAAGACAGTACAGGGATATGACGACAGCTGCTATATTTATAGGTAATGTTGATGACTCAGCTAAGGTATCTTCATAAAACATTTATCCTCTGCCCATGAAAGTATGTTCAGTCACAATTCTGAAGACAAATTACATTTGCTATAGCAAAACATACAGTGTTATATTCATTTTTGAAATAAGTGAAGTTTATTATATAACATTTTCACAAATCTTTATCAATATTAGCTCAAAATCTCCTGTATAAACATTTATTTTTAAAGGGACACTAAACCCAAATTTTTTATTTCATGATTCAGATAGAGCATGCAATTTTAAGCAACTTTCCAATTTATTCCTATTATCAATGTTTCTTTGTTCTATTGCTATCATTATTTAAAAAGCAGGAATGTAATGCTTAGAAGCCAGCCCATTTTAGGTTCAGCACCCTAGATAGCGCTTGTTTATTGGTGGCTACATTTAGCAAATCAATAAGCAAGCATAACCCAGGTTCTGAACCAAAAATGGGTCGGCTCCTAAGCTTTAAATTCCTGCTTTGTAAATAACAATAGCAATATAATAAAGAACAATTAATACTAAGAGTAAAACAGAAAGTTGCTTAAAATTGCATGCGCTATCTAAATCATTAAAGAAAAAAATTGGGTTTGGTGTACCATTAAATAAGAGGAGCTGAGACTTGGAAAACTACTTTAGAATACATTATAGATGGAAAAGGTGATGAGAAGGTAGAATAGAGAGAACTTTTCAACCTCTGATACCGTACATGAAAAGATTTTGATCAGAACTAATATATTAGTTGCAGTTGTGGAGTTAAAGGGACATGAAACCCAAATCTTTTCTTTCATGATTCAGACAGAGCATGTGATTGTAAACAACTTTCCAATTTACTTCTGTTCTAAAATTTGTTTTGCTCTCTTGGTATCCATTGTTGCAGTAATCCTCTACTGGGAACTAGCTGAACACATCAGGTGAACCAATGATAAGAGGCATATGTGCTGCCACAAATCAGCAGGTAAATAACAGTCACAAAGACTGCATTAGATAACTAAATATGCAAAAGACCAATGAAGTGAGATCAAAATATGCAGGTAATTTGAAACAACATTGACAGCAGATAAGAGCCATAGGCCCAGCAAGTCTGCCTGATATTTCCTAAAAGTATAAACCTAGGTTGTATAAACATGGTTCATAGAATAGCCTTATACTTATCCCAGGCATCCTTGAAGTCCCCAACAGTGTTTGTCATTATCACTTCTAGTGGAAGTTTATTCCATGAATCAATCACCCTTTCTGTAAAGAAGGGCTTCCTCAAATTACTCCTGAATATGCTATCCTTCAGCTTGAGATCATGACCCCTTGTTCTTGAATTTTTCTTTTTATGTAAACTACTCCAGCCTCAGCTGTTGTTTCGCAAACATTCGAAAAATGAAACTAATTTTAACACATTTGTTCGTTCTTTTTACATTTTTTGTACAACATTCTAACATTTGTTTAATGTAATAGTATTTCTAATGCTTTCTTTAAATGTAATATTTGATTTGAATTTTCTAATAATTTGATTCGAATTATGCAGCGAAATTTGAATTTATATATTTGTAATAGTATTTCTAATGCTTTCTTTAAATGTAATATTTGAAGTATGCAATATTCGAATTTGAAACATTCAAATTGATATATTTGTATCTATTATGTATCAATTTACTAAATTCTCTACCACATGAACTATTGAACATCTGAATAGTATTTGTTAAATCGAATGTTACATTCGAAATTTCGAATGTGGACATTCAAACTAATTATAAACATTCAAATTCAAAAGTGACATTCGAAAACTGTAAATTGAATTTGATAATCGAATATTAATAAGAACGAATATTCTTGAAAATTCTATAATGTAAATCAAATTCGTTCTAACATTCAAATTTGAATATAAACATATTCGCCCTTTAATATACTTGAAAGTTGCTATCATATCACCTCTTTCCTTCTCTCCTCTAAGCTAAACATATTTAGGTCATGTACCATTTTGGTAGCCCTCCTTTGCACAGGTTCCGGTTTGTTTATATCCTTCTTTCATGATTCATATCGAGCATGCAATTTGAAACAACTTTCTAATTTACTTTTATTATCAATTTTTCTTTGTCGTCTTAGTATCATTTGTTGAAAGTAGGGAAGTAAGCTTAGGAGCCGACCCTGGAGCACTATATGGCAGCAGTTTTGTAAGAAAGTTATCCTTCTGCAAGAGCATACGGGGCGAGATTACATATGCGGCACAGGCTGAAACCCACGTCACCCCTAATTTCACCCTTCACATCAGGGAATCACATAAACCACGCCGGTAGTTAATATACTGCCGTAAGTCGGATAAACTGGTGATGTCTAGAAATGTGAGTAAATATACATTTCTATAGTCGACAGTTACTTACGACAGTTTAGAAACTGCTGTCGCCTAAGAAAAATAAAAAAAAGTTAAATATCCGTAAAAGTCTAACCCGCCAAAAAAAAAAGGGACACGCCATCATGACCCCACATCGCAACTAATAATAAAAGTATTAACCACTAAACCGCCAACCCCCACAACGCAATATGCTTAATTAAACTATTAACCGATAATCTGCCATTCATCGCAATAAACCTATTTAAAGGGACTGTCTAGTCATAATTAAACTTTCATGATTCAGATAGGGTATGCAATTTTAAACAACTTTCCAATTCACTTTTATCATCAAATTTGCTTTGTCCCCTTGGTGGTAGTTTTGCAAAGTTAAACCTAGTTAGGCTCAAACTGATTTCTAAATGGCTGAAAACCGCCTCTTAACTCAGAGCATTTTGAAATTGTATCACAGTTAGACAGTACTAGTTCATGTGTGTCATATAGATAACATTGTGTTCACTCCCGTGGATTTATTTAGGAGTCGGCACTGATTGGCTAAACTGCATATCTTTCAAAAACACTGAGGTAAAAGCACAGAGATAAAACATATATTAATATAACTGTGTTTGTTATGCAAAACTAGGGAATGGGTAATAAATGGATTATCTATCTTTTTAAACAATAAAAATTCTGGTGTAGAATGTCCCTTTAAGCTATTAACTCCTAAACCGCCAATCCCCCACAACGTAAATAACTAATTTAATTACTATGCCCACTAACCTAACACCCCCTAAATTAACCCCAATTACATTAAATTAAAAAATACTGTTATAATTAAAATAAAAAATCTAACATTACTAAAAAAAAAAAAACTAAGATTAAATTAAATTAATCTAAAAATACAAAAACTAAAAAAGTCTATCATTACAGAAAAAAATAAACCAAATTATCCAAAATAAAAAAAATAAACATAATCCCTATGCAAATAAAAAAGCCCCCCCAAAACAAAAACACCCCTTAATCTAGACTAAACTACCAATAGCCCTTAACATGGCCTTTTGTAGGGCATTGCCTAAGTTTAACAGCTCTTGTACATGTAAAAAACACTAAGTCCCCCCCTAACAGTAAAACACCTCACCCAACAAACCCCCCTTAAAAAAAAAAAAAATGAACACTAAAAAAACCTAACTACCCATTGCTCCTAAAGGGGCATTTGTATGGGCATTGCACTTAAAAGTGCAATCAGCTGTTTTACAGCCCAAAAAACCCTAATCTAAAAAAATAAACCACCCCAAAAAATAAAAAAAAGCCTAAGTCTAACCCCCAAATAGATACTCACCGTCCCTGAAGTCCAGTGGAGATGGTCTTCCAGGTGGTGAAGTCTTCTAAGAAGCGGTGACATCTTTCTTCCAGTGCGGGGACCTCTTCTTGGTTCATCCAGGACCAAGGCAACGCGGAGGTGACCACGGAACTAGACCGGCGACTGCACAGCCATCCAGCGTGGAGATAATCTTCGTACGATCACCGCGGCACACTGAGGATTGAATTCAAGGTACCTGTTTAAAAATGGGGTACCTTGCATTCCTATTGGCAGACATTTTCAAATCAGCCAAAAGGATGAGAGCTACTGAAATTCTATTGGCTGTTCAATTTTTTCTTATTTAATGTAATTGGGGGGGTGTTAGGTTAGGGAGCGTAGTAATTAAATTAGTTATTTGCATTGTGGGGGGTTGGCGGTTTAGGAGTTAATAGCTTAATTAGGTTTATTGCGATGTGGGGGTTTGACGTTTTAGGGGTTAATAGTGTAATTAGGTTTATTACGTTGTGGGGGGTTGGCGAATTAGGGGTTAATATGTTAATTAGAAACTTTGCGATGTGGGGGATAGCAGATTAGGGGTTAATAGGTTCATTAGCTATATTGCGATGTGGGGGTTGGCGGATTTGGGGTTAATATATTTTATTAGTTATTGCGGTGGAGGATGCAGTTGACAGGCAGATAGATACTGCGCATGCGTTAGGTGTTTGTTAATACTTCCAGGGAGTAACGGTGCTCACATTTTCAGCGCAAGGCTTGCTGGGCCTACCTATGTGTGGCAAGGTGAAAATGGAGTAAAATTTCTCAATTTTCACAGTGTAAATCCTTGCGCTGAATATGTGATATCGACTTGCAACGTGGTTCTATGTTAGTTTATGGGAGTAAAAATAGCGGGCAACAGGTGAAATATATGCGCCACGTTTATATGCGGCGCCGTATATGTGATAGCAATACCCGACTAAAAACTGTCAACGCCGCATATGTAATCGCGCCCAAGATTGCAGCACTATTTCCTGTTATGTAGTGCTCCAGACACCTACTTAGGTATCTCTTCAACACAGAATAGCATGGGAGCAAAGCAAACTGAAGAACATATTAAACTATTTTTAAATGGTATTCTCTGTCTGAATCACAAGAGTTTTTCTCGGCTTTTTGCGTTTGTTGGAAATAGTGCGTATTACGAGTTGAAAGTAAACATGTTCACTCGAGCGTAATCACGATTTACGCTCTTCAGGTTAGTGTGACTTCAGGGTAGGGGTAGAAAAAAAAGTTGCACTAAACACAACATAAATACATGTAAAAGTAAAGTTACACTCATATAAACTGTCTGATAAAAATTTGTTTAAAATGTATAAAAAAGATTTATGGTATAAGGTGTTAGAAAAAAAAAGGACTGCAAAGGGCATATTTCTATATATATATATATATATATATATATATATATATATATACATTAATAGTATCACATTTAATAACATAAAGTACATTATCCCTCTATCCACTTATCCCTCTCCCTATCCCTCTATCCCTATCCCTCTATCCATATCCCTCTCCCTCTCCCTCTATCCTTATTCCTCTATCCCTATCCCTCTATTCCTATACCTCTGTCCCTATCCCTCTATCTTTATTTTTCTGCAGTGTAGGATCCCCCTAACCCTCCAAACTCCCTGATCCCCCCTCAAACAGCTCTCTAAACAGCCACCCCCTAACTATTGCCGCCATCTTAGGTACTGGCAGCTGTCTGCCAGTACCTATAAATCCCTTTTTTTTTCTGTATTGTAGTGGTCCCACCACTTACCCCCCTACCACGATCGCCATTTAGTACCCCCCCAAACCCCAACCCCCTTTTCTGTAGTGTAGTTGCCCCATCCCTCCCTCTCCCTTTTTCTTGTTCTGTAGAAACCCCTTTTCTGTAGTGTAGCTGCCCCATCCCTCCCTGTCCCTTTTTTCTGTAGCAACTCCTTTTCTGTAGTGTAGCTGCCCCATCCCTCCGTGTCCATTTTTTTTTGTTCTGTAGCAACCCCTTTTCGGTAGTGTAGCTGCCCCATCACTCCCTGTCCCTTTTTTTTCTGTTACATCCCCTTTTCTGTAGTGTAGCTGCCCCATCCCTCTGTGTCCCTTTTGTGTGTGTCCTGTAGCAACCCCTTTTCAGTAGTGTAGCTGCCCCATCACTCCCTGTCCCTTTTATTTTGTTACATCCCCTTTTCTGTAGTGTAGCTGTCCCATCCCTCCCTGTCTCTTTTTTTTCTGTAGCAACCCCTTTTCTGTAGTGTAGCTGCCCCATCCCTCCCCTTTTTTTCTGTATCAATTCCTTTTCTGTAGTGTAGCTGCCCCATCCCTCCCCTTTGTTTTCTGCAGCAGCCCCTTTTCTGTAGTGCAGCTGCCCCATCCCTCCCTGTCCCTTTAATTTTGTAGCATAGGGCCCTCCCAATCCCTCCCCTTTCCTCCCCCCTCCACTACTACTGATGAGCCGCCCACCCACCACCTGCTTCCCGCACACACCTCCCTCCGGCACCAGCAGTAGATCATTACAGATGGTGACACGCACAGTGTCACCGTCTGTAACCATCAAGCATCTGCCCTCATATGGAGGACGAGCACTGATCGCACTCCGGCTCCATATGAGGCAGATGCTTGGGGCTTCAGGAGCTCCTGCTCTCGGCTGTAACATAACAGCTGAGAGTGCTGGAGCTTCCTGAAGCTGTCTCATATTGCAGTTAAAGGCCAGGTATGTTTGTCTTTGTGCAGTCTCTACTGTGCATGAGAGCTTCGGACAAACATGCTTGGCCTTTAATAAAATAGGATATTTCAATAACGAAGATAGCAATTCTTCATGCGTGCTAACCCGACCACATTAGTCCCCAATGCATTTATTGCACATTCTTATATTCTTCACATAGAAAATAATGTACTTTTTATTATTATATATATATATATATATATCTGATACTCGAAAAAGACAAGGAGAAGGTGGTACTCAGATAAGAAGCAAACGTTTATTCACAGACCTCTGTGAATAAAGGTTTGCTTCTTATCTGAGTGCCACCTTCCCCTTGTCTTTTTCGATAAACATTTGGGCTGCTGGAGGGGAGCCTGGAAGGTAAAGCACCTACTACAGTTTATTGTCTGGATCCTGTGCTTTGGTGATGTGCTAACCCTGTGTGCTTTTTTCTACTATATATCTGATACTGTTATTTTACTTGAATACACGCGATCAGGGGTGGACTGATCAGTCGGGCAAATAGGACCTGGACAGAGGGTCCAGTATTTAGGGGGGCCCACAAATGGCATCTCCATGGTTCCTGGTGTGCTGCTTCTGCTGGGGTTGACAGCTGCCCTATCAGTAACTAAGCAGTTAAGTGTGGATTTAGTGGGGGCTCTGGCCCCAGGGTGGGGGCCTTGTGTCTGGATGTGAGGTTTGTTGCTCAGGGGCCCTAGAGTGTGTGGAGCCCTGTCTGGGGTCTATCGCTGTGAGGGCCATGGAGTGTGGGGTCTAGCCCTGAAGGTTGGAGGCCCTGTTTCTGACCCTTGACGTTGGGGGGTCCTGGTCCTGGAGGTTGGGGGGCCTGGTGGGGGCAGGGCAGGGAAACTACTATGTTCATTTGCATACATTTTAATACATTTGGGTCAGTGTGAGACAGTGGGGGCCCTTCCCTAACTTTTGCACGGTGCCCTGATTGGTCTCAGTCCACCCCTGAACGAGATCGATTTAGCATGCAAGTATAGATGTTAGGTTTTTTTTTTCAATTTGCACTCTCAGTTGAAGTCTGTGGGGGAATAGGTTAAAGTGAACATGACTTTACAAAGTCTATTATTTTCTGTGCATCTGGTTTCAGTTGCTCGCAAACTTTTTACTTTCAACTTGTACCAAGAGTGCAACCAGACGCACGTAAAATCAGCCATCTAGCGAATTTAGCTCAAAATAGTGCTCCACTCATAATCTAGCCTTAAATTTGAGATTTAGTCTCACGGTATTAGTGAATTTTAGAGTGGTTAGATTTGTAATTATGATATTGGTAAACATCTACCTGTATGGCTAAAATATTATGGGCTAGACTAAGTGGCGCAGTATATTTGTTTTTGCAATCACAAAAACTCTGCTAGAGTTAAGATTTTTGCGCTAGTCGGGTTGCGTTTGTAAAAAAATCAAAAACTTAATATGCACTAGTGGTAACCCAAATCACACTTAAAAATTTTAAATTTGTATTCCTTCATAAGAGTCAATGGAGCAAAAAAAGTTGAAAAAATAGCCACTATCTCGCGCAAACACCATGACATATTCGCATTAGTGCTAACCCAACATAAAAATATTTCATATTTAAATGTTCTTTAATATGTTTGCTTATACACAATCGCATTCTGTAATATGCACAAACATGATCGCATACTATAATATGCGCAAAAACGATTGCATACTGTAATATGGCCATACCCGACATGAAAAATATGTATACATATATATTAATGTATTTATATGTGTATATATGTCTGTACATACGTATTGTAACATATGCCTGCCTGATATCACTGTCCCTTTAAGACTGCCTTCCCTGCTTCTGACAATCATGCTGGTTTGGGCAGTATTTGCATTCAACTTACCTGCCTAATTAATCATTCATGCACCTGATTCTCTCAGTCTCTTTTTAAGTCTTCTCAGGCCTAATGTGCATTGCATTAGCTTTAAAGTTGTGTTCCAGAACAACAGAGGTCTGTGTCTGTTACTGCATGGATTTTACCAGCATATTCAAGCTACAGCCTTTCCTTTTAGCTATGCTTAAAATTATCTAATCACAAGTAACCATATAATTCCATTTTGTTTCCTGGACACTGCTACTTAACAAACTCTGAACTCTATTCTAAATTACAAGTATGCATTTGGTTATAATCACTCTCTAATTACAACAACAGCATCTTACTCAGAACTTTATAACTGTTTACTGCTACAAGCTGTCATAGCTGAAATATCCTCATTTAAATATGTTGAAGGGACAGTCTAGGCCAAAATAAACTTTCATGATTCAGATAGAGCATGTAATTTTAAGCAATTTTCCAATTCACTTTTATCACCAATTTTGCTTTGTTCTCTTGGTATTCTTAGTTGAAAGCTTAACCTAGGAGGTTCATATGCTAATTTCTTAGACCTTGAAGCCCACCTCTTTCAGATTGCATTTTAACAGTTTTTCACCACTAGAGGGTGCTAGTTCACGTATTTCATATTGATAACACTGTGCTCGTGCACGAGAAGTTATCTGGGAGCAGGCACTGATTGGCTAGAATGCAAGTCTGTCAAAAGAACTGAAAAAAGGGGCCGTTTGCAGAGGCTTAGATACAAGATAATCACAGAGATTAAAAGTATATTATTATAACTGTGTTGGTTATGCAAAACTGGGAAATGGGTTATAAAGGGATTATCTATCTTTTAAAACAATAAAAATTCTGGTGTAGACTGTCCCTTTAATATATTCAGAACTCTGCATCTATGTGTTCAGTTAAAAAGCTTTCATGTGATTCTCCAATATATGCACAAACAGTATTTCATGCCTTAAACTTGCAACTTGTCTATCACCTGTGCTGCTCTGCTTATTACTGACATTCAGCTCTATATAATATTATGTACTGTAAACCTGCAACAAATCTTAGTTTGCATCTATGAGTCAATCTTCTACCAGTTTGCCTGAAGATCCTACATTGCTATATTTTTCTCTCATGAATCCTGCAGCTACTCCTATTAACTAACTATAAGTCACAATGAAGCCAGAATATATTGTATACATATGTTGCACTCTCCATGAATTCTACAATAACTTCTTGCAACTATGAATCACAGAATATCATCTATCCACGTCCAGGATACTCTTCCCCGTTTCAGGGGTCGGTGTCTCCAAATCCCTAGCACTGCCCCGAGGGTCTTTGTCCTGAGCGCATGTACACATGTAATACATTAATACATATGTATGTATATGTGCGTGTGTGTATGTGTATATATATATATATATATATATATATATATAGAATAAAGTTAGAAGGAGCCGGTACAATCTTCAGTTTAAAAGTCCAATATTTATTAATACAAGGTAAAAAATAACAATCAAACAGCTTAGGTAGTTGTCTTGTCTGACATGTTTCGGCCAGTGGCCTTACTCATAGGCATATTTAAAACAACGAATACAGGTTAAAATTAATACCTTAAGCTAGATTTCTATTGGTTTACAAATAATTACATGACTAAAGGTGTGTTAGACCCACATTTAATTCTTAAACCACATTTTTATCAATGGATTCAATACCTTTGTTTTAATTTGGGACATTATTACAATTTGCCCAAATGAGTATATGAAGATACATGGAAAACACATGGGCACCCATTAGGTAAAAATAATATACAAGTTTTATGGCAAAATTGTCACTTGAAAAAAACATACGGCTAGATTACGAGTTTTTGTCGGTAAGGCTTGCGGTGTTAACGAGCATTTTCTTCTCACTGCTCACTTAAGACAATGCTGGTATTACAGGTTTTTTTAGCCACAAAAAAGTGAGCGGAGAGCAAAATTTAGCTCCACATCTCCCCTCAATACCAGCGCTGCTTACGGTAGCGGTAAGCTGGCTAAACGTGCTCGTGCACGATTTCCCCTTAGGAATCAATGGGGGAGATGTGTGTTCTTTCTGTGAGTCTCTGGCCTTCTGTTGTTTCTTATTATGCTCTCAGAGAAAAGGAAACAAAAATTGCAACATAGTGTAACTCTGTAACACTGTTCAGTCGATAAGACACTTGTTTGCAAATGGTTACTCACATGTGTTGGAGCTATAGCCAAGCTCAGGGATATGCGCACACCCATTTTATACTGGTGGGTAAACAGTTACTCTCACGAGATAAAGTATAAAATAATTTATTAAAACATATATAAAAAGCGTCACAAATGCTTATATACACCATGCACAGAGGTTAATAAAGCAACAAATAACTATTATTGCTCCAGAAAGCAAACTCCAAAACTGGATGCAAGTGGAAAGCAGAAGTTTAACCACTGAACCGTCCACCTTAATCACCAGTGTGAGTTGCTCCTCCTCCAGGTGTGTGGGCAAGTGTAGAGACGCAGTAGAGAAATAATCGTTCCGACGTACGTTTCGCTATGTAAGCTTTGTCAAGGAAATGATGTGCGCATGTCCGTATGTCCTTTTAAACCTTAGTCTTCTAACAAACCGGATTTCCGGTATTTTGTCCTCCATTTTGGAAAAGGGCATTGAGTCCCAAACATGTTCCGAAGATACTTTGAATTATATTATTTCATTTTACTAAGATGATCGAACAGGCTGTTTCTCAAATCTACAAGCATATATGAATATTTTAGTTAAGGAAAACCTGGATCAAACTTTACGTGTACATATAATTAATACTTTAAAATTGTTGTCACTCGTTCCATTCTACAATCAACACATTACCATATGCTGTATAGTTTAATATAAACCATACTCAATTATAAAATTACACCATATTGTATTACATACCGTTTGCGGTTCTTGTTATTGCACATATTCAAAATTGTGATAGCATCTATCTTCAGTATTTATATATAACATAGGTTAATCATAGTGACCCATAATTATTATCATGTACACTTCATGAATGCTCCCTAAAAATATTTTAAAAATTATTTTAAACCAATTATGAAACTAGGACTATATCAAGACCGGATAATTCCATATCTAGTGACATCACTAAATACTGAGAATATTAACTGTCCAATTGACCCTCTGGGTAGATTCTGTAGACCTTTTTTGTATGTTATGAACTCAGTGGTGGAAAGTTTCCAGAAATTACCACTAACAGTGTAACTATGCTGTCTAACTAGACTGCCATATATCTATATATTCGTATCATGTTAATAACATAAGGTGGAATATGTGTTCTGCCTTTAATGCAAATAGAGTATGTTTATTATCTGCATAAGTAGCACTTTTTATTTTAGGAAATTATGTAATTCAAAATCTTTATTTAGACCATTAGGTATAAAGCTGTCCATAATATGTATCCATTTCATTTCCAACCATCCCAACTGATTTTGTATATCGCATCCCCTCCAACCTTGTTCCACTTTTCTTATGCCCAGAAATTCTAGGTCACTTATTTTTCTGCTATGTTTCTTATCAAAATGTGCAGACACGGTATGGTTCTGGTCTCCCTTTTCTATGTTGTATATGTGTTCATTGAGTCTTGTTTTTAAAAGTCTGGAGGTGCGACCTATATAGATTAAATCACATGAACAGCGTAGCATATAAACAACATTTTTACTGTTGCAAGTAATAAACTGATTTATATCAAAATTCTTTTTGCTGTCTGTTGACTGGAAATTGTTACATAATTTATGTCCCTTTTTCATTCTTTTGCATGAATTACAAAATTGGCATCTCCTAAATCCCATTTGTTATGGGAGCAACCAATTTTTTGTTGTCCATTTAGTGTCACAGATATCTCTAGTCCCATGGGAGAGCCGTAATTTTAAGTTGGGAACTTTCTTAAACATTATATTCGGTCCATCCCCTAAAAATTCAGCTAGACCTGAGTCTCTTGAGAGTATTCCCCAATGTTTATGAATAATTTCTCTTAATTCATTACTTTGGGTACTATGCTGGAAGATTAGCCTATTTGCTAAGTTTCTTTGACAACACTGAGACAACCAGTGAAACTCTAGAAAACTTATTAGGAGAAGTAGAAAAATATATGGTTAAAGAAATTAAATACCATCTAGAAATAGTCACACTAGAAAAATATTTGAAAGAACAAATTACTCCTAGGGGGTTAAGGATTTTTAAAAATCCGACATTTGGCCAGGACAATTTAACGTTCATGACCAAATGGAACCATATTCTAGAGGAATGTACTAAGAAGTTGATGAATCTCATCATAAGTGAAAGAAAAAAATTGTTAGATGAAGCTAACGAAGAAATTAATATGCTAGAACAGAAAATAATTCCACATATGGGTAACAAAAGTTATGAGGACTTGTCACAGAAAATAACAGATAATTTGGATTCACTAAAAAAAGAAATAAAGAACACT
Organism: Bombina bombina; assembly: GCF_027579735.1. Lineage (NCBI taxonomy): Eukaryota > Metazoa > Chordata > Amphibia > Anura > Bombinatoridae > Bombina > Bombina bombina. The sequence goes on from NC_069503.1 coordinate 991,682,775, forward strand.
AAAAGAAAGAAATATTTTAAGGATTATGGAGACTATAAAGAAAGAAAAGAAAGGAATTACAAGACTAAGAACATAAGAGCAAACACTCACAATAATGTATAACAGAAATAGGAATAACATTGATATTCACCAAAAAAAAATGGGTCTGGGCACATAAGTAGGAATATGAAAAGTACCATGAATAGACACAATTATAACACTCTAGCACAGAGATAAAGGGAGAACTACTATACACATAGAAATGATGATTATCATCGTCAAGGGTACAAATCAAATGATTATCAATATGAAGTGAGAAATAATAATTACACACATAATAGGGGTAATCACCACCGAACTGAACAGCAGAGGAGGGAAGATCACGGTTGGCAGCAAGCAAAAAATCCTTTCAAAAAACAAAAAGTGCATTATCAAAATGAAACAACTACACATAACAGATTTGATGAACTAACTAGATTTAGCTCTGAGGATGATGAGGAGGTTTTTTTAGAGACTGGGAATAGAAAATATACCAGAACAGACTCAGATCTGTTCAACAAAAGAAGGAAGAACATGGACAAGAACAGGGCAGATTATTAAGAAATACATTTTCAGGAAATAAATAGACAAAACCAAAATCCACTAAGGACAATAAGACAAATAAAGGGGTTTTTAATCTATCTAATGTTAAATTATCAGAGGCACAAACATCAGTTCTAAATAGAGGACTAAATTTTGCCCCTAGTCATAGGATTAACAAATTTGACACCTTTATAGGAATACAAATATTCATACGAAATTTATGTATTAAGAAACATTTTTCTAATAGTCCAATTATAAAAAAGAATTCCTTGGAACCGAGTAAATATAGACATGTAGAAGTTAATAATAGATCTACATTTAACCCGACACAATGCAGATCAGCACCTATGGACACCTTCTTAGAATTGGTCTATAGGGATATTAAGAATTTAAAAATAAACTAAAAATCAAATCGGACTAGAGAGGAACAAACAGCATTAACAGAATTACAAAATAATGACAAAATAATGATCAAGCCGGCGGATAAGGGCGGAGGTACAGTTAAAATGGACAAGACTAAATATAATGAAGAATGTCTGAGACAACTAAAAACTAGATTCCAATCCAGTCTTTGAATATAAAAATAGACTAGAAAAATATCTAGATAAAGGGTTAAAAGAGAACATTTTAAATAAGAAAGAACATTCTTATATATATAATCAATTCCCTAAGACTGCCACTTTCTATGTACTTCCAAAGATTCACAAAGACTTATATAACCCCCCGGGAAGACCTATTGTATCAGGGGTGAACTCTTTGACCAGTAATCTTTCAGCGTACATAGACCAATATTTACAAACATATGTCAAAGGGACTAAATCATACTTGAAAGATACAATCAGTATTCTAAACCATCTAGAAAATATTAAATGGAATCAGGAGTGGTGTTTAGTCACCAGCGATGTCACATCGCTCTATACAATAATTGATAAGGAACTTGGCATCGCATCAGTTAGAAATATACTAAAAGAGGACGTAACTCTAGACCCGAAACAAATTGATTTTATCTTGGAAGGAATCAATATTATATCAGAAACCAATTATTTTTGGTTCAATAGGGAATATTACCTTCAGATATGTGGAAAGGCGATGGGCACCAGATTTCCGCCCAGTTACGCCAATTTATATATGGCTAACTGGGAGAATCAATACATCTATAACTCCCAGTGGGCGCAATATCTGGTGTCCTATCGTCGTTACATAGACAACCTGTTTTTTATATGGTCAGGTAATGAAAGCCAACTATTAGAATTCATGGAACATCTAAAAGAAAATGAATTCAAAGTAGTTTTGACTAGGAACTATAGTAAAACCAAAATAGATTTTCTAGATTATATAGAAAATGACATATTGAAATCCAAGAATTTTTTCAAGAGTATAGATGTCAATAATTATATTGGTTTAAATAGTTGTCATCAAAGACATTGGTTAAGAAATGTACCAAAAGGCCAGTTTGTCCGATTGAGACGAAATTGTAGGGACAAAGAGGTATATCAGATACAGTCTAAAATCTTGAAAGAAAGTTTTTTAGAAAAAAACTACTCTAATGCATTCTTGGAAGAAAAAATAGAGGAAGTCACCAATCTGGATAGGTTAGAACTACTAAAATAAAAGACTAAGGATATCAATAAGGTAGATGGAAGTAGTCACCAATCTGGATAGCTTAGAACTACTAAAATACAAGACTAAGGATAACAATAAGGTAGATGGAAGTAGAACTTCCAGCATAGTACCCAAAGTAATGAAATAGAGAAAAATTATTAGAGAGAAATTATTCATAAACATTGGGGAATACTTTCAAGAGACTCAGGTCTAGCTGAATTTTTAGGGGATGGACTGAATATAATGTTTAAGAAAGTTCCCAACTTAAAATTACGGCTCTCCCATGGGACTAGAGATATCTGTGACACTAAATCGACAACAAAAAATTGGTTGCTCCCATCACAAATGGGATTTAGGAGATGCCAATTTTGTAATGCATGCAAAAGAATGAAAAAGGGACATAAATTATGTAACAATTTCCAGTCAACAGACCGCAAAATGAATTTTTATATAAATCAGTTTATTACTTGCAACAGTAAAAATGTTGTTTATATGCTACGCTGTTCATGTGATTTAATCTATATAGGTCGCACCTCCAGACTTTTAAAAACAAGACTCAATGAACACATATACAACATAGAAAAGGGAGACCAGCACCATACCGTGTCCGCACATTTTGATAAGAAACATAGTAGAAAAATAAGTGACCTAGAATTTCTGGGCATAAGAAAAGTGGAACAAGGTTGGAGGGGAGACGATATACAAAATCAGTTGGGACGGTTGGAAATGAAATGGATACATATTATGGACAGCTTTATACCTAATGGTCTAAATAAAGATTTTGAATTACATAATTTCCTAAAATAAAAAGTGATACTTATGCAGATAATAAACATACTCTATTTGCATTAAAGGCAGAACACATATTCCACCTTATGTTATTAACATGATACGAATATATAGATATATGGCAGTCTAGTTAGACAGCATAGTTAAACTGTTAGTGGTAATTTCTGGAAACTTTCCACCACTGAGTTCATAACATACAAAAAAGGTCTACAGATTCTACCCAGAGGGTCAATTGGACAGTTAATATTCTCAGTATTTAGTGATGTCACTAGATATGGAATTATCCGGTCTTGATATAGTCCTAGTTTCATAATTGGTTTAAAATAATTTTTAAAATATTCTTAGGGAGCATTCATGAAGTGTACATGATAATAATTATGGGTCACTATGATTAACCTTTGTTATATATAAATACTGAAGATAGATGCTATCATAATTTTGAATATGTGCAATAACAAGAACCACAAACGGTATGTAATACAATATGGTGTCATTTTATAATTGAGTATGGTTTATATTAAACTATACAGCGTATGGTAATGTGTTTATTGTAGAATGGAACGAGTGACAACTATTTTAAAGTATTAATTATATGTACACGTAAAGTTTGATCCAGGTTTTCCTTAACTAAAATATTCATATATGCATGTAGAATTTAGAAACAGCCTGTTCGATCATCTTAGTAAAATTAAATAATATAATTCAAAGTATCTTCGGAACATGTTTGGGACTCAATGCCCTTTTCCAAAATGGAGGACAAAATACCGAAAATCCTTTTTGTTAGAAGACTAAGGTTTAAAAGGACATATGGGCATGCGCACATAATTTCCTTGACAAAGCTTACATAGTGAAACGTACGTCGGAACGATTATTTCTCTACTGCGTCTCTACACTTGCCCACACACCTGGAGGAGGAGCAACTCACACTGGTGATTAAGGTGGACGGTTCAGCGGTTAAGCTTCTGCTTTCCTATCCACTTGCATCCAGTTTTGGAGTTTGCTTTCTGGAGCAATAATAGTTATTTGTTGCTTTATTAACCTCTGTGCATGGTGTATATAAGCATTTGTGACGCTTTTTATATATGTTTTAATAAATTATTTTATACTTTATCTCGTGAGAGTAACTGTTTACCCACCAGTATAAAGTGGGTGTGCGCATTTCCCTGAGCTTGGCTATAGCTCCAACACATGTGAGTAACCATTTGCAAACAAGTGTCTTATCGACTGAACAGTGTTACAGAGTTACACTATGTTGCAATTTTTGTTTCCTTTTCTCTGAGAGCATAATAAGAAACAACAGAAGGCCGGAGACTCCTAGAAAGAACACACATATCCTTATATGAACTTTTAATTTATTGCTATACGATCTTATGATTGTATTATCACATGTATTTCACATTTTTTCTTTTTTGTGATATTTTGTATTTTTATCTCACATCAATGGGGGAGAGCCGGCTGAAAAAAAACCTAACACCTGCAAAAAATCAGTGTTCAGCTTCTAACGCAGCCCCATTGATTCCTATGGGAAAATACACCCTAACATGAACCCCGAGTCTAAACACCCCTAATCTTACACTTATTAACCCCCGACATCGCAGACACCAGCATTATATTATTAACCCCTAATCTGCCGCTCTGGACACCGCCGCCACCTACATTATCCCTATGAACTCCTAATCTGCTGCCCCTAACATCGCCGACACCTACTTTTTATTTATTAACCCCTAATCTGCCGCCCCCAATGTAGCTGCCACCTAACTACATTTATTAACCCCTAATCTGCCGCCACCATTTTCGCTGCCACTATAATAAATTTATTAACCCCTAAATCTAAGTCTAACCCTAAACCTAACCCCCCTAACTTAAATATAATTTAAATAAATCAAAATAAAATAACTACAATTAACTAAATTATTCCTATTTAAAACTAAATACCTATAAAACTAATAGTTACATTGTAGCTATTTTAGGATTTATTTTTATTTTAAAAGGCAAGTTTGTATTTATTTTAACTAGGTACAATAGTTATTAAATAGTTATTAACTATTTAATAACTACCTAGCTAAAATAAGTACAAATGTACCTGTAAAATAAACCCTAACCTAACTTACAATTACACCTAACACTACACTATAAATAAATTAATTACCTAAATTAAATTAAACTAATTACAATAAAATAAAGTACAAAAAAACAAACACTAAATTACAAAAAATAATAAAATAATTACAATAATTTTAAATTTATTACACCTAATCTACCTAATCTAATCCCCCTAATAAAATAAAAAAGCCCCCCAAAATAATAAAAATCCCTACACTATATTTATTACCTGTAAAAAAATTACAATACCCCCAACATTAAAACCCACCACCCACACACCCAACCCTACTCTAAAACCCACCCAATCCCCCTTAATAAAACCTAACACTAACCCCTTGAAGATCACCCTAACTTGAGACGTCTTCACCCAACCGAGCAGAAGTGGACCTCCAGACGGCCAGAAGTCTTCATTCGATTCGGGCAGAAGAGGACCTCCAGAGGGGCAGAAGTCTTCATCCAGGCGGCATCTTCTATCTTCATCCATCCGGAGCGAAGCGGGTCCATCTTCAAGCCTGCTGACGCAAAGCATCCTCTTCCAACGACATCCAACTGAAGAATGAAGGTTCCTTTAAATGACGACATCCAAGATGGCGTCCCTTGAATTCCGATTGGCTGATGGATTCTATCAGCCAATCAGAATTAAGGTAGGAAAAATCCTATTGGCTGATGCAATCAGCCAATAGGATTGAGCTCGCATTCTATTGGCTGTTCCAATCAGTCAATAGAATGCAAGCTCAATCCTATTGGCTGATTTTTCCTACCTTAATTCCGATTCCAAAAAACTAAATTAAACTATTAACCCCTAAACCTAACAACCCCCTAACTTTAAATTAAAATTACAATATCCCTATCTTAAAATAAGTAAAAACTTACCTGTGAAATTTAAAAAACCTAAGTTTAAACTAACAATTAACCTAACATAACTATTATACTAAAATTTAAATAACTACCGATTAAATAAACTAAATTAAACATAAAAAACCTAACACTTCAAAAAAATTAAATTCTAAAATTACAAAAAATAAAAAACACTAAATTACAAAAAAATAACACTAAATTACAAAAAATAACAAACGAAAATTATCCAAAATAGCAACAATTACACCTAATCTAATAGCCCCATAAAAATAAAAAGCTTCCCCAAAATAAAAAAAAACCCTAGCATACCATAAAATACCAATAGCCCTTAAAATGGTCTTTTGTAGGGCATTGCCCTAAAGAAATCAGCTCTTTTACCTGTAAAAAAAAAATACAAAAACCCCCCTTAACCATAATACCCACCACCCAACCAACCCCCCAAAATAAAAAACCTAACTCTAAACAAAATCTAAGCTACCCCTGAAAAGGGCATTTGTATGGGCATTGCCTTAAAAGGGCATTTAGCTCTTTTAAAAAAGCCCTAACCCTAATCTAAAAAAACAAAAACCACCTAAAAAAAAACTAACACTAACCCCAGAAGATCCACTTACAGTTTCTGAAGTCTGGACATCCAGGTGGCGAGAAGTCTTCATCCAGGCGGCAAGGTCTTCATCCATCCAGTCAGCGTCTTCTATCTTCATCCAGGCAGCATTTTCTATCTTCATCCCGACGGCACGGAGAGGGTCCATCTTTGAAGACATCCGGTGCGGAGCGTGTAATTTAGTGTTTGCTATTTTTTTCGTAATTTAGTATTTTTTATTTTTTGTAATTTTAGAATTTAAATTTTTTTGTAGTGTTAGTTTTTTTTATGTGTAATTTAGTTTATTTAATTGGTAGTTATTTTCATTTTAGTATAATAGTTATGTTAGGTTAATTGTTAGTTTAAACTTAGGTTTTTTAAATTTCACAGGTAAGTTTTTACTTATTTTAAGATAGGGATATTGTAATTTTAATTTAAAGTTAGGGGGTTGTTAGGTTTAGAGGTTAATAGTTTCATTTAGTTTTTTGCGATGTGGGGGGCTGGTGGTTTAGGGGTTAATAGGTTTATTTGGTGGTGCTGATGCGGGAGGCCAAAGGTTTAGGGGTTAATAACTTTATTTAGTGGCGGCGATGTCAGGGAGCGGCGGAATAGGGGTTAAAATCTTTATTATAGTGTCGGCTGCGTTGGGGTGTAGAGGAATAGGGGTTAATAACTTTATTATAATGGCGGCGATGTCGGGAGCAGCACATTAGGGGTTAATAATTTGGTGTTGGCGATGTCAGGGGCGGCAGATTAGGGGTGTTTAGACTTGGGGTTTATGTTAGGGTGTTAGGTCTAAACGTAACGTTTTTTTTCCCCATAGACATCAATGGGGTGGCGTTACGGAGCTTTTCATTCCGCGCTTCAGGTGGTTTTTTTTTCTAACACACTCTCCCCAATGATGTCTATAGGGAATGCGTACAAAGCCCTTGGATTTTGTGCGGTATGGAGCTCATCGCCACCATATCGCTCGCACAAGGAGGCTTTTTAGAAACTTGTAATGGCAGCGCTACGGAGGGTGAAATAACGCAACTTTTGTTGCGTTTGTTTTGCACCCTCTATATCGCAAAACTTGTAATCTAGGTGACGGTTTTCTGAATATATGATACAAATGAAATGTATTGTAGTATTCTTCTCTGCGATACATTAAAGTGTCAGTAAACCTAAAAAATAATGTTATATAATTCTGCACATAGTGCAGAATTATATAACATTATATTAGTGGTATCGTTATAAAACTTAATATTGCCTTTGAATTTTTTATAAATATGGCAGTTTCTCAGACCCGCTCTCTGTACTCTGCTGAGCGGGTCTGTTTTTATTCCACAGCGCATCGGGCCAGCTGTATAGTCACAGCCCGGCCCGACCGCGCCATAACACTAAGTGCAGCTCGCTCCTGCTGTCAGACAGAGCAGGAGCGAGCTGCACTTAGTCTTATGGCGCGGTCGGGCCGGGCTGTGACTATACAGCTGGCCCGATGCACTGTGGAATATAAACAGACCCGCTCAGCAGAGTACAGAGAGCGGGTCTGAGAAACTGTCATATTTATAAAAAATTCAAAGGCAATATTAAGTTTTATAACGATACCACTAATATAATGTTATATAATTCTGCACTATGTGCAGAATTATATAACATTATTTTTTAGGTTTAATGGCCCTTTAATAGAAGACCCTAAAGGAAGAACAGGTTAAAAGAATAAGTTACATGGGTCACTAGGTAATACAGTTAATCTACATTATGGTGGTCATTATGGTGGTCAGTAGTGTGTGTTATAAACAGACATATTGTCACTAGAATTCTATCTTACACAGTGGTGTTCACAGAACCGAATGTTCGAGCTTATAATATATTATACACTGACTCCAGACCTATTAGTGCCAGAAGTGAACCACGTATTCAATGTCTCATCCCTTAAAGGGAAATACACAAATTCTGACTAAGTTGTATCTAATTCCCTCAGAAGAACTTTCACATTAGAGTTTTTTTCTTACCCTCAGGCTATAAAGCCCTGATTGTATCTGTGCAAAATTATTTAGTCTCCACATCTTTTTGGTTTGTTTATTCTTTCAATGCTCATCCATTTGAAAGTGGAGTTGAAACTAGCATGTTCCTGTATGAAATGCTTTGCCAATTCTGATTGTGCATCCGATCTTTTAATATCAGAGAGGTGCTGTCGGATCCTCTCCCTGGCCTCCCTAGAGGTACATCCAATGTATTGTTTGCTAGAACAAGTACACCATGCCATGTAGATAACAAACTTTGTTCTGAAATTCACACAGCTTTCAATTTTAGACTCCTTATCATTTGTGTTCGACTTGAAATGTTCCCCCCTTTGTATAAAACTGCAAGGGATACAGGGGCCAAAGCCACACCTGTACATCACCTTGGAAGAAAGCCAAGAGCTTGTACCAGAGTCTGATGGCAAGTCACTAGGTGATAGAATATTTCCTAAAGTGACTCCTCTTCTATATGAGAATCTGCATTCCCTTTTGGCTATTTGCATTAGCCCTTCATCAGCAGATAACATAGGAAGATGTTTCCTGATTACCTTGCATATTTGACTGTAATCAGAAGAGTACTGTGGGACAAATGCCACCCGCTCTGTATCTCTGTCTTTTCTAGGGAAAATTGTTTTTTGTCTGTCTTTAAGCAATACGTCTCTGTCAATGGTGTCTACCTGTTTAAAAAAATAGAGAAGCGCTCAACCTGGGAATGAACAATAGCATAATAGCTTGTTCTATGGCTAGTTACCACCCAAGAAGTAGCTTATTTTTGCTCAACATGTGCCTTTCACAGAGAAGAATTTTCCAGAAGCATATCAGTCTGATCCTGACTTCACAATACAGTCCATCCCCGAAATACCAGGCAATCCCTCTCTGAACGAGAGAAACAGCAAAACCCCAGACGTATGTTTCGGCCTATAGTGAGCCTCATCAGTGAGGTGCAGCATATCCCTCTAGGCACACTGAGCAACAGGTCCACGTCTGGATTCCCGCATCACACTTAGGGAGACTTCCCTAAGTGTCATAATTTGCATAAATAAAATGAGAGAAGCGCTCAACCTGGGAAACGAACAATAGCATAATAGCTTGTTCTATGGCTAGTTACCACCCAAGAAGCAGCCTCTTTTTGCTCAACATGTGCCTTTCACAGAGAAGAACGTTCCTGAAGCATATCAGTCTGATCCTGACTTCACAGTACAGTCCAGCCCCGAAATACCAGGCAATCCCTCTCTAAACAAGAGAAACAGCAAAACCCCAGACATCTACCTATCTACGTCCTGTCTACCTGTTGTCTGGCTTTCTCAATAGTCTGCCTTCTATACCCTCTTTCATATAATCTCCTTGTAAGTTCTTTACTCTGGTCCTTATAGTCTCTATCAGAACAATTTCTCTATGTTCTGATAAATTGTCCATTCGCTATCGATTTTGGGACACTGGCTGGGTGATTACTGTTTCCATGTAAGAGGGTGTTCCCTGAGATGGGTTTTCTATAGATAGAAGTGTGACGGACCACCTGGTACCCCGAATGAGTACCTCCGTCAGAACACTTTCCTTGTCCTGGACATCCTTTTATACAGAGCAATAGCTCCTGGTACCCCCCTTTGACCGCAGTCTAAAGTTAGGGAGGAGAACAGATCTAAGGCAACACTCAGTTTTCTGAACACAAAAAGGAACCCTTTATTTGAAAGCAGCACACAGATTTATACACCCTAGCATTCCAGATTTACAGAGCTTCAGGTTACAGAAGGAATTGGTTAAACAGTAAAGCAAGCCTATGAACAATATATCAAACCTCTAACAATTGTCTATTCACAGGTAAAACAGATTAACATATCAAGTTAATTAACTGGGGAAGAAAGTTTACAATCTGATGTTGGGCAGTCTAGTTAACATAATCACACAGGAACACAATCAGTTTACCCAGACAGACTCCTGAGACACAATCAGATTAGAAACGTAAATAAAATACATCTTATTACAGAATATAAGAACAGCTCTTATTAACTATTAAGTCCTTTATTCCCACTTGGTTTATAGAGTCACAATTGCTCCCACAAGGGGCACTCACACCCTGTACCCATCCTGTATTTATGGATACAGGGTGACATGGACATAAGATAGAGTTATGAAAGTACATGGGGTGTCCAGCATATAAAATTCCACATTTCCAGGCAGTCTCTGGGTATCCTTAAGCCCATGTACCTCCAGCCCAAAGAATGTTCCATAACAGGCCCTCAGATCTTGGTGACTCACATCATATATCTCCCCCTTCAGAAGGAGACTAACACAGGATGATACCCCAAACGGGTTGACTTCAAAGTTAGTCCATAGATCCATTCTCCCAAAGCCTGTATCCACACAGTACCCTAAGCAAATTGTCCCTAACAAAGCATCACTCACACGGCTGACCTCTGCCTCTCTCATAGAATGTACCCACTGCTGGGGAGAAGTGCCGACTGTCCCTTCTCCCTGGAGTCCTTTCAGTCGCTGGAGAGAAGACAGGGTGGCTGGGCTCACTCCAACATGCTGTTGCGGATCTGGGCCATATGCCCAGCATCCCTGGAGAATACAGGTGGAGACTGTAGTCCCATCCACTTGTACTAGATAGGAATCTGCCATTGCTTGCAGAGAGAGACCAACATCTCTTGGTCCCAATTCCAGCTCCTCTGCTGGGATTGCTGCATGCTCCTCTGGTCCCTCTGCCAGTGTGAGGCTGTCATTCCTGTTTTCTTTTCTGGGGTGCCGGTTAGGGTTGGGCAGAGGCCAACAACCCTCTGCCCTGTTACCTGCTCTTCTGTTGGGTAATCTACATTTGACACCTCGGAGGGAAAGTCAATTAGATCCACAATCTCTGGGTCCAGCTGGGGAGATAACAGGGTGAATAGGGTCCCCATGCCAGGGGTTTTGGGATCTGAGCTGACTTCCCCGTATCCCTGCACTCCACGTGGGGAGACCACTGTGTCATCAACACCTCCCGGACCAACATCTGTGGATATGAAATCCACTAGATCCCCTGCCTCTGAAGGAAGTAAAGGACCACTTTCCAGCAGTTCTAGGTAATCCACCTCAAGGTACCATTCCTGATAGATAAGCCATGTCAGGTCTGGCTCTAAGGCAAGTGCTTCCGATGGCTTTAACAGCTCCTGCCTCTTGCTTTGAATGTCCCAGAATCGATATCCCTCGGGACTGCAAAAGTCAACTTTCTCCTCAAATGCTTCCCATAATAAGCCCGGGCCACCAAAGTAATCACCTTCCAGGGAATAGTGCATTTCTGCCCTCAACTGCCACCTGTCTGCAAACCAATATAACGCTCTGTACCGATTCTCAAGCTCGACCTCTCTTTGCACCAGACACTTCAGTTCGGCTATCCCCTCACCTGTGGGTTGTCCTCTCAGTAAGCAGAGCCCCAAAGAGCTGTTCTGGGGAGGGCAGGACTTTGCCTCTGCAGCCATACCAATTCTCCAGTGCATCTTCCCACATCTCTAGCCGAATCAGGGCTCTCCATTCCAGGCACATCTCCTCGGGAACTGGCCCTCCTAAAACAGCAAGGGCGACTTTGACCTGCCGCTCGAAGTCCCATATCGGAACTTCCCATTTAGAGGTATCTGATCCCAGCATCTCAGCTGTCCGAATATTCCGATACCTGGTGATCTGCTTCACCACCTTTGCGTTCATTACCCGGACTACTGCTTCGGATGGGTTGGCTCTGTAGATTGACAACCTTCTCCGCACTCTGCTGTGGAATTTTTTCTTTGCATCATCTATAATCGCCTGGCTGCGATCCTTCACTGGCTGCCATTGGTGCATCTTTGCAGTGCTGCTTAGCGACTGATAGCTAGGCAGCACATCCCTCCAACCGAGCTTGTCCTGTGCAGAAACAGGTTCATTAAGGTGGGTCAGCACTGAATTTGCCATAGGAGCTCTGTTTCCATAGCTGTGGGTGACAGTGCCGCTCCTCCTCTGTCAGCAGGACAAGAAATCAATCCCAGTGCTTGCCACCAGATGTATTGGACTGCTTGGTACCCCGAATGAGTACTTCCATCAGAACACTTCCCTTGTCCTGGACATCCTTTTATCCAGAGCAATAGCTCCTGGTACCCCCTTTGATCGCAGTCTAAAGTTATGGAGGAGAACAGAGGTAACACTCAGTTTTCTGAACACAAAAATTCACACTTTATTTGAAAGCAGTACACAGATTTATACACCCTGGCATTGCAGATTTACAGAGCTTCAGGTTACAGAGGGAATTGGTTAAACAGTAAAGCAAGCATATGAACAATACATCAAACCTCTATCAATTGTCTATTCACAGGTAAAACAGATGAACATATCAAGTTAATTAACTGGGGAAGAAAGTTTACTAAAACAATCTGACGTTGGGCAGTCTAGTTAACATAATCACACAGGAACACAATCAGTTTACCCAGACAGACTCCCGAGACACAATCAGATTAGAAACGTAAATAAAATACATCTTATTACAGAATATAAGAACAGCTCTTATTAACTATTAAGTCCTTTATATAGGGGATGACGTAGCTACAGCTTAGGAGGTGTGTAGGTAGCTAGCCAATTGCAGTCCTCAAAAGGCCGGTCTGAAGAAATGTACTTGTGGCGGGGTGCCAGCTGAAGGAAGCCGAGCAAGCTTCATAGAATACAGGTTCAAGGATTAGCAGCACTCCAAAAAGTAGAGTAAAACACAGTCTTTATTCTTAAAGTTAAAAAATGCAAAAAATACACACAAGAAATAGTGCAATGCAGCACAGCACAGCACATCAGCAAAAAAGGTTACATGGAAGGGGAGCGAGGTCCTGACATGTTTCGTGCTATTCAGCACTTAATCATAGGATGATTCCCCACCTGTTTAATGCTCCATTTAACTGGTTGTTAACCAATCACAATTTTTCAAAAATATACACACCCTCAAAAGAAAAGAGAGCTAGTATAAATGGTGCATTATAGAGGAAGACAAGAACAATGAAACAAAAAATAAACTAACAATGATAAAAATGACACAACAGTATAGTTATAAAAGAATAAATAATATGGAAAAATATGAAAAAACATTGTTGTTAATTCCTATTATTGCAACATAAATATAATTTTAAATTTAATAGGTTTATGAACTCTTCATAGATAAATATTTAATATTTAATTTTTTAAATTTCTTAAATATTAATTTTCACGTACTTTGATGTATAGTGAGTGTCAATAATAGGAACTTTGTTTGCTTAATTCTACAAATCGCCTCATATTAAATTAATTCGTATTAGACTTAAAATATCTATAAATACCATTCTTGTAATGGTTGATGGAATGATGTGCATCGTAACTATCTGTCTGTGGGATCACAACGACAGATGTCTTAAATCACAGATGTTACAAAAAACATAACCATTAATCATAAAATATGAAAGCAGATGATAATATTATTATCAGACCTCTGATCATGGTATAAGAGCAAACATACAAATGGGTGATAGAATAACACTAATACCTTAATAACCTGTTAATGTGAAAACATATACAATAAATGCAGGTATTAGATGTACACTTGCACTGGCTACTATGCCAAAGGGGATTACAGGACAATAACACCAGAAGATCAATAATCTTAAAGGAAATCAATTTAGATAAATATATATTTTCCTGTACTAGCTTAGGAATCAACAAAGAAACTAATATCCCACTCCTTATTGAGGCCATGTGGTGTCCTTGTATTAAGCTTCCATATCCAATACAGCTCTTTTTTGGAAAGGATAGAGTTAATATTACCTCCTCGAATGGGTCTTTTGGCTACATCAATTACTTTAACTGTAAATTTGGATTGATCTGTGAAATGTATGCCATTAAAGTGTCTTGCTACACTGGAATCTTTATTATAGTTTTTTATGTCTCTTTTATGTTCCCCTATTCTAGACCTGAGGGCACGTGAAGTTTGACCAACGTACTGTTCTGAGCATAAAGAACATTCTAGGAGATAAACTACAAATGTAGTGCCACAGTTGGCATAATGATCAATCTTAAAATTGCCTTTATTTGAGTAACTATTGAAGTTTATTCCCATAGAAATATGCTGGCAGGTGTGACAGTTCCGTGACAAGCATTTAAAAGTTCCTTTCTTATTAAGCCATTGTACACTTTTCTCTCTGACATTATCATTAACCATACTAGGTGAAAGCTTTTTGCCCAATGTAGGTGCTTTTTTTGACACAAATTTAATCTTGTCAACAACATTGGCCAAAACACTGTCCCCTTTAAGAATGGGTAAGTTCTTTTTGATTATATTACACAGGTCATTAAACTGCAATGAAAATTCCGTAGAAAATATCACTACATCTTTATCAAAAGCATCCTTCTTACCCTTACTGGATGAAGGGATAAAATTCCTTTTAACATCTTCCAATGACCTATGTAATGTATCAGGATTATAACCCCTGGCAATTAGTCTGTCCGTTAGTTTTTTAGCTTGATGGTTAAACAAATCATCAGAATTTGTGTTCCTTCGAAGCCTTAGAAACTGACTTTTCGGAATTGATTGAATTAAATGCTTAGGATGACAAGAGGTAGCGTGCAAGATCGTATTTCCTGATGTTGGCTTCCTGAATGTATCTGTAATGATCCTATTGGTTTCTACTGAGCCATATAAAGTAAGGTCCAAGAAATGTATTTCTTTATCCTGAATCTCCCCAGTAAACTTCAATTTGAGGTCATTATTGTTAACATATTTCAAAAATTCCTAGTTTCTACTATCCCACAATTACTTTATGTTTAATGGCGAATACTATCTACAAATATGTGGCACTGCGATGGGGGCGAAGTTTGCGCCCTCATTCGCGAATTTATTTGTGGGATGGTGGGAACTCGGCAGTCTCTACAGCAGTAACAATCCATTTTTTGATAATATTTGCACATATATGAGATTTATTGACGATCTCATCTTTGTGGTTAAGGGTGACTTCGTCTTTGAGGAATTTTTGAAATATGTTAACAATAATGACCTCAAATTGAAGTTTACTGGGGAGATTCAGGATAAAGAAATACATTTCTTGGACCTTACTTTATATGGCTCAGTAGAAACCAATAGGATCATTACAGATACATTCAGGAAGCCAACATCAGGAAATACGATCTTGCACGCTACCTCTTGTCATCCTAAGCATTTAATTCAATCAATTCCGAAAAGTCAGTTTCTAAGGCTTCGAAGGAACACAAATTCTGATGATTTGTTTAACCATCAAGCTAAAAAACTAACGGACAGACTAATTGCCAGGAGTTATAATCCTGATACATTACATAGGTCATTGGAAGATGTTAAAAGGAATTTTATCCCTTCATCCAGTAAGGGTAAGAAGGATGCTTTTGATAAAGATGTAGTGATATTTTCTACGGAATTTTCCTTGCAGTTTAATGACCTGTGTAATATAATCAAAAAGAACTTACCCATACTTAAAGGGGACAGTGCTTTGGCCAATGTTGTTGACAAGATTAAATTTGTGTCAAAAAAAGCACCTACATTGGGCAAAAAGCTTTCACCTAGTATGGTTAATGATAATGTCAGAGAGAAAAGTGTACAATGGCTTAATAAGAAAGGAACTTTTAAATGCTTGTCACGGAACTGTCACACCTGCCAGCATATTTCTATGGGAATAAACTTCAATAGTTACTCAAATAAAGGCAATTTTAAGATTGATCATTATGCCAACTGTGGCACTACATTTGTAGTTTATCTCCTAGAATGTTCTTTATGCTCAGAACAGTACGTTGGTCAAACTTCACGTGCCCTCAGGTCTAGAATAGGGGAACATAAAAGAGACATAAAAAACTATAATAAAGATTCCAGTGTAGCAAGACACTTTAATGGCATACATTTCACAGATCAATCCAAATTTACAGTTAAAGTAATTGATGTAGCCAAAAGACCCATTCGAGGAGGTAATATTAACTCTATCCTTTCCAAAAAAGAGCTGTATTGGATATGGAAGCTTAATACAAGGACACCACATGGCCTCAATAAGGAGTGGGATATTAGTTTCTTTGTTGATTCCTAAGCTAGTACAGGAAAATATATATTTATCTAAATTGATTTCCTTTAAGATTATTGATCTTCTGGTGTTATTGTCCTGTAATCCCCTTTGGCATAGTAGCCAGTGCAAGTGTACATCTAATACCTGCATTTATTGTATATGTTTTCACATTAACAGGTTATTAAGGTATTAGTGTTATTCTATCACCCATTTGTATGTTTGCTCTTATACCATGATCAGAGGTCTGATAATAATATTATCATCTGCTTTCATATTTTATGATTAATGGTTATGTTTTTTGTAACATCTGTGATTTAAGACATCTGTCGTTGTGATCCCACAGACAGATAGTTACGATGCACATCATTCCATCAACCATTATAAGAATGGTATTTATAGATATTTTAAGTCTAATACGAATTAATTTAATATGAGGCGATTTGTAGAATTAAGCAAACAAAGTTCCTATTATTGACACTCACTATACATCAAAGTACGTGAAAATTAATATTTAAGAAATTTAAAAAATTAAATATTAAATATTTATCTATGAAGAGTTCATAAACCTATTAAATTTAAAATTATATTTATGTTGCAATAATAGGAATTAACAACAATGTTTTTTCATATTTTTCCATATTATTTATTCTTTTATAACTATACTGTTGTGTCATTTTTATCATTGTTAGTTTATTTTTTGTTTCATTGTTCTTGTCTTCCTCTATAATGCACCATTTATACTAGCTCTCTTTTCTTTTGAGGGTGTGTATATTTTTGTGATTGGTTAACATCCAGTTAAATTGAGCATTACACAGGTGGGGAATCATCCTATGATTAAGTGCTGAATAGCACGAAACATGTCAGGACCTCGCTCCCCTTCCATGTAACCTTTTTTGCTGATGTGCTGTGCTGTGCTGCATTGCACTATTTCTTGTGTGTATTTTTTGCATTTTTTAACTTTAAGAATAAAGACTGTGTTTTACTCTACTTTTTGGAGTGCTGCTAATCCTTGAACCTGTATTAAGTCCTTTATGCCCACTTGGTTTATAGAGTCACAATTGTTCCCACAAGGGGCACTCACACCCTGTACCCATCCTGTATTTATGGATACAGGGTGATATGGACATAAGAGTTATGAAAGTACATGGGGTGTCCAGCAAATACAATTCCACATTTCCATGCAGTCTCTGGGTATCCTTAAGTCCATTTACCTCCAGCCCAAAGAATGTTCCATAACAGGCCATCAGATCTTGGTGACTCACGTCACAAGAAGTATCTATTCTGCCTGTTTCTCTGTTGGACGTTAACTTCAGGAGGCACATTTATCAAGCTCCGTATGGAGCTTGATGCCCCGTGTTTCTAAAGACCACTGCTCCATAACCTGTCTGCCTGCTCTGAGGCAGTGGACAGACATCACCAGAAATCAACCTGATCGAATACGATTGACACCCCCTGTTAGCGAATATGCAGGGGGCGGCATTGTACCAGCAGTTCACAAGAACTGCTGGTGCAATGATTAATGCCAAGAGCGTATGCTGTCAGCATTTATTGATGTGCAGCAGACATGATCCGCAATATTGGATCATGTCCGCTCGCACAATAATAAATTGGCCCTTAGGTCTAAATAGGGAATTGAGGGGGTGTTTGATTCGAAGGTAAACTTGAGGCCCCAGATGTTCTCATTGAGGGAATGGAGGAAACCTTCTGTCTCTTCCTTATCTCCCATCCACACGAATAGCAGATCATCTATGAATCTATAATATGACTTTATCAATCTAGCATAATTATTACTTTCTCCATAAATGTTGGTTAGCTCCGACCAGCCCATAGTTAAGTTTGCATATGAGGGGGCAAATTTGCCCCCATGGCGGTGCCCCTTATTTGAAGAAAGTAATTACCATCAAATCTGAAATAATTGTGGTTTAGGAGGAAACATGTCACTTCAAATACATAGTTGATAAAGCTAAACGTATAAGCCGTGTGTCTCTCTCTAGGAAAAATTTAATTGCACTAAGCCCCATTTTGTGCGCAATAGAAGAGTATAAGGATACCACATCCACAGCTAACCAACCAGTGTGGTTCCCAAATGCAGTTGTCCAAAATTTGCAAAAGCTGCTTGGTGTCCCTTAAGTAACTACTAGGTTTGGGGACCAGGGGTTGGAGCAAGCTATCCAACCACTCTGACAGTGGTTCACAGATTGATCCAATGCCCAAAACAATGGAGCATCCCTTTACCCCAACAAGGGATTTGTAGACTTTTGGAAGAATGTGGAAAAAGGGATTATTGGATCCTGGACAACCAGATAGTCATGAGTATCACAATCTATGTGTCCTAGTTCTAGGCCATCATCAAGTAAAGACCTCAACTCTCTCATAAAAATTGGAGTAGGATCTCCAGAAAGGGATCTATAATCTTCAATCTTCTGCAATTTTGATTATCAATTGGTCATTATTTTTCAATGACTCAATTGCCCTTCTCTCCTCTCTGGTGAGGTTAAGGGGAGCCCCAGTAGACTTTTTTGATAACTCTATCAAGTCTGCCTTAATCCTTTTCTGGAAACTAAGAAGGAGATCCCCTCTTGAATGAATTAGATAAAACACTGATTTTGGTTTAAAGCCTCCATGTGAGTTTATGTCCAATGAATAATGGCCACTTTCTCTTTCGAGACTAGCCAAGTTGTGCATAGCCTGTAACTCTGAGAAATCTAAGGGGACATTGCCACTACAGGAGTTTCACCACATATCACACACACACAAACACACAAATTATTCATGCACTTATCACACACACACATTATTCATGCACTTATCACACTAACACACACTATTCATGCACATTTCACACACACATCCATGCACATATCTCACACACACACACATTATTAATGCACATATCACACACACACACACACACACATTATTCATGCACATATCACACACACACACACACACACACACACACATTATTCATGCACATATAACACACACACACACACACATTATTCATGCACATATAACACACACACATTATTCATGCACAGATCACACACACACACACAAACACATTATTCATGCACAGATCACACACACACATTAATGCACATATCACACACACATTCATGCATATATCGCACACACACACACACACAAACACACACATTATTCATGCACACATCACACACCTACACAAACACACACATTATTCATGCACATATCACACACACACACACATACGCACACATCACACACATACACACACACATTATTCATGCATATATCACAAACACACACATTATTCATGCATATATCACACACACTAGCAGCTACTTTGTAACATTAAAAAAGTAGGAAATCCAATGGAAAACAATAATTCCAGAACTTATGTTTCAAATCAAATAAAAAAAAAAACATGGAAAATATGAAATTTAACTCCTCCTCAACACAGAATTCAAGTTTAACATTTGATAGGGAACTGTACATCTACATGCTACATGCATATGTACACAACCCACTCACAATTATTTTATTTCACTTCCTTTCATCAAGCCCAGATCATGCACACTGTGTTATCACAGCATTTCATTTCAATCACATAATGATCTCCTTCTGTCACCACACAAACAATCCTGAACACTGGCAATGAAAGACATTTCTCCAACTATGTAATGAAATATGTCATTATAAGTCTTCATGCAATGCTCAGAAATGAAAATGGTATCCTTTCAGCTTGAAATTGCTGTCACATACTCCAATAAATACAGAAGCTGAGCAGGCACCCACCTAGTATACAGGATAGATATGGAATATGCTTCCTACTGTGACCCCAGTTTTTAATTGCTTATAAGAGCATCGACAATTTCTGCACTACATTTCCTGTGTTTCTCAGGGGATAAAAAAAATCACTGTTTCTATAACTTTCATTAAACACTCCATGATAAGTGAGTTCTCAGCAAATGGTTCCCTCTGTGTTATGAAATCTAACTTGTTTGAGACATATTGTACTTTTTTATAATATGTTCTAATTGTCGCCTGGTATTTTTTTACAGAAGGTTTGCAAGTTATGGAGTATTTTCCAGGTTTCTATATTTACATCACAAAACCAAGTTTTCCAACTCAGCTAATATTTTGCTGTCATTAAACCCCTTAACGACCAGCAACTTATCCTGAATGTTGGTGGTCTTTGAAGAGGGATTGTTATTTTGATAGACCACACTATTTTTAGGAGGTCTGCAGGAGGGAGGGAGGTCATAATAACACAGTCTTGCCGGTGGCGTGCTATGGGCTGAAAGGCCCTTAACGACCAGCGACGTACAGTGTACGCTGTGGTCGTTAAGGGGTTAAATTGTATTGTTTTGTTTTTTTACTTGCTGTGTTTAACTAGATTTTGCTGCTATATCATTTTTAATCAGTTTTCTACCCTATTGCTGGCTCAGTGCACATCTGCCAGTGACATAACCATGTGGGGTTATGATGACGTCACAGGAACTAGGAACTTTTTTTCTAATGCTGTCTGGTCTAGTGAGATTCTACAAGGAGCCTTTCAATACTGTGAGGTTCCTCAGGAAATGCATTAAAGGTAATTTTTACCTTGAGAACTCTGTATATCATTAAGGGGAGTTTCCTAGTATTCTATGAAGGAGAGACACATTACAATATAATGCTTAATATAATAAACTGATAATGTCTCCCTATGCAAGGTGTTGATAATTTACCCTATGTCTGCTATTGGAAGCGGTTGTTTGAAAGCCCATATCTCAGCCCCAAAACCAGTTTGAGAGTGGCTCCTCATTTGAGAGAGGAGTCTGTCCCTGTAAACATTCACAACAGCCCCATGTACACTCCTGTGCAGTGTTTAGGGATAGGGAACACATTTAGAGCTGCTATTACTACACATAAAATAGAGAGCACAATTGAATTATATTGCAGCCAAACAGACATGCAAATTAAGTTTTAGACATAAAAGGCATAAAAGAAAGGACTTTATCTTTCTAACTATGGGGTTGAGTCTAATCTTTCTAAAATTCTGATTCAATATAAAAAAAAAAGGTATTGGACTTCATTTATTTTTATCAAAACAATCACAATCTTTCCAAGTCAAACACTGTTGAGGTAGATAACTCCCATGATATTCAATCTTCATTTCCCAACAGCAGCAGTATTAATGGTCGTTAATGGCACCTTCCAATGACAACATTTATATGGCAACGTTTGAAGATGAAAAGATTTGGGGAAATAATATATTTACTACCAATAATTTTAAATATTATAGGTATATTGAAGATATCATTATGATATGGCAGGGGTCGAAAGAAAAAGCAGAAAGTTGTTTGAGTTTTTAAACAGTAACGATTTTAACCTAACTTTAACAAGTAATATTAAAGAGAGGGAGATTGAGTTTTTTTTTTTGTTTGCTTTTTTTTTTGCAAATATTTTTTTTTTAGGTTGTTATAAACTTATACAGTATATGTAGCAGTGCCAACACTTAAACAATAAAAGCATTAGTATACAATTCACAGTAATAATACAGTGTACAATCAAGTGAATACAAATTCAAAATGAAATGGGCTGAGATATCTGCAACCTCCTTTTTACAGTTATATCGACCTCCTCTGAGATTAATAGGTCACTCTTGGACCTTTGCAAAATATAGATATTCAATCGAGGTAGTAAATTGAAACTATAGCCGCTTTTGGGCTTGGTAAGGTACAAAACGTTAACTATATATATCAACAACAAAGTGTGAAATAAATTTCAACCATCATGGGTAACATTTTGTTCTTCTGTGAATATGTGAATTACACTCATCAATATATCATCACCATCCAAAGAAATACAAGTGAATAAACCCATGTGTACAATTAATATAGAAATAATAGAAATGGTATAATAGATCTTTTATAGATCTGTCCACTCCACTTCAATACAGATAATGGGTTATTCACACTTCAAAGTCTATCTATAACTTGGAGTTGATGTGATTACTGAAATGAAGTATTGTTGATGAATGAATTAGGTGGTTGTCATGTAAAAAGAAAATAACTGTTTCTATAGGATCCATTTTCCTTTGCTTATGAAATAAGCTCAATGGTGTCAGGAGGGGAGGGGGAACTAGAGGGTAGTGGGGTAATAGGGGAATAGGGGGGGAGCCATATGGTGTAAGGGGGAAAGGGAGAAAGGGTGTGGGGGGGGGGAGCCAAGAGATAGATTTTTGAGGCTGGGTAGTTAAAGAATATATATAACATTGCGAGGAGAAATAAAAGCTAGGCATGAAGTGTTAACTACATAAAATACTCAGTGGAATATATCACCTCTCCAGGACTTCATTGGCGCTAAACTGATATAGGAAGGGATATATGTTGAATATTCCCTCTGGGATTCTTGTCACCACTGGACAGGACGGTAAAGGGGTGTTGGATATGACCCACTCTGACAAGCAGAGTGGGAAAGGGTGAGGGGAGATACCTTTCTCATCTCATTTAATATAATTTTTCTTAAGGCACTTGGAGGAATAGAAACGCTCAATATAATGTCTGTTCCAAACCTGTCATGAAACCCAATGTATATATGACCTAAGTGAATAGAACTATATACAGACATGGTACACTGCGGGGGAAGTTACTGCCAAGTCGATTATCAAAGTACTGATTGGAAGTTATATAACTATAAATAATACAGTTTTAGTCTCGTAGCAA
The DNA here is from genome assembly GCF_027579735.1 of Bombina bombina. Lineage (NCBI taxonomy): Eukaryota > Metazoa > Chordata > Amphibia > Anura > Bombinatoridae > Bombina > Bombina bombina. Next base: position 991,705,993 of record NC_069503.1, read on the forward strand.
GGTTAAACAGTATACCAATAAATACAGATCTGCCGTCCTGGCCGCGGACAACACATCTCCATTCTTGAAAAGCACTATTACAACCACTCAGTATAATGTAAACATATCTATGGCTGTTATATAAAAAATAAGGACCTGGTAGTTACATGGAAGTTGTAAATTGCTGTATGATACAAAAGGCTGCAATAAATACAGAAAGTGTACAAATTAGGAACATTAGTAATCTTTTCATATATGGCATAGCTATGCCTACCATTGGACATTATAAGCTAATATTATTTTCAGTTAGAAGCTGTAACTTAATAAGGAACTAGGAAGACCGTTATATCCGACTAGTAGTCATCATAATGTTCAGAATATTCCAAAATAGGGTGAATTCAGTAGCCAAATTTGTTTATATATTGTCAAGTAGACAGTGAGGGGAGGTTTCACTATGTATAGATCTGCAGTATATACAGACAGAGTTATAAGGTATAATATAGTAAACAATAACAAGTGACCTTGTAAAAATCCGTAAAAATTATCAGTAGGACTGTTGTTACTGTGTCATCTAGCAAACACTAGGTACAATTTACTAGTGTCCCATAGAAGTCAGGGAAGACTAAACTGAACCGGAATATCTTGTAAATCTAAATAGAAAAATAGCTCGCAGCTGCAATCGGATATAGATGTGCTGTAAAATACAACTATAAATAATTTCTACTTATCGCTGGGCACCCTAACTATGCGTACCAAATAGCTCAGATGAGGAAATTTAACATATTAAAATAGGTGTAAAGTATAGGTAAGTGAAAGTCCCTCAGTCATGTAGATGTAAGATTTGTCCCAGATCGAATTAGCATAGTCTCCATACCTAATGATTAGTAGTATATATTGTGTTGAATTGCATATCTTTAGCTGTAACAAAAATGTCCTCAGTGAAATGTACACACTACCCACTAAACTACATAGCACATACATATAATAGGGACCAGGTTTTGTGAACATATGACTTAACAATTTGAATATAAACACGCTCTATGCAAGCGGCACTAAAATACAGCTGTTGAGATATATAAAGCAAATAGTAATGATCAGGTTACAAGATTAAAATGTTTACCCTGTACAGTAGCTAATAACAAACAGGAATACATTATAGATTATCCCCATATGGTTACATATCAAAATTAGCTCAAACAAGCATTTTCCTAAGGTAAAAACATAAAAAAAACTGTGGTTGAGATTGCGTAGATTATTAGTGCATATAAAACTGAAGATGGCAATTTAATCAGTATTCAAGGGATACAAACAACATAGAATGCAACAGTAAAAAAATTTCTAAGCAGCAAGAGTCCATTCTATGTCAGTCTGTGGAGTACATAGCTGCAAAATGACTACTTCATGTGTGTAGCTGATCTTACCGTATACCAAGCTCTGTGAAATAAACAATTGGCAACAGAACTAAATGGAGTGTGCTAAACTAACCTATTTACAGTCCATAACTACGAGTATTGTCACATTAATCTACACAGTCTCTGTGAGGAGCTTAGCATTTTACCCCACTCCATCTTTTCTGGCAGTTTGTTGTAACAAAGATACTAACAGTACATCAGATACAGCATGTCTGTCCGCTTCAGGGACAACAACTACAACTAGAGTCAAGAAATATCCCCGTATCACATCGTGTCTTCTGTCCCAAGCTCCCAGACTCACGGCAAGAAATGGCCCAGTGTAGAATAGCCGGTGCATCTCCAAGGCAAACCAGGAAACAATCTGATCACCACAGCACCTCAGCTCTCCAAACGAACCAGCCGGCTTCACCCGTCTATGCAGCACTCCAGCTGTCAGTGCACATCGGTCGTCTCCACATATCTTGTCATAAGTGCCTGCTTTGTTGTCCGTCATCTCTCCATCTGCCCCCGTCAGGCTTAGCCAGCAGTTCCACAAAGGAGGACAGTCCCGCTTCTGGGCTTCAGCCCCCTCTCTCTGCGAGTGGGTCAATGCGAAAGGACCGACATTCACCTCACTATCCAGTTCAAGCGATAAATCCATTTGGCCGTCTGGGGTAAGTATATAGTCCGGCGGCTGCTGCTTATGGTTAGCATCGATCATAGGGCTTGCGTCCTCTGTTACCTCTGACATCATGATACGGTCAGTGCGGACTATCTGAGATAGGGAATCCAACTCTCGTAGGAGCGATTCTTCTAAATCTGAGAATAGAATATGTATCGCCTTGACAGCAGCTTCCATATTGATGTTTGGAATGTTGTATGCCAGATCAGCTTTAGTGCTCAACTCAAGTGGCCTCTACTTCTATGCTGGAGCTGGTGGATTCGGCAATCTGGGCCGCAAGAGTAGCCGCGTGGTCTATCTAGAGAGTTCAGATCAAACTGTGGGCCTGTTGCATGATTGAGATTCCAAACTGGTAGTAGTAGCAGTTACCATATATATTGTATAGATGAGTCTCAAATCTCGGTATATTCTAAGTATTAGACCCTAAAAAAGTTGCACAAAGTCAGGATCTCTCATAACACACGTCTTGTCTCCTCTGCTGTCGGCTCCGCCCCCCAAGGGAGATTGAGTTTTAAAATGTTATTTTATTTGTAGATAAAGATGATGTAGTAGCGACAAAAAATTACAGGAAACCTAGTGATAGAAATATATAACTCAATGCCCTAAGTGGCCATTTATCTTCTTGGAAAAACAACATACCCCAAGGGCAATTTAATAGAATCAGGCATAACTGCACTAAAGATGAGGATTACCTTAAAGAATCAGAGATATTAAGTAATAGATTTGAACAAAAAGGTTATAGCAAGGAGCTCATTAGTAAAGCAAGAGATAAATGTCTGAGAAAACCTAGAAGTCAGCTAACTGCCAAAAATAAGCATGTCTCTCCAAGTATAAACAGGATGAGAAGGAAGTAAAATATATTACTACATATAATGAAGAAGCAAGAGGAATAAAATCTATCCTCCAGAAACATTGGAATATCATAAAGGCTGATCCTCTCGGGGCGTGTCCGTGCAATGTCCTGAAAAGGACACAATTTCTGTCGGCTCCAGCAAGATCTCTAATAATCCGCAGATTATTATACTTTTAACGGCTGGAATAGATGCACACTATACTACACCTAATAGCTCTAGCAGTTGTGACCTAGTGTGTCTTTTCCTGGCTGTTTTTATGACACTGAGAGCCCAGATCGGAACATATGAGCCTTAGGCGGTGGCCTACTACTACAAGGCATCCACCTCCCCCCCGGGAAGAGCCGGGTCATCAGTGCTGTCTTCATATACGGACTTACTGAACCTCTTCAACACTTATCACAGACTGGACAATCATCTGACCTGCTGTCTGGCACAATATTTACCACGACCAGAACCAAGACACGGAGAAGACAGAACCTCAGGGTGTGGCGGACATGTTGGAAGAGAGCTATCTAGAATACACTGAGGACTTTCCTGCAAAACTAGCGTCCCTCATGCACATGCTTATAGAGGGAGCCCCATATGTCTTTCTGCTGGCCCGCATATCAGAGGTAAAAGAAACGGCGAGCTACCTGAAGGAACAAGCGGAGACAAAGGGGGACAACTACACCAGCGCTGCCGATGACCTACCTATATCGAGAGAGCAGCATGGTGCAGAGCAGACCTCTCTGGCCTCAGACGCATACAAAGTGGAACCTCCACGCATCATTACAGCTCTGACACTACCGGTCTCAGCCTTGATGCCAGCCAGAGGAGGGCTCAAATAAAATCATGGATAACACGGCTGGGTCCTCAAATCATGGAAGATACCTATAGCGGTGAGCAGCGGTGGGGGGATGCCCCAGCAATAGCCACATTGCATAGGGAACAGAGAGGATTACCCAAAACGAGCAAAATCGCAACCGGACCAGACCTCCTGCAGTTAAACAAATCCGAGGGGAAAATAAAAATAAATATGATGGCAGCCACAGACCTCAGACCCCCGACAGCCCGCGTGGTCATAGGCCCCGAACAGACTTTTCTAAAGAGACACTGGGGGTAGAGTTATAACTTTTACTGGCAGCGTCAACATGAGATGTCTTGTCACTTCTGCATATTTGTTTAGCTCAGTTTAAGGAGCTCACTTAGAACGTTAAAGTTAGAAATGTTTGAATCACTCATTGAGTAGGCATACCTTGGATAGGTTTCCCATGGCACTTAGCACCACTGTTTTTAATCTGCAGAGAAACATATGGCTAGATTTGGAGTTTGGCGGTAGATGGGTTGCTAACGCCACGCGTGTTTTATGTCTAACGCACGGCATTGTTTGACTCCGGTATTTCGAGTACAAAAAAGACCATCTAACGATGCTCCTAACGCGTGTATGTCACACGCGGAATCCTGCCCGCGTTAGACAGTCTCCCATAGAGATCAATGGAAAAGCAAAAAAATAGCTTTTTTCACCTAACACTCGATCTCGCGAGAAATACGCACAGCTCGGTCATATGACGCATACTACATCATGCACAACAATAACACGCCGCAAATGTCACAACAACAATCAATCAACAAAGCACACAAGCATTACACATTCACAAGCGGGGGGATTTGAAATAAAATTTAATACGGGGAATACGCATATACTTTAAGATGCGGAAATTCGCAAAATAACAACAAGGAATAAAAAATATATACATACACTAGAAAAATAATCGCATTCAATATCACTATATATTAGGACAAACATACATATACAACACTTCACTAATAACACACAATCGCAAATTCACATTTAAACAGAATACTATTGGACAATGTTAGAGAAAACGACCACTATGACATCATCGTATTCTACACATTCCACAAATACTAATTCAAAATGAGCATGCGCAAATTCACACAACTAATACACATTGCACTAATATTAATTGCTAATAAAGCACACCTGAACACAATTTACAACGGAAATTGGTACATCATTAAACATTTACACAGGGTATATAAGCACCACACAAGCATGGCTTCTTTGACTGTGTTGCTGGTGGGTCTTTGGAGATTGGAGGTTTAAGATTAGAGAGTTTGTGCATTATTGTGAGTGAGTTAGTGTTAGCGTGAGAGAGTCAGTTGTTAGTGTTATCGTGAGTGAGTTAGTGGGAGTTAGTGGGAGTGGGAGAGAGTCAGTTAGTGGGAGCGTGAGTGAGTTAGTGGGAGTGGGAGTTGTTAGTGAGAGTTGTTAGTGAGAGTTAGTGCTAGTGTGAGTCAGTTAGTGGGAGCGTGAGTTAGTGGTAGTGGGAGTTAGTGAGAGTTAGTGGGAGTGTTTGTTAGTGAGAATTAGTAGTAGTGTGTTAGTGAGAATTAGTAGTAGTGTGAGTTAGCGAGCGAGTGATTTTTCTGTACACTTAACACATTTACACGCAAACACATTCAATACATACATACACTTATCAATAACACTACATACACTCCATACCCCATACCCCCTCATACTACACTCCATACCCCATTCCCTGTAGTCCCATTCCCTTTCATCCCATTTACTCTTATCCCATACCCCATACCCATCCCATACCCATCCCCTAGTTACATTTAGTTTACATATCCTCCTTTTAGTCTTCTTCTTCTTTTGGTTTATTTAAATACTCCTTACCCTCTTTGTTTTTTTACATCCCTCTCACACTTTCACCACTTTTTTTGTCTTTTTAGTTCTTTATTTTGACCCCCTTTCATTTCATCACACTCACTTTTTGTTTGATTATTTGGGGTTTAGTTTAGGGAACAGATGGAGGGCAGGCAGGGGAGAGGTAGAGGGGGGAGGAGAGGGAGGGGGAGAGGAACAGGGCAGGAAGGGGGGCAGGAAGGGGGGCAGGAAGCGGGGGTGGAAGCGGTGGGTGGACCCAGCCACTTGGTTCAAGATGAACAAGTGGCTGGGCCCAGTGGCGGACAGAGTAGGGCTTCACAGTCCGGGAAACAGAGGGCATCGTCACAGGGGAAGGCCAAGGCGACTAGGGAGGCGAGGTTTTCGATGGAGGAGAAGGAGGCCCTCGTAGAGGCCTATATGGCCAGGTATAGGAGGCTGCAGCACCAGAAGACTACCCCGACTGAGAAGAGGAGGCTCTGGAATGAAATAAGGAATGCAGTCAATGCAGTGGGTGGCCGGAACAGAGATATGGACTCTATAAAACATCGCTACCGGGACTGTAAGATGGATCTCAAGAAAAAGTTAAGCCTGGAGGCCCGACATTCCGCAGGAACCGGTGGCGGCCCTGCCCTGGAAATAGAGTACTGCCGATGGGAGTAAATGTTGCGGCCCAGCATCTCCGAGGTGGATGTAGTCGGTATCGGAGGAATTGATACCGGGAACCTGCCATTCTCATCTGACGGTAAGCTCATTGAAGAATAAATTCACATACGAATGTATTTCAAGGGACACTATACGCAAACCTTTACTTTCATGATTGAGGTAGCAAATACAATTTGACAAAACATTCAAATGTACTTATATTACCTAATTTGAATCATTCTTGAGATATATTTTAATGAAGAAATAGCCATGCACACGGTGAACCAATCACAGGAGGCAGCTATATTCAGCTAACAATCAGCATCTTCTAAGCATATTTAGATATGCTTTTCAGCAAAGAATATCCAGAGAATGAAGCTAATTAGATAAGAAAAGTACATTAGAAAGTTGATTATAAATGTATGCTTCTAAATCATGAAAGATAAAACATTGGGTTTCATGTCCCTTTAAGTATCAGATTAATGCTATAACGTTCTTTACACGCATTCAATTACTTTGCGGTTACATCAGTATCTAGGCTATAGGTTAGGTGTGCATTTAAACAGACTGAAAACAAACGCTAAAACATTCAGATTGACCAGAGATATCACAAACACGGTTTAGAAAATGCGGAAATCGTATTGATTGTTAGATTTCAAAGTGGATTAATGATTCTGCATTTGTAATTGTATCGTAAGCTAAGTCATTTAAAGCTTCATTTGCAAATATGCTAATATATACAATTTTTATTTTTTAAAATATACAGAGTCTGGGGAGGAGGCAGCACAACAAATACAGCCTCCTCAATCTCCCCGGGATGAGAGTGGTGGGGAGGAATTTCCACTTCGGAGGGAAGAGGCCCCCGTGACGAAGAGGGCACGGAAGCAGATGAAGAGGCCCCGGAAGCAGAGGAGGAGGCCGCGGAACCAGAGGCCCCTCAAGAAACCGCACACCGCCGTGCACGGGCACCCTGCCGTTCACGGGTACCCCGCCAAGCACAACAAGAGGAAATAGCGGAGGTGCGGGTTCTACTGGACTACATAGACCAGATGCGTAACTCCCGGATACAAAATATCGAAGGCCGAACTCGAATTCTTGATGGACAAAACCAAATAATTGAAGGCCAAAACCAAATAATAAACATACTTAATAGAATAGAACAAGGCCAAAACAGAATCATTAATCTACACCAAGAGATGTTTAATTTTTTCCGGGAGGCGCATGCTGGTCTGCCTCCTGGTCCGCCTCCTGCTGCTGGGCCTCCTGCTGCTGGGCCATCTTCTCCTGCCGGCCCATCTTCTCCTGCCGGCCCATCTTCTCCTGCCGGGACATCTCCTCCTGCAGAGCCATCTTCTCCTCTTCAGCCATCTTCTCCTCTTCAGCCATCTTCTCCTGCTCAGCCATCTTCTCCTCCTCAGCCATCTTCTCCTCCTCACCTTGGTCGTCCCAGTACTCTTCCTTCCACTCTTCCCACAACATCTCCAAGGAGAACTCGTCAGAGTCGGCAGTTGCCCCTCCCAGAGCCTCAGCCCCGTGGGAAGAGGGGGAAGAGGGGAAGGAAGAGGAAGTAAGTATTTGTTTTCATGTTTAATGTTTTTTTTATTTTTGTTTTTTTTATTTAATGTGTAATGGATAGGTATGTGATGATGTGGTTTTCATACACTTGTGGACCACACTCTGTATATAATCTACTTCTATGGGACCGGGTCCATGGAGGCAGATTGTTTGCAGAGTGTGGGTTATAAGTGTGTGAAAACCACATCATCACATACCTATCCTTGTTCATGATATTGATTGGTTTCTGTGATGTGATGTCCAAACTGTTTCCCGAATCGCAAACAAAATTACCATTACAATTATCCATGATGGCATATTACTGTTTGAATGCCAATAACACAGCTTAAAGGGACAGTCAGAAAATTATTGATTACAAAGAAAACACTGTATTACGCATTATCAAGTTGGAAACAACAAAACATGGAGAAATACGTGTGACTTATGTGCTTACCCTTGTATCTATGACTATGAAACATGACCACTTATTTGTTGTTCTGACATAACAACATTTTAGATATCAATGGTCAATACATGGTAAATAATATGCTGTATGAGCACAAGGTTTTACATATACAAATGCTATCCAAATGCCCTCTAGTGGTCAAATTGTATAATGATTACATGCACTCTTCAAGCTCGAAGAAAGAAGGTTTAGCTAGCAAATTAAAATAAACACAGACAAATGATTAATTGGTGAGAAACATTTGATATCATTGATATTACAAAATTGACTTTTAGAATAATGCAAAACATTATTTGTTTTCTAAACTGTCCCTTTAACAAAATTACATATGCTAACATATATTTGAAGATTGTTGGTATATCTACATGTACTTGTTCAAACAATAAATATTGAAATCAGATTTATATTGACGTGTTAAATAAAGTCTATTTTCTTAAAGAGACATTATTGTGTTAATTTATTTTTAGAAAGACATTTGTTTTAACAATGAATATGGTTTAAAGTCCTTTTAGGAGTGGGGGGGTGAAAATATGCTAACAATAATATATTTGAAGATTAACCAATGTGGAACTCATACATGATACAAAAATCAACATTTGCATTAAAGGGACAGTATACTATATTTTTAACAGAACTGTATGTAATAGACACTACTAGAAACAACAAGATTAACATATACTGATATCAATATTATAAAGCTTTAAACACTTTCAAAGAAAATCGGGTTAGCTCTATTGAAAATATAGATGAACCCCCATTACAACCGTAAAACAAGACAATACACCATCATACACAAAACAGGAGAAAGCTGGAGATGGTACTCACATGAAACTTAGAGGCTTGGCGAGGAGTCTGAAAATTACTTACATTTTATTTGAACAGAAGCAAAATGAAACGTGTATTTGTTAAACAATGGACTATCTAACTAGAGAACAAATTAAAAGATTTCATTTATAATGTGAGTGTCTAATGAACCTTTAATAAAATATACAACGAAATTACATTTAGAAGAAGTCGGCATCATATATTTAGCATATGATAAAGATAAATGCATATTGATTACTTTATTCTAACACAATAGCGCATATTTATTAATTAGATATCTTTAACATTAAACACAACAGTCATTTTTCAGAAAAAGGAACATATTGTTGACAAACATATTAAACAACATGGACTATAGAGATTTGCACTTGCCTCGAAATATCATATGCATGAAAACATTTTGCTTTCATTCGTTTATTCAACCAGACATCCAGCAAAAGAGAATGTGGTGGTCTTTATAAGCTACGGGTCAACAATGTAACATGATGCAAAAAATACATATTCGCAAGGTTTTTAAAATTGGCTTCATTCACAAACGTGTTTAACGTGCACAAACAAATATTGCGGGACTACGTAATACAATCAGACGTTTTTTTACCTTTGCATGTGACGTCTTAATTAACATGGCGCTTCCTTGATCACGTAAGAACGCCATCCAATAAAAGGCACATTGTTGATCACGTAAGAACGCCCAAAAAAAAAGGCGCATCCTTGATCGCGTCAAAACGCCATCCAATAAAAGGCACATTCTTGATCACGTAAGAACGCCAAAAAAAAAAAATGCGCATCCTTGATCGCGTCAAAACGCCATCCAATAAAAGGCACATTCTTGATCACGTAAGAACGTCAGTCAATACAAGGAATCATTGGACAGCCTGGCAGGTGACGTCTTAAGCAACATGGCGCATCCGAGATTGCTGAAAAACCGCAGCCAATACAAGGACTCAGTTGACAGCTTGGCATATCACTAAGAAACGTATTTATATTTTAGGAACTAGTATGTGTCTAGATTGCTATCTAGGAATGTCACGAAATCATGAATCATCTTTTCGGACTTGACTGTCCCTTGAACTATAGCTATGGTGTATATCTTTAACATTTAAAAGATACACATGAGAAATACATATGCCATTGATGTTTTAAGATATGTTTAGATTGTTTTGGAATAACAATAATGACACATGTATTGATTAAACGTGTCATTTATTCAAGTATAAATATGGTCAGCCTACCTATAGCCATATATGGGAGGAGAAGTATTTTGTTAACATATTTGTTAAAAAAATATTCATCATCTAAAATATTTGCATTACACACAGAGATTTATTTGGTTACACTTTTACAATAAGATAGAATTGAAAATGAAATACATGTGCTGTCAACATTACAATAAGATTGTTTATTAATAAGATTATATGTCCTTGTTCATGTAAAAAGGACCAAAACGCTTTAGAAATGGAAATACATTCATTAACAATTGTGCTCACCATCACTTAAAGGGACATTATTTTGTTTTTAAAAAGAGGATACACATAGACAATACTATTTCAATAAAATGAACACTTTACAGGGATTATATCATTGTATCAATCCTCAGATCATTTGTTAAAGGTGCATCAATTCATGCAGAGTTTATAAATACACACATGGATGTGAAAATTGAAATGTACATATATACACAAATAACAATCTATATATACATATATAAAAGAATTACTATGCTAATCATAATCATGCAATGATAAAGCTTTGAGAAAAATATATAAAGACAAATAATAAGATTACATTGGAGATGTTAATCTTAAAGTCATTGACAATTGTCTTACATATATGATTTTTGAAAAAACATTATTTTTGGTAGGTCCCTTTAAGGATCAACCAGATAAACTAGAGCTTTCAATCAATAAAAAGAAGAATGAGGACAAAGAATCATGCAATGACATGTCTTTTATTAGTATGTAAGAAAACATCAACAACGTTTATAAATAATCTTGTAAAAATAAGGAATATTTGAGCCATATGACAAGGTAACAGAGTGCATCACAGTCCATGAAGAGAGTTGCCAAGGGCCAGCATAGCCCCATTGGAGACATATGACAAGGTAACACAGTGCATCACAGTCCATGAAGAGAGTTGCCAAGGGCCAGCATAGCCCCATTGGAGACATATGACAAGGTAACAGAGTGCATCACAGTCCATGAAGAGAGTTGCCAAGGGCCAGCATAGCCCCATTGGAGACATATGACAAGGTAACACAGTGCATCACAGTCCATGAAGAGACTTGCCAAGGGTCAGCATAGCCCCATTGGAGACATATGACAAGGTAACACAGTGCATCACAGTCCATGAAGAGAGTTGCCAAGGGCCAGCATAGCCCCATTGGAGACATATGACAAGGTAACACAGTGCATCACAGTCCATGAAGAGAGTTGCCAAGGGCCAGCATAGCCCCATTGGAGACATATGACAAGGTAACACAGTGCATCACAGTCCATGAAGAGAGTTGCCAAGGGCCAGCATAGCCCCATTGGAGACATATGACAAGGTAACACAGTGCATCACAGTCCATGAAGAGAGTTGCCAAGGGCCAGCATAGCCCCATTGGAGACATATGACAAGGTAAAAGAGTGCAACAGGCACAACAATAAACATAAAAAAGGCCAAATGGCAACCATAAAAACAAACATCAACATGTGGACGGAGGATTCTTATCAGCGCCCTTGGAGCATCTCCAGATCCTCCACTTACTGGTCATCCCCTTCATCATCCTGTGCCTGTCCCGCTACAGATTCAAGCATAGAGTTCCACCGCCTCATCTGACGTAGAGTCATATGCTGAACCTGTAGCTGGGCCTGCATGGTGTCGGCCATCCCTCTCAGGACAGCTGCGTTCCTCAACACGGCCTGCTCTACGCGTGCTAGACCTTCTAGCGTGAGCCATGTTGAGTCACAGCCTAAAATAAAGAAAAAAACAAATATTAATGATAATTACACAACAGACAAAATAAAAATCAAAGATACATTGTCATCATAAAGACAAATCATTCTTTAAATTAATTTGTTGACATTGATTATTTACACATGAAATATGTTATTCAGACAGACCTAAACCATTAAATGGACATTTTAATCCAACATGTTGTCCCCTTTAATTGGTTTTTGATGATCCACTTTTACAGCTTGAGTGTCTAAAATCTTGTAAAAGGATTTACATTGTACTTACATTAGCAATTTAAAGATTTTTGTTATACTGTTGTAGGCACACCTATCCTTAAACATTTTGGCGTTGAGGACAAGCTGTGTAAACATAGCAACCAGAAGAAATTACATTCCCACTGGGTTATACAAGAGATAATGTATGAACATTTGTACATACAGTGTTGGATCCAAATAGTGGTGATTGGTATATGTAGTGATATCAAATTAAAGGTACAGTAAACCTAAATATTTTAGTTACTGATTCAGATAGAGCATGACATTAAAAAGAATTATTAATTTACTCGTATTCTTTAAATTTTAGAATTCTCTAGCTATATTTTAAATGCAAGAATGTAAGTTTAAAGGGCAGGCCATTTTTGGTTATCAACTTTGGTTGTCCCTGCTGATTGATGGATACATTCATCCAACAATAAAGAAATGATGTCCATATTTTATTGGAATAAAAAACAATATAGGCATTTCTTTGTTTCAATAAAGATAGCAAGAGAATGAAGAATAATTGATAAGAGTAGTAAATTATAAATTTGATTAACATTGCATGCTCTATTTGAATCACAATAGAAATATTTTCATTCAGTGTACCTTTAAGTATCTTATAATGTTGATTTTGAATGATACTTACAGCTGTGCCTGGGAAGGACAATCCGACACCCAGGACAATGAAGGTTGAGACAGGGGGGAGGGATGGGATTGGCTTGGGGAGGGATGGGATTGGGAGGGATGGGCTGCTGCTCTGGGGTAGCCCGTACAGCTGGGGAGTGGTGAGTTGGGGGCTGGGCAGCTGGGGTAGCTGTACGGGCCAAAAGACGGGGAGAGCGGCGAAGAGGGACGAAGGGGCGTTTTTTGGGAGGGATAGGACAGGACAAATGGGAAGGGCCGGGAGGGGCAGGGGGCTGGGCAGGGGACTGGGCAGGGGGCTGGGCAGGGGACTGTGCAGGGGGCTGGGCAGGGGACTGGGCAGGGGGCTGGGCAGGGGACTGGGCAGGGGGCTGGGCAGGGGACTGGGCAGGGGGCTGGGTAGGGGACTGGGCAGGGGAGGAACAATGATGACCAGAAGCGGAGGATCCATCTGAAATAAATATAATAAATATATTAACATCTCATACATCATGAAATCAAATCAACGCATTTCAACTTGATTATGTTTGCAATATACTTAGAAGTGTGTTTGAATTTCTAAACAATGATGACATGAGGATATGGTATGCATATAGGCACTCAGATGAATAGCAATGATTGTCTGTACAATTCTAAAATTATTATTGTGGTTTGGCCTAGAATATGCATGTGACATCATGATGGCATGAATTTCAAATCCAAATATTTAAACAAATCCAAGCATATCTTCATGATGCCTGATATATAAAGGGGGCAGTAGTGTATTTGAACAGACAAATAATATTCCTTTTTAAAGTGCAAAAGCTGTAGACTTTGAATGTCTTCAATAAAATGATTTCCAATAAAGCAACATGTTGGAAACATGTTAGATATATTTCACATACCATCAGACTTCAAGGGAGTCTCTTCCTCCTCCGTCCCACATGTTAAATCAATCTCTGTAAAACATAACATGTTGTGTACATGTTAAGATCAGATATTATAACATATGTTACTGTTGCTCAAAGACACACATCAATGTTGCATTAAAGATATACACACCCAAAGTTATGATTTACATCATTTTGATGGAGAATACAAATGACATTAGATTTGTTATTCTCAATGATTCATATTTTCCATGTATTGTTTGTATTAATTTTAAAATCATAAAAGCATAGTACATAGAACATTTAAGATTTCTCATGTGTGTATCACTTGATGACTGTTGTCAAAAATGAACATGTAAACAAACATATGCTATACATCTTCTGAATAACAAAGGTGTAGACTAAGAAAGTTTTAATTCTTAATCTTTCAATATTCAAATAAAATGAATATATAATCAGAGGAGTAAATTATATGTTTGTTTCAAATGTTATGCTTCATCAGAATCATGCTCATAATATTGATTACCAATACACCTTCAATGACATATAAATGAGTCAATGGACTTACCAGAAGACCGCAAATGCGGCTCTGTGTCAGTGCTGGATTCCTCAGGGCTCCCCACACCAACTCTCTCTATGAATGATATAGATATATATTAGTGAACACATTTGGGATATCACTAAATCACATCTGTATCGATTTATAAGAATAATCAACTTGAAAATGTGAAGAATAGAGCAGTCATTATACAAAAAAATGCTTGATTGAATCAAGGGGATTCTGTAAAAAATGATGTATTGAACATATGTTTAATTTCTGACTATATTAGACATCAAACTCATCTCATACGATGCTATTGCATATCTAAATATACCCATTGATCAATGTTCTTAAAAGAATACACACAAACCACATTTTGAATAACAGCTGTTGACAAATATAAACAAAGACATGTGGCACATCGAGCCATTTGTGCAATGTACAGTAATCTTGTTTAGGATACAACACATATTGATCACAATACCAAACCAAATTGATTAGTACAAATATGTAATCATGGTGCTGTTAGAGTATGCTTATATCTATAAAGTAACTCCAACAGTGAATATGTGAATTATATATCAATATTGTCTAATCCAAAGAATGTAAGGATTAATGAATCTATTGTTTATTAAAGGGACACTGACATGATTTATTTCAATCATTGATTTCACTGTTCAAACTGTTCCAAATGATTTAACATTGACTCCTATTATAATTTTAATGTTGCTACATTTTAATCTTAAAGGCAGATAAGCAATATTGGATTCAATAAATAATGTTTGTTGAAGGTATCCACCAATCATCAATAAAAACCCAGGTTGTTCAACCAAAATTGAGCTGCAGATAAACGTACATTCTTGATTTTAAAATACATTTAGCAATAGAATATTTCACATATGATTATAGTATTATATTTAAATGTTGCTTAATATTGCATGCTCTATCTGAATGACAACATTAATAATTTTAGCTCAGTGTCCCTTTAATATAAAAATAGATTGATTTGACAATGTTGGTGTTAATGAATTCTCTACTCCATATGTTGATGTAATGAATGGGATTGAGCATGCAATTCAAATCTAATATGTTATTTAAGGATATCCTAAGAATTATTTAATTTTCATCTATTAAAGGGACATGAAGCTCTAAATGTGTAATTGTATACTTTTTTAAACTATGTACTACTGTTATCTGAACACATGATTTTAACTTTTGTAAATATGCCAATTTATGCATACAAAAACAGCCGGATAATACCAGTAATGCATTGTTTAACCTAAACCAAAATCCATTTATTTTTTTAAAAACTAAAACAATAGACTGAACCAATGTAGCTCATAAAATGTTTAAACAAAACAATAAAATCACGTTTACAAATAATTCTATGTAAAATTTAGTTGGCATGTCCCTTAAATGACGTGATCAATTTCAAAAATGGAATCTATATTTGTAAAATCTAAACATATGCAAAATTGTGTGTATTTTTTAAAAATGTATACAAATAAGATTAAGCAATACACAAGGGAAGAATATAAATTGGACATTCAAAGAATCTTACATTAAAATTAAGACATCCAGAATAGATGGGATATCTTAAATTCCAAACAAAATCAGAGTAGGCTTACAATGTAATCCTATTTTTTTGTTTTATTTATTCTTATTTGCAAAAATTTTTAAAATCCATTTTGCAGATACATATAAATATTGAACAATGTGGATTTAGTATGTAATGTTCTGTCCATGTTTCTAAGACAAATGTCAATTAAAATGAGACATACCATACTGTGACAAGCCCTGCCTTGAGGATCCAGCACCAACATCCAGATCTGTAATATATTAAATGAGGATTGGATATCATTAATATAAATCATGCCATGTTTTAAATCTTTACATTATTAGCAAATCAATTTAAAAATATTAATCCTTTGGTAGTCCCATGAGTTAATTGTTTCCTCAATTCAATTCATGATAAATATATCCTGTACTCTTATTTTCAATCAGTTGTGTTGTTTACTGTAGCTTAAATTATTTTTTGGTGTTATTTCATTCTCATCAATTGATGGGCATATGTTATAATTTATTTGGATTCTTCTTTTTTTATTCTGTATAATATTGAAAATAAGAATACTGTATTCTTCACATATATAATAATTCACATTTCATTTTGACCAACATGTGTAAAGCAATGCCACTTACAGCAAACCCATGTTAACGTGTATGCGAAATTCCATTTTCGCGATCATTGCGCAATGATTCAAAGCGGAATTACGCATCCGTCATTTGACCAACATGTATAAAGCAATGCCACTTACAGCAAACCCATGTTAACGTGTATGCGAAATTCCATTTTCGCGATCATTGCGCAATGATTCAAAGCGGAATTACGCATCCGTCATTTGACCAACATGTATAAAGCAATGCCACTTACAGCAAACCCATGTTAACGTGTATGCGAAATTCCATTTTCGCGATCATTGCGCAATGATTCAAAGCAGAATTACGCATCCGTCATTTGACCAACATGTATAAAGCAATGCCACTTACAGCTAACCCATGTTAACGTGTATGCGCTATTCCATTTTCGCTCTGTGACGCATATTCTGTAGAGAGCAAGAAACATCATTCCTATTTCATGTGTCACTAATATAAAATCAGATATCTAAACATCATATGTAGTGTATGTTGTGAGATCTGTATAGGTTTAGTATCTGACTATATACACATTTTTAAAAAAAAAATCAAATATTAAGATATTATATGAAGTTGGATAATTACCTGGTTCAGATTCTCCATCTCCTCCCAGGCCACCGGACGGAGAAGCAGCTGCCCTGGCCCCCGCGTCAGGACTTTCAGATCCCGCAGCTGGGAGGGAAGAAGAGGAGGCCGAGGATGGCGAGGATCTAAATCTTTTGGGGACCCGGAGATTGAGGAGCTCGCATAAAGTCACCTCATAAGGGAGTAGGTACAGTTTCCGCGGGGCCTCTCTTTTGCCCCCTCTTTTACGGGCTTGTACCCAGTCCCTTATGAGGTTGACTTTTTTTGTTAAGCGCAACCTCATATCTCCGAATCTCCTCTTGATTTGATCCTTGCTCCTCTGTACCTCACACACCAATCTAACCGCATTGGTGATAGACTCCCAGAGAGCCTTCTTAACATGCGCATCTGTCAACCTCCTCTTGTTCCCAAACAGCTGGGGATAAAAGTCCTTGACGGCGTGGACCAGTGCAGCGCTCTCCTCCTTGGTGAACCTGGGAGCTGACATGCCTGCTGGGTTGTAGATTTTTTTTGAAAAAAGAAAATAAGATATACTGCCTGCAGGCATTAGAGAACTGACAAAGATGGCAACGTGTAATGGACTTTTATATGGTGAAGTAAACATGAGATGCACCATGGGACAAGTTATCTGTACATCTGATTGGATAAAAGTTTGAAATATTGTTAGAATGTCTGTGAGACCATCCTGACTCAAGTTGTGTTTGTGTGATGAACTCTGATTGGCCGTTCCTTAATGTTTCATATCTTAGTAACTTACTTACACATACCTCCTGGTGGTGCTGTAACTTCATTTTTCATGTAGACTTATTTGTAACTCATGGGCCTGTCATGCGGATATGTGTGACGCAGATTTAATATCCGTGATCCATTAAATATTAATGATTAAATTCTCTTTAAAATCTAATACTGTCACATTATTAAATGTTGTAGACATTTCTCGGTTTAATAACGGTCTGTTTCTTTAATACAAATACACATTTAATATTGTATGTCTTTATTGTTCATAAAATCCATTTCTTGACTTATTGTGAAGTATTGATATTGCTCTATTAAATGTATTTCATAATGCACATTGATTGTGTGCTATTGCGTGACATTAGACTCTAATGTTTAAAGATGCTAATCTGGTGTTTCAAGATGCGTATCCCACGCAATATTTCTGAATGTTCAAATTCAGGTTATAATGTCAGTAACTTGGATAATCTGTTTATAAATGTTAAACTACAGGTTTGTTTGTTATTAGTAAATAAACCTCGAGCTTGTATTTGTCTGAAGTGCTCATATATGTTATTGTGCAATGGCGTCTTTATTTTTAAATAGACATTACAAACAAACAATTGTATCAAATGATCTGTAGAGATAGAAAATTGTTTAGACTTTAAAATGTAAATCAATTTATCTTAGTATTTAGATATCCTCAACAGAAGAAATTTAAATGCACATGGTTGAGCCAATCACATAAGGCATCTCTGTGCATCCACCAATCTTCATCTACTGAGCCTATCTCGATATGCTTTTCAAGCAAAGTATGTCAAGATAAGAAGAGAAGTAAATACACTCTTTAAATCTCTTAAAGGGACACTGTCCAAACAAATTTAGCGTTTGTGATTCAGATTGAGCATGAAATGTTAAACAACTTTATAATTTAATCCGATTCTCAAATGTTAAGAATTATCTTGTTATCTTTCTTTGCAAATCAATAATGATATTTTAGATTACGGACAATTGTTGCAAAAAACCTGGGTTGTCCTTGATGATTGTTGGATAAATTAATCCAACAAAAAAAACCAAGTTCTGTCCAGAGTACTGAAGCAAATAAATTATCTATTTAATGCCTTATTTTTAAAGTAATGATAGCAACATCACAAGGAGCATTCATAATATGAGACAATTTTTAAAGTTGCTTAAAATAGAATACTCATTCTGAATGTATAAATCATTAATTTTTTAACTGTCTCCCTTTAAGTATATTTTGAGTTCATGTCCCTTTAAATAAACATTTCACAATAATGCTTGAAATATCAGAAACCTAGGCACCTTCCTTTTGCTAAATTAGTATAACACATGAGTAAAGCAAATTTAGATTAACTTCTGGATTGTTTTACACACTGACTGAAATATATATTGTAAAGGAGGTATTTCGGAGTCTTCAGCTTAGAGGGACATTAAGCTATATGTTATGTATGCATTTTGGATAAGATTATAATATTTGAACAACTTAATATGTTTTGGTATTCAATCATTAGATTGTAATTATATATATTCTTGGATTAAATACATATCTACATAGGCTATTTTGATGCTGATTGTTGGTTGCACATAGATGCCTTATGTAATTAACTAAGATATGTGCATTGATGTATTTTTTTCTAAGTATATTTAAAGACTGAATGTAATTCTATAGTACTTTCTAAATATGTTTAAATTCTTTTATGAATTATTTAAAAATCAATACACAATATACTTTGTGAATGTCCCTTTAAGGACTAAAACATTTGGAATGTTGATTTAACATTGTCAAAATAAACTAAAGGGGAATGAAAATTATATATAGATATGTGATGTCTAACCCAAGAGGTAAGATTTTAAAAACTACATAATATTAATAACTATAGTTAAATGACTCCACTAGAAAATAAAATCTATTAACCTGGCATCCAATAACTAGCTTGTGAAAAATATCAAGTTAAATGACCTACCATTTATAAATGTAAAAATTAAAATAATTTTGAAAATAATGTTTTGAGATACCTAAGGAAGATACAAGATCTTATAAAATTAATTTTACATTCAACAACACTGTCACTTTAATGTAATTGAACCACTTCCCCTTCTTAAAAGTGAAAACAAATAATTTTTAACAAATTTTGACTACATATCCAAAATTATTTTAACATCTAAGAATTTCCAAAGAAAAGCATCGATGGATCTCACTCCCCAATTAATGTTAAAAAAGATAGTTTAATGTAATATTCTCGGAATCAGTGGATTTTCTAAAATTAATGCATTATTTTATCTTATGCATGTGCTTGTCAAATAGACAACTACCAGTCATGGGAGTCAAATTGTTTTTTATTGACAGATTATATGGATATTTATTATAATCTGTTCAAAAGAGTGTATTTAATAATAAAATGTTTATTATTACCATTTAAAAAATTAAAAGTTTCTGAAACAAAAACAAAAAAATATTCCTGGAAGTCATCAGATGCCAATCTGAAATTAAAAAACAAAATTTTAACAAAGTTAATACACACGTTGTCAAATATTCATAAAATACATTTACAATCATCTTGTGTCTATGCTCTAACTTTTTTCAAGATATTTATTAATTAAATTTTTACAAAAAAATAAAATAAACATACACCATTATATTGTGTAATAAAAAATAAATTTAAATATCTGAATTTCTAATTATACATAATAATGTATATCACATTTCAATAATATATATGTATGCTGAACATAAATGTCATATTTAATGTCCATTCAAATACCTCTATATCAACTATAATATGTATTCCTTTTTCTGATTGTGATCCCTAAATATCTAATGATGAAATAAGTATGACTAATGTATGTAAGCTACCAATAATCAACATTCTTCCTGTGATTCTTAACTAGCATGCATTGGTACACCAACCTGGATAATGCATGGTCTTTGAAAGTCAATTCAGGGGTAAACAGTTGATCTTCAATAGGTGTCTTATTCATCAGTTCATAAAATAGAGGACTGTGAAATACCATCTAAAAAAAGGAAAATCATCTAAGTGTCTGATTGTGATCCCTAAATATCTAATTAAGAACTAAATATGACTAATGTATGTAAGCTACTAATATTCAACATTCTTCATGTGATTCTTAACTAGCATGCATTGGTACACCAACCTGGATAATGCATGGTCTTTGAAAGTCAATTCAGGGGTAAACAGTTGATCTTCAATAGGTGTGTTATTCTTCATTTCAAAAATAGAGGACTGTGAAATACCATCTAAAAATTAGAAAATCATCTAAGTGTCTCCAATAGGATGCCTCCACAGCCTTATTCTATCAAATAGTTGGCACTTACCATGTGAACATGTCTTTGTATGGTTTTCAAGGTCAGCAGATTGGAAAGATAATGCCAGACATGATCCCATTGGTATACTTCAATTTCAATCTTGGCTTTTTCCACTGTCAGTCTGGGCAATCTTCACTGTCAGGCTTCTAATTCTTCCCTTTCAGTCTTTAGATTAAGTCAGCTCCCTAATGGCAGAAAAAGTTTAATCAAAATTACTACAAGTGTGTGAATCAGTTCTGTACCCCTCTCCCACCCCCCATTTCAGAATCAATTTCTGTCACTAGCTTACTAAGCGTGTGTAGCATCTTGTGTTATGTTCTATCAAGTGTGAAGTTGAGTCATATTGAGCAGAACAAACCTCTAATGTGTGACATTGAACCATAGTCATGCTAGAGGATCCCTTTCTGAGTATTTACATTTTAAGTAATGTGTAAACTAAATACTAGTTTAGAAAATGTATGCCATATGATGTATTTGTGTACAATTCATGCCAGCAACAGTCCATACATTTATACTTACCATCTGATGTCCTCTTTAAAAACCAGGTGGCAAAGACTCGCTACAGGACCCAATGCCCAGAGCATCACCTATATTAATAAATGAAACACATTTTTAGCATTTGATGAACAATCCTAACATGTTTGCACAATTCTCTACTTGTCATTTCCCTAGAGTTCACATCTATTGACAATACTCCAGTCTAACTTCTATTCTTTACCGTCTAAAGTGGCGGTTGATTATGTCTGCTCTGACATTGAGCCCCTCGTCCCGGAATGGCCCCTCTAGAACAGGATCATCCTCCTCATCTCTGAGGAGGTTTCGGTCCGCCGGGACGGCCTGCAGCATCCCAGCCCGCTGTGCAATATTATGCAGGACGCTACAGGCTACAACGATCTTAGCCACCTTCTTTGGGTTGTACTGGAGGGCTCCTCCTGACCTGTCCAGGCACCTGAACCTCATCTTCAGGAGCCCGAACATCCGTTCAACCACCGCCCTGGTTCTCTTATGAGCCCTATTGTAGCGCTCCTCAGACACATCAGTCGGGCTACGCAAGGGGGTAATGAGCCAAGGCCGGCTCATGTACCCAGAATCACCTATAAATTATGAACAGAACATAATTCTAACAGAATCCTCAAAATAGTATTTGGAGTCCAATAAAAAGTTTTGTACACGATAATCCAGTAACAAATGTTTTTTTTTAAATTAAAAAATCTAGTTCAATATTATTCTCTATCTTCCCATTTCATCTAAGACATGCTACATATCTGCATTGAACTAAAAGACATTAGCGGAAAGAGACAATGACATGGTTAAATTGCATTAGCTAATATCTTGCCATTTCAGCTAAGACATGCTACATATGTGTATTTCTCAGAAACCAAACCTTGTGTAAAATGCTAACTACATGGTTACATTGCATTCTCTATCTGAGCATTTAAGGTAAGACATGCTACATATCTGCATTGAACTAAAAGACATTAGCGGAAAGAGACAATGACATGGTTAAATTGCATTAGCTAATATCTTGCCATTTCAGCTAAGACATGCTACATATGCGTATTTCTCCTAAACCAAACCTTGTGTAAAATGCAAACTACATGGTTACATTACATTCTCTATCTGAGCATTTAAGGTAAGACATGCTACATATCTGCATTGAACTAAAAGACATTAGCGGAAAGAGACAATGACATGGTTAAATTGCATTAGCTAATATCTTGCCATTTCAGCTAAGACATGCTACATATGCGTATTTCTCCTAAACCAAACCTTGTGTAAAATGCAAACTACATGGTTACATTACATTCTCTATCTGAGCATTTAAGGTAAGACATGCTACATATCTGCATTGAACAAAAACTAGACATTAGCGGAAAGAGACAATGACATGGTTAAATTGCATTAGCTAATATCTTGCCATTTCAGCTAAGACATGCTACATATGCGTATTTCTCCTAAACCAAACCTTGTGTAAAATGCAAACTACATGGTTACATTACATTCTCTATCTGAGCATTTAAGGTAAGACATGCTACATATCTGCATTGAACTAAAAGACATTAGCGGAAAGAGACAATGACATGGTTAAATTGCATTAGCTAATATCTTGCCATTTCAGCTAAGACATGCTACATATGCGTATTTCTCCTAAAACAAACCTTGTGTAAAATGCAAACTACATGGTTACATTACATTCTCTATCTGAGCATTTAAGATAAGACATACTACATATCTGCATTGAACTAAAAGACATTAGCGGAAAGAGACAATGACATGGTTAAATTGCATTAGCTAATATCTTGCCATTTCAGCTAAGACATGCTACATATGCATATTTCTCCTAAACCAAACCTTGTGTAAAATGCTAACTACATGGTTACATTGCATTCTCTATCTGAGCATTTAAGGTAAGACATGCTACATTTCTGCATTGAACTAAAAGTAGACATTAGCGGGGGGGAAAAAAATTGGTTAAATTGCATCCTATAGCTGAACATTACGCTAACATTTTAAAACTACAGTGGCAATTGTCAAACTAATTAACCATGTTGTGCACAAATACTCACCAACGAGATAACCAGGGGGCATTTGTCTTTCCTCAAACGGTCTCCACAGGGACGACAGAGAGAGGATGCGGGCATCATGACTAGCTCCTCCAAAATTTGCACACACATGCATAATCCTCATCCGTGCGTCACAAACATACTGCACGTTGAGGCTATGAAAATGTTTGCGATTTCTGAAGGGCAAGTCATCAATTGGAGCATGCAGCGCAATGTGGGTACAATCTATGGCTCCCAAGACATTGGGCAATTCAGCAATATCAAAGAATTCCCGCTTCAGGCGCCTCCAATCACCATCATTCTGTGGGAATCCTATGTATTGCTTACTGATACGTACCATGGCGTCCAGAAAGTTATCAAACACCACAGAGAATGTACATTGAGCCAGGCCATGCATGTACAGTTCTCCGGATTGAAAACTCCCGGAGGCCAGGACGTATAGACAGCTTAGCATCTTACTCATGGCGGGAACAGCAGTCCTTATTCTTATACGTGGCTCCAAATGAGGTTTAAGAAGATCGTAAAGGCCAATGAGCTGTTCGCGATCAAGCCGATACTTATCATAAACCTCAAAGTCGCTCATGTTTTCCAAGGTGGGTCTCACCCTGTAGACAGGAGGACCTCGAACCAGACGACCCCTTCGTCTCAGTCTGAGCCGCCGAGGCTGCCTGATTCGACCAACAGCTAGTTCACCAATAGCAGCACCAGCAGCGTCTACCATGTCATCGTCATCCATCTTTCAAAACAGCGTAACAAGGTATGCACTTGATCTGATGTGGATCACAAGTGATGCTTTGGCCATGTTGTTTGGGGGATTTATAGTACAATTAGTCCAATGGTAGTGAGTTTGTAATGATTGCTGATTGTATTCACTTGTTTGTATGTGAGCGGCGCGAATGCTTTCACAGTGGGCGTTTTTTTGTTGTTTGCTGAAATGTTGTTTTCCAACAATGAATCTCAATGTGAAAGTGTCAAATATCACACATACAGTGCATGCTTGTAATGTTTGATCATATGCGTAATCAATATTTCTTAAACGCGATCTTATAGTAACAAGCACACGTCCAGGCTAACATGAATGAAAGTGCATAGTTGTGTATAATGTGCATCGAATGTGATCGATCAATGTTGCTGCAACATTGTTTGTAAACGATAAAGTAACATCTGCCATCTGTAGTATTGTATATATAAGTGATTGCCGAGATGTCAATATTGTATGCGTCCCTTTAAAATCGCAATAATAATTCAGAACTTCCCGTCTGCCATCTGTAGTATTGTATATATAAGTGATTGCCGAGATGTCAATATTGTATGCGTCCCTTTAAAATCGCAATAATAATTCCGAACTTCCCGTCTGCCATCTGTAGTATTGTATATATAAGTGATTGCCGAGCAGTCAATATTGTATGCGTCCCTTTAAAATCGCAATAATAATTCAGAACTTCCCGTCTGCCATCTGTAGTATTGTATATATAAGTGATTGCCGAGCTGTCAATATTGTATGCGTCCCATTCAAATCGCACTAATACTGAATAACTTCCGGCTGTCATCTGTAGTATTATATATATAAGTGATTGCCGAGCTGTCAATATTGTATGCGTCCCTTTCAAATCGCACTAATACTGAAGAACTTCCGGCTGTCATCTGTAGTATTGTGTATATAAGTGATTGCCGAGCTGTCAATATTGTACTCGTCCATTTAAAATGGCACTAATACTGAATAACTTCCGGCTGTCATCTGTAGTATTGTATATATAAGTGATTGCCGAGCTGTCAATATTGTATGCGTCCCTTTCAAATCGCACTAATGCTGAATAACTTCCGGCTGTCATCTGTAGTATTATATATATAAGTGATTTGCGATCTGACAATATTTATTAATTGTCCCATTCAAATCTCCCTAATAATGCTGTTCCAAACTGTTCTTTACGTATATGTTGTATTGTAGTATTGAGTGTTAAAGTTCCGAAAGGGGCGGTACAGTCGTGAATCTGTGATGTGTATGGTTGAATCTTCTAATGACGTCATGATATTATTAACCTGCCTATGTAGTTCTGAAATCCTCATTGTGTTGTTGTATTGTGCTACATTGTTATTGTGTGCTGAATAAAATCTAAATGTGTGCTTTGTGGTTGCGTGATGGGTGATGCGTGTTATGTACATGTACGTATATATTGTGATTGTGTCCCACATATGCTGACTTCTATATAGCGGGCTGGCATTGTTGTTCCTTCCCATAAAGTGACATCTGTAATCTGGTGTAATGATGTTCTTGTTGTACGTAATTCCTAATGGTTTCTGGTGATGGAATCATGATGTTAAAAGTACAGTAAAATCCATATGTTCTGTTTTGTGATTCCTATAGAGAATGTAATGTGTTTTTCCCCCATCATTTGAATGCACATGTATGAGTGAATGTTAAAAGTAATGTATGTGCATCCATGACTGATCATGTGTTAAGCCTATGTAGATATGCTGTTGCTGCAAGCATATGAGTTGAATAACTGAAATGCAATAATAAAGGTAAATGAGAATTGTTTCCCATTTTGTAGTGTTTGTGAATCCTGAAAAGTTGACATTATTTTTGTGTCCGTTTAAATGTAATATTTTTTTAAATAAAAGTTTGTTACTAGTGATGTTGATTTGTAGTTGATGTAATATAAAAGTCTGAAACAATTTAATGGTGTTGTGAATATTCAAAAAGTAAAATCCATAAATCCACCATAGGGAAATAGTCATTTCTTGATCTATTTATCATAGCTGGGTCTAACGCATGAAATCATGTATTTTCTAGCGCTGGTATTTGGAGTTTTTCTGTCTACGCTATTTGCGTGCGTTAGGGAAATGTGGGTTTCGCATGCACGAGCACGTCTTCCCAATAGAAGTCAATGGAGGCTCTAAAAATTGGTAATTTTTTTTTTCTAAGACTGGTTTTCCTCGTAAAGTGAGTGACGTCATGAGCTTGTGTGAAAAAGTAACTAAATCGTGTTCTTTTTGTGATAAATAAATATTTTTTGTATGTCATGTGGTGTATATTGTTTGTATGCATCGATGAGTGTATGTTTGTGATAATGTTATTAGTTAGATGTAGGTATATGAGGGTCTTTTCCCGTGTGTCAATGTAAGTCAATGGGAAAATGGATTTGTGTTGTTTTTTTTCTAACACCCGAGATCTCGCAACTTTAATCCTTTGTATTTTGATGAAAAATTATTAAATCTGAAAAATAAATATAGTGTAGTGTTTGTATGAGTGTAAGTGTAGTTTGTGTAATATTTGTTTTGTGATTCGTGGATGTTTATTTTGTCGGTATATGTTTACTACTGGGTCTGAGGTGTCGGTAGAAATTTGAGCGTTAGGTGATTTTTGAGTGTCGGTAACTGAACTCTAAATACCAGAGTCCGTAAGAAACTAGCGTTAGGGGCCTCTAACGCTGGTTTTCACGGCTAACGCCAAACTCCAAATCTAGGCCCGTGGGATTAGGTAATATGAACCTCAGGCAGTGTTAATTTGAGGACACAAAAACCTCTTATCAAATATACTTATAAAACCATGTCAGTGAGATTCATATTTTATATAGATGCAAATGAAAGTAAGGCTAGCTAAAACTGGGGAGAGTAACATGTCTCAACATGCTAACACACCTAAGCCCCTCACGACTGTATTTTATCCTGCCCGTTATTTCTTTCATTAGAGGGCGTACTGCATATACATATTGGAATTGTTATGTATGCATATACATATTGGAATTGTTATGTATTAACTTTTCGCCCCCTGAAAGTTCACAATTTTGATAACTACACTGCCTAGTACAGCCGAAGCCACTGTTTATAATCTGCAATGTACCCAGGTGACCCCAGAGTAGGTAACTTGAGTAATAGGCAGTACTAAATTGCAGAAACAGCAACCTTTCATAGGGGAAGAATCCTTAGGCATAAATCAAATCAAGCAAGTGGTAGCACCTTTATTTACATTTTATCTGTTTCATCAATTTCCCTCTCCCTTCCCCTTTTTATTTTTATATATGTATGGCATCCCTACACAGCTAAATCCTTTTTATTCTTAGGCATACACGCTTACTCGCAATATCAAATATATTTACAATATCAGGTCTATCAGATGCGGACAACGGAATATTGCCTACCTTGTCCAGTCTTAACCTTTTATAGCATCATATTTTATTCTGAGGTATATGAATATAATGTTAGTTAAAAAAAATGAGGATAGAAGCTTGTCATTATGTAAACACGACTGTGTTCCCATGTTTTCACTGTATCCTGCCTGCACCTTCTTTCTTTTCAGAATGTGTATCATATAGATATGTATATTGGAACCTTATTGTTATGCATATAATCCTCAATAAAAATATTTAAAATAAAAAAAAAAAAGGCTGATCCTCTCTTATAAGATATGGTGGGAGAAGGCCCCAGGGTGTATATATAAGAAAAATAGGAATATTAAAAGCTTGGTGGCTCCCTCAAAATTAAAACCAATTAAAAGTAAACAAATAAATGATAAATCAAGTTGGCTCTCACTTAAGAATGGCACATATAAATGTGGAATACAAATTGCTGCATGTGTCCTTTAATTGATAAAGAAATAGAAATAACAAGAACAGGACTAAGGAATTTGGTATAAAGCATAGAACAACATGGAAATCTACTTTTGTAGTCTATCAAATTATATGTAAATGTGGGATGATCTATATAGGTTGTAAGAAAATAAAAATAAAACATAGAGTATATGAACATCTGACCAACATTAAAAACAAATTTGAAGGACATAGTGTGTCCAATCATTGTAAGTGTAAACACAAAGGTAGTAGTGAGGGAATCAAATTTAAAGTATTAGAGCAGTGCTTTCCAAACTGTGTGTCGTGACACACTAGAGTGTCGGCAGCAGTGTGTAGGTGTGTCCCTGCTTCAACACAAATTGTTTGGAATGTAATTTTTTTGTTTGTTTCTGACTTTCTGCCTGCATGCTATGCATATCACTTAGTTGACACGTGATTGATACCTAGTGGGTCACAGATCATCTTAATCTATTGGCGCAGCTCAGCGGGAACTGAAACTATTCCCATTGGAGGCTTTGGCTGCACAATGGCTCCTGACTGCACGTGTAGTCTCAATCAGCTTGTGCATGTATAGTCAGTGAGTGGGACAGCAGTGTGTTTGCAGCGCGGGCAGTAGTCAGTCAGACTGGCAGAGCTCTAAGGGTGGCAGCTTAAAAGCTGAGCTGCAGTCAGAAGTTAAAGGGGGTTTTTTTTGCAGCTAGCTCCCAGTAGTGCATTGCTGCTCTTGATATATTGATAGGAAGTGGAAGCTTAAAAATGCTTGATGATGAAGTGCAAGTGTGTTTGTCTAATATTTCACCAAATATTCAGAAACTGTGTTCATCCCATCAACCTCATACATCCCATTAAAATAGTAAGTAGCTATGGGTGTTATTAAACTTTTTTTAATTCTTGCACATACTTACTGTTACCTGTAAATACATTTTGTTATTATATTTTATTATATATATTATAATTTATGTATGTGTCCGTATCTCTTAAAACAAGTTAGTTTAACCTCCTGTTTGCTAGTACAACTGAATTACTGTGTCGCAAAATTATGTAGGTCTAAAAAGTGTATCACCAACATAAAAAGTTTGGAAAGCTCTGTATTAGAGTATGTGAGCAATACAGGGAATGAGGGAGATAGATTAATGAAATTAAGGAAGGCAGAAACTAAATGGATCTATTCCCTGGGTAGTATGACTCCTCAGGGGTTAAATGTTGATATAGATCTACAGGACTTCATGCTGTAAGGAAGATAGTCATAAATTAATTTTATAAATGTATGTTTTACTATAATAGTGCATCAGGGTAAATGTTAGTATGAGATTAAATAGCATGTACTGAGTTTGTATCCATTATGAAATCTGTATTTAGTATGTTATTTTAGTTGTATTTTTTAAATAGTTGTGGTTTGGAACCGAGTTAGAATAAGGAATTGACTTTTTATATTTTTCCAGTGCTATTATCATTTTATGTAACCTTTTATATATTAGGATTTTGGATTTTTTTTAAATGTGGGATAACGAATTAATTGTTTTAATTTTAATTTTTATTGTAAAACTATTGTATCTAGCGATTTATGTTAGTTATTATGCAAGTATTGTGTTAGGTATATTGCAAGATGAAGTAGATAATAAGTATCCATATACGGATCAATAGACCAATAAGGTATGTTTGAGGTTTTCGAGGGCGGGGCTTAATAGCAAGCCTGGCAATTTTTAAATGGTAACCGAAGCCTCACACAAACAGATTGCATTGCCTGTTGAAAAAGTCTGCCCGTGTGTGGACGAAACGCGCTCAGGAGGAGGAATAGGAGAGTGTTGCTGCAAAGTAAAGAGATCCAGAATTACAGGGAGAAAGGAGGACTGTAACCTGAGCAGGAGACTACATCCGTTAAGCCCTATTCGTCTCTTCCGCTATTAAGGAGATTTGCCCTAAGACCTGGTGACTTTATGAGCGTTTGTGGGACTCTCCTAAAAGGATTTCCTATTGAGGCTTTAAACTTTTAATGTCTAGTAAGTGCAATATAATGTACGTATGTGTGTTACCTAAATAATTTGATACCGTGAGTCGCTGGGTGCGCCTGTTCCCTTCTTGTATTCACAGAATTTTGTATCCAGTGGACTGACAGGCTACAGCAGTCCAAGAGAAAGGCGGCACCAGACTGAATGAGATTCAAAGGGATCATTACACACAGGAGTGTGTTAACGTATATGGGAAACATACATTCTCAGGAGGATACAGTATGGTTTTAGGCTTACATAGCCTTTAAAGTTTAAATTATTACTGGACTTATATTGTCTTTCTAAAATTGAGTAGTTCTAATTATATTGTGCAAATTGTATTGGTCATACTATAATTAATATATATATATATATATATATAGAAGCAGCAAATAAATAAATGTTGCAGGCAGCGGTTTTTGAAGTATAAAAGCAAAAAGTCTTTATTGAAACATGAATAAAAACACTCCAGAGATCATCACAGGTACATCCACAACAGAAGGTCCGCTAACATGTTTCGGCCTCAGGCCGTAATCATAGCTACTGGACAATGCACCTGAGCCCTTAAAAAGCACCAGGATCACCCTGATTGGATAAAAACAAAGTTACAAGTTGTGATGTAGTTTAACTCTATGAGTACCTATACATATTAAAGTGCCTGTTACCTGGATATCATAAATCGAAAATATACAAAAGTTAAACAAACTTACTACAAGTTCAAGAAGTAAAGTTATACAAAGGATACTAACATTTAGTTAAGCCATAATTAGTAAACCTACAATGGTCCAAAAATAGACTAAGCTAATATATAAAAACAGAACGATTCTGGTAATTTAATACACCATTAACAATACACATATTGCATCTATGATATTCATTCAATCGTTTTGATACTCATTGTAAAATGAAGTGTGTATAGCAGAGAGCAATGTACGCTGTTTAGACCAGAATGTAGAATGAACTACTCTATATATAGATTGCAGTAATGCAAAAATGACCCTATACAAAAAAAAAAAATATATATGAACTACCCTGACTTAAAAGTATATATATGTATATATGACTCAGTCGAGGATTACAATGTAAATCAGACCAAGTGGTGCTTGTAGTGTAAGAGTACATATTCACTCAAGTATAATATACAAAACTGCATTTTGGGAAATGATAGATGATACAGGGCCCAGACAGGCCGCTACACAAGAGGGAACAAAAGACCTGCAATGAAGTATACGCTTCTATTGCCAATAATTGATTAGGTCATATTCTGAATTCAAACCAGTGGGTACACGAGTTTGAAGTTTGAATATCCAGAACATTTCCCTCTTCTGTAGCAGCCTGTCTCTATCCCCTCCTCTTGGAGGGCAAATAACCCTTTCAATGGCCTGCCATCTTAGTGAATTGACACTTTTTTGATGACATTTGGCAAAATGCTGCACCAGTGGTGTAGATGCTACGCCAGCCTGTATTGTGGACAAGTGGTTCCGAATTCGATCTTTGACCTCAGTAGTTGTGAGTCCAACGTACTGTAGATGACACAGAGTGCAACTCAACACATATATAACATATGTGGAGGTGCACTTCAAACAGGTCTGGATAGCAAAAGTCTCTCCTGTAACCTCAGATTTAATACTATCTGAAGGGAGAACAAAATTGCATACCCTGCATTTATTGAGGCATTTAAAAATACCTCTATGTGTGAGCCAGGAGCTCTGTCGTGGGTTGATCTTAGGGAGAACAGAAGGTGACAATAAATTTCCTAAAGTAGTTGTTTTCCTATAGGAACAACGTAACCCCTGTGAAATACAATTTTCCAATTTGTCGTCGGCCGCTAAAAAGGAGAAATGTTTTTTCACTATTGTACATATTTCAGTATATTCCTGACTATACTCAGTAACAAAAGTGACTCCTTTATGTTTACTGTTGATTTTGTTGTCCTTTTTATTAGTCTTGCCCAATATTTGTGACCTATCCAACCCATCCACTTATCTCCTGGCCTTGTTCATCACATTAGTACTATAGCCCCTACTCTTTAGCCTATTGGCTAAATCTTGTGACTGTTCTGCATACTTATTAGGCAGGGAGCAATTGCGTTTAACCCTAATGAATTGGCCTTTGGCCACGGCATGGGGTACGTGCCTGGGATGGCAGCTATTCGCATGCAGCAGAGTGTTCCCAGTTATGGGTTTCCTATAGATCTCTGTCAGAACACTTCCATCCTCTGTGCCCTTGATAGTAATGTCCAAAAAGTTAATCTAATTTTCCCACAATTCACTAGTAAATTTGATTCCGATATTATTGGAATTTAAATGGTCAATGAAAGATGTAAATTGCGACTCACTCCCTTTCCACACAAGTAGCACGTCGTCTATAAAGCGGCCATAAAAATAAATCAAATCTCTAAAGGGATTACCATCTCCATAGACGTGGGACAGCTCCCACCAACCCATGAAAAGGTTGGCATAGGAGGGGGCAAATTTAGCCCACATAGCTGTCCCATGTCTCTGGAGATAGAAATTATCCTCAAAAGAGAAATAATTATGTGTAAGCAAAAATTTTAACACTCTAAGTATAAAGTGTCTGAAATCAGTAGAAAAATCAGAGTAAAATTCCAAAAAGAAATTGACCACTGTTATACCCTCCTCGTGAGGAATGGAGGAATATAGTGCTACTACATCAATTGTAGCCCACTTGTGAAAATTATTGTTCCATTTCAAATTGCCAAGAGTACAAATGACATATTTGGTATCTTGAATATAACTGTGCAGGTTTTGTACTAGGGGTTGTAAGAGGCTATCTACCCACTGTGAAACATGTTCCATCAAAGAGTCAATACCACTGACTATTGGAAGACCCTAACTTCCATAAGGGATTTATGGACTTTGGGTAAATGATGGAAGATGGGCACCACAGGATTTTCAACCACCAAGAACTCAAAAGTTTTTCGGTCGTAGTGCCCATCCTCTAACCCATCATCCAAAATGTCCAGCAACTCTTTTTTGAAGGTAGCAGTGGGGTCTCTGTAGAGAGGAATATAATCCTCAGTATTGTTTAGTTGGCGTAATGCCTCATTTACATAATCCAATCTGTCTAAGACCACAACAGAGCCGCCCTTATCTGCTGAGCGTATAACAATATCATTGTTCTCTTGAAGCTCCTTAAGGGCGGCTCTCTCTGATCTGGACAGATTAGGTACATGGTACCCAACAGAATTTTTAAGTTTAATCAGGTCACGTTCTACACGTTTGAAGAAAGTCTCTAAGGTGGTACCCCTAGTGTGAATAGGATAAAATTGTGACTTATTCTGAAAACCACTAGAGGAATTAATACATTCTATACTGGTCCCTGTCAAGGTATCTCGTGATAAAAATTCCAAACCAATCAAATCACAAGTTTCATCAAATGTTAATATACCCATGTGCGGGGCATGTGAGGATAAGGCCGGCCTATAGTCTACTGTGTCATCTTGATATAATTGAGTCGATTCAGTGCAAAAATATCTTTGTAGAGTCATGTTACGTATTAGTTTATTAACATCAAGAATTGTGTTAAATATGTTAAAGTGGTTAGTTGGTGCAAAATTCAAACCATGACTGAGTAGAGAGACTTGTGAATCTGTAAGTCTGTGCTTTGACAAATTGATTACGTTGTTTATTTGTACTTCTGTTTCCCTCTCTGACCTCTCAATTGATAATGTCCCTGACCTGTCTGTCCTATCCCGGTGCGTTGTGGGGGAAGAGAAAAAAACCTGTTCTATCTTTCTCTGATCATCATCAGAAACCCTTGTCTGCATAGCAGAAGCACCTTCTTCAACAAATTTAGTTGTGAAGCTCTTAGGATCAGCATATTTGGTTTTAGATATAACTACTTGGGACTGATGTTGATCAGAGTCAGTAAGAGCACGTGTTTGTTGCACTATAGATACCTGGTGTGCATTCTTGAGTATGCCTTTAGGGGCTTCCTCACCACTTGATGCCCCAGTTTCCTCCCCTGACTCAAAATCAGTGTCTGAGTATGTCACTAGCTTTACTTCTGTAGTATGTGTAGATGCTTGTTCTTTACCCTTATTGTTACTGTTATTGTGTCTATTTCTTGACCTCCCTCTATACTGCCTTCTAGACATAGTTTTGTCAGAACACTTCCATAAATAGACGGTGTTGCTGCTATAATCAGACTGGTCCCTCACAAATTTTGAGTGTTTTATTTCAAGAACTGAGTCTTTCACTTTTGCTACAACTGTTTTTAAAATACCATCAAATTTAGCAAAACTAGCTTCTAGCTGTCGTGAGTTCATTTCTGTTTGCAGATGCTACGCCAGCCTGTATCGTGGACAAGTGGTTTCGAATTTGAACTTTGACCTCAGTAGTTGTGAGTCCAACGTACTGTAGATGACACAGAGTGCAACTCAACACATATATAACATATGTGGAGATGCTCTTCAAACAGGTCTGGATAGCAAAAGTCTCTCCTGTAACCTCAGATTTAATACTATCTGAAGGGAGAACAAAATCGCATACCCTGCATTTATTGAGGCATTTAAAAATACCTCTATGTGTGAGCCAGGAGCTCTGTCGTGGGTTGATCTTAGGGAGAACAGAAGGTGACAATAAATTTCCTAAAGTAGTTGTTTTCCTATAGGAACAACGTAACCCCTGTGAAATACAAATTTCCAATTTGTCGTCGGCCGCTAAAAAGGAGAAATGTTTTATCACTATTTTACATATTTCAGTATATTCCGGACTATACTCAGTAACAAAAGTGACTCCTTTATGTTTACTGTTGATATTGTTGTCCATTTTATTAGTCTTGCCCAATATTTGTGACCTATCCAACCCATCCACTTGTCTCCTGGCCTTGTTGATCACATTAGTACTATAGCCCCTACTCCCTTTTTGGTTTCATAAGTGGAGGACATCACACGCTCATAATAAAAACTGTTTATATACCCCGTTGTTACCGGATGCTGATGTGAGCTGTCCTTGTTGCTCTCCGGTGTTCTGAAGCACACTGCATTATTTCCCTATATGAAGTTCATATTTGTGGCGTATACAGGGGGTGTCTACAAGCAACATATATATATATATATATTTCTCTTGCTTTGAATCTGTCTTAACTGCAGGGACTTACCTTTGACAATAACTTTGTTCTTTTCAATACCAGTTTAAATATTGACTGTATTTACACGGACAGCTTCAGTGAACTGTAATTTTTTCTTTTATATATATATGTGTGTGTGTGTGTGTGTGTGTGTGTGTGTGTGTGTGTGTGTGTGTGTGTGTGTGTGTGTGTGTGTGAAAAGGTCTTGCTGAATTTTTTATAGTTAGGAATACTGTGAATATTTTTTTATCTGGCACTCCTTTACCAGGGGAACGCAGCTGAAAGTAAAAAGGCTTTTTAATGGTCGTTAATGGCTGTCAATCACATAAAACTGAAATTAGTTAATTTCGTCCAAAGTTGATAGTGTTGTTTCTGATAAGTGTTAAAGATCCATATACCATTTGAATAGGGGAATGATGGGTATAATGAGCATGTTTTTTTTTTTACTTCTAAATATTAAATTACTTTTTTTATTTATTGAGAAAACCTTATTTTCCTATTTGGCAAGATTTTCATCAAAATGAAGAACATTAATACTGTAAGAAGAAAGGGTCCACAGGTTATCTTTTTTTAATCAGGATTTTAACAATTCTCATATTGCAGATTGTTAACAGCTAAGTGACAAGATTTAAAATACTAGCAAAACTTTAGGATCTTGCTGTACAGAGCTAGGTTTGTCTTTGCTAAATATTTATTACAGTAAGAAGGTGGCAACACAAGATTCTAGAAACAGGAACATGTGAAGCTGTTGTTGGAAAAATGTCATAGTTCTTATTTTCCGTATTATAGTAGATTACGTTTTTCTGCCTTTTAAATTACCTCATTTTCGTAGCAATAAATTAACATTTTAACATAGAACAGATGTTTAAATGAATCACCTGTAACTATTATATGCAACAGCTACATAATGGTCGCTGACAGTAGTCTAGTTGCTTGCAAGCCACTTTTTATAGCAACAGGTTTGTTCAAGTAGTAACCATTAAGAGTAGCAATAATCTGGGCCATAGTCTTCAGAATTGTGTGCATGTTTGTTAGAGTTGTGAGGTCAGGAAAATGTAGAGAGGCTAGAATTAGTACACTTAGGGCTAATTATAGTGTGGGGAGATCTTTGGTAGGGTTAATTGGGGAGGGGCAAAATCCCATTTAGGGTTACTGGGGGCAGGAACATCCATAGATATATCTTATCAGGTACCAATCCTATAATGGTTTTCAAAATCCTCCCTGTAGGTGAGAGGCATGCAACCTTTTATGAGTGCTATTCCAAAGTAATAGTATAATGTGACCATGTTTGCCAGCCTTATCTTTTGTATAATGTTTGAAAATAAAGACTGAACATCGGGTTTAACTGCCGTTATATTGCCACATATCCACATTCCACATCAGATCATAACCTTGCCCCTACATCCTCTCTGTCACCCTTTAGCCATATCAGACCTCAAGTCTTAGTCACCAGGCCATAAAGTTCCTCTGTCAGCCCCTAACCTTAATTTACCCCAAGCTTCTGAAGTTACAGTCTGTTGCTTTGAGTTCCCTAGCATATAGTATGTTGTTTCTCAAATACTGTGCATGGTTAGTAAACACATGACATAGTAGAAATGTTACAAGGGTGGAACCAAAGGGCATGTTAATAATGACTTAGAGTGCCACACTCGGCACAAGTGCCATATCTTGCTGACCCCAACTATATGGTATTTTTATAACAGCTTAAGTTCCTCAGTTTCAGCCTTTAGGTTGTATATTTATGTGAAAATGATGAAAGGCCAGTACACAGAAAAACAAACATGTGAAGCAGGACTGGGCTGGGACCAAAAAGAGGCCTGGGCCTTTTAGGGCCTCTTTTTATATATAAAAACACAATCAGTAAATATATATAGTCTAGCTGTATGTTGAGCCCCCTAGGCTCCACAGTGTCCAAAGTATAAGTCCATTTTGTCTCACGTTGTAGGAGGATTTTGCCACGATCACCTCCCCTTGTTAAAGGTGGTATGTGGTCTATAATCATAGTTCTCAAACTGGAGACACTGTGTTTCAATTGTGCAAAGTGGCGCGCCACTGGTTGATCTGAGGTGCCCTTCTTGATGGCATCCCTGATGGCGTTTCTATGATTGGCCATTCTTTCGTGGAAGGTTGTGATGGTTTTCCCTACATAGACAAAGGGAGCACGGGCAAATCAGAATATAGACCACATATGTGCTGCTGCACGTCACTCTGTGTATCCTATAGCGATTACTGCAATGTGGGTGTTGGAAAGGCAGGCCCATTTGCATCCCATTACAGGTGATACAATCACTGCATCTGAAGCATCCTTTTTTAGTGGATTTGAGCCATGCATCCTTTTGGTAGGAGTCTTTAGGGTCAGTTTTGACCAAGATATCCGTATATTCCTGGCACGTCTATATGCCATACGGGAAGGATTGAGTCTCCAATTTGACAAGTTCTTGTCAGTCTGTTGAATGTCCCAACGATTGCGGGCCGCTTTGGCTACACAGTGGTGAACAGGAGTGAATGTCGTGATGAAGTTTAAATCAGAAGTCATGGTCTGTTTCTGTGTTTTAACCCTCTCCAAGAGTGTGTTTTGTGATTGGCCATCCAAACGTTGTCTGGCTGTGTCAATGTCCTTTTTAGCATACCCTCTAGCCTGTAATTTGTTACACATAATATCCAACTGAGATTGGAGGATGATAGAATCTGAATTATTGCGAACCACCCTTGTTAACTGAGAGGCAATTATACACAGTTTTTGGTGGTTGGGGTGGCAGCTTGTAGATAGAAGAAGCGAGTTTCTATCTGTAGGTTTAGTGTATAGTGAAGTGCCAAATATCTTCTGTAGGGACCTTAAAAATATTAAGGTCCAGGAAATGTACACTTTGCATACTACATTCCATTTTGAATTTGATAGGTAAATCAATATGATTCAAATCAAATACCCATATTTGCAGATCTATTAGACTCCCTATCCAAACAAAAAATAGATCATCTATGTAGCGAGTGTAAAAGGAAATACATGGATGTGTTAGGGGTTTCATAATGGTGGACTCATAACCCAGCATAAATAGATTGGCATATACAGGGGTCATATTCGACCCCATGGCCGTGCCAGACAGTTGAAGATAAAAAATTTGTTCGAATTTGAATTTGAAATAATTTTTCTTCAAACAGTGTTCCATGAGTTCTATAACAAACTCAAGAGGTGGACCCGTGTAGTCAGAATAATCCCCCACTATAGTTCTGATAGTGTCTAATCCTGACTCATGGGGAATAACAGTATACAAACTGTCAACGTCCATGGTAACAAGAATATCATCAGAGTTCAGACTAGTGTGTTTTTGCAGTTTACAAATCAAAGATGTAGTGCCCTGTATGTATGAAAAGGAGTTATGTATCACTGGCTGCAGATGAAAGTCAATAAATTCCACAATATCAGAAAAAAATTGACCCTCTGGCAGACACAATCGGTCTGCCAGGTGGGTTGTTTAAACAACTCTTGTGTATTTTAGGGAGTAAATATAAAAAAGGTATCTTAGGATAAGATATGGACATATAATTGAATTCATTCTCAGTAATGTACTGCATTTATAAACCACGAGATAGTCTCATATAGGTATGTGCATCATTCAATTGTCTAATGGCCTCTAGTTTATAGTCACTATAATCCTGAACCACTATGGCCCCACCCTTGTCGGCCGGACGTATGATAATACTGTGGTCATTGGCCAGGGTGGTCAAGGCTTTATATTCATCAAGTGGGAGATTAGAGTAAATACGTGTATTGTCCTGCTTGGTACAATCATTGTGTATTAGCCGAGTAAAGCTTCTGATAGAGGGGTTAGTAGTTTGTGGATCAAATTTAGATGGCGGTTTGAATCTATTATCGTTGCTGGGTAAAGGTCTATCATTCTTGAAAATCTCCTTGATATTTAAAGTCCTCTGGAATTTGTGTATATCAACCGAGGTTTGAAAATTATCATTTCTAGGTGGAATAAATGATAAGCCCCTATTGAGGAGATGGTTTTCACTGACAGTCAATGGTCTAGTGCTTAAATTGTATACTATGTCAGTCATTTCTTTATCACATTTGTCTTTTTCTTTGTGCCCCCCTCGTCTAATATGGGGCCTTCCCCGTTTTTTGACTGTGAATGTGGTGGTTTGAAAGAAGATCTAGTTGCAATACCACTACGTGTGTCCCTACTGTCACTTTGTATATTAATAGTACCACCATCTGAGGAGTCTCCACCACTGGTATCAATAGTATCTACTTGGGTTTTGTGTATCTGTGTTCGCTGTCTAGGTATATACGGTCTGCTAGTATCATCTTTACCATAAAGCCATTTATAGATACGTTTCTCACGGTAGTCATTTTCTACCGTGTTGAGTTTTCTGTTCTTAAAACTAAGTAACTCATTGTGATATTTAGTAACTAAACCCTCAAGTTTGGTCACCCAGTCCTCAGTTTTATCATCAATTAATGCTTGGTAACCATTGACTTTAATAATGTCAATCTCAATCTGCATTTTCTTTTCCAAATGACTAACTTCCTCAATGGTAAGTAATATCAGGTCATAGGAGCACTTGTTAAGTAAGTATGCAGCACCACTTTCTGCAAGATTCAGGGTTTGATCTGCCTAATGTGGGTATATTACTGACCCTAAAGCCTCTGGGGATATATTTGTTCTTGTGATAAATAGAGAGATAAACAGCGTGTGAGTTGTAATCTACCTTGCGTTTCCTTAAATTTAATAGCTTATGGTATATACAGGGAGTGCAGAATTATTAGGCAAGTTGTATTTTTGAGGATTAATTTTATTATTGAACAACAACCATGTTCTCAATGAACCCAAAAAACTCATTAATATCAAAGCTGAATAGTTTTGGAAGTTGTTTTTAGTTTGTTTTTAGTTATAGCTATTTTATGTTTAAATATTTTTTATTAAAGTTTGCAAAGATTTATGAAGTACATTTACACCAAAATTTGCCAATTACGTTTTCAAACAAATTGAAAATAAAACACATTGTCATAACAAATAAAGTTTTGAACTTGTATAACTCAAATATTCAAAAATTAGATCTCAGTTCTCCGCAATCATGATGTAAAACATAACATATATGGTGTCCTAGACCTCCCTCTAAGAGACATAAAAGAGAAAGGGGGAAAACATCCCCTTGAGCAATGTAAGACAAGGAAGGTAGGTTATACCATAAATTTATATTGAAAAAAAAAGGGGGGGGGGGGGAATATAACATGGGTAAAGGTGACAACATATCCAGCAACAGCTGGATAAGCTTATCATGGTAGTGCTTTTGAATCTAAGTGTGTAATGCATGTTGATCAAGGAATGGTACTCCTATTGGGTAGATCCCGGTCTGAAACATCCCCATTTATCCAATAGAACCAGATCTGATGAAATGTGTCCTTGTTGTCTAGGATCCCAGATGCCAATTCGTACATATTGTATGTGTATTGTATCTTATTAATTATTTCAGACCAGGTAGGGACCCCTGTCTTCCAATATTTAGCAATACATGTTCTGGTGACCGTACATAGAATATTGAAAAAGGTATTTAAGCATTTGTTATATAAGGTGTTGTGATCGTGTAAGAGAGCTTGTTGTATAGTGAAATTGATCTCCTCACCTATCAGGCGACCCATGAAAGAAGCCAATCTCATCCAGATTACATTGACCCCAGCGCAGTCCCACCACATATGGCGATATGTGCCTACCTCCCCGCACCCTAGATAGCATAGTTTGCTGCCTTGTGTGGACATATGTGCGGTCTTAACCGGTGTCAGGTACCATCGGAAAAGTGTTTTCATAACATTTTCTTTTAAGTCTGCACTCAAAAGGCCTCTATCAGCGGTCTGAAATAGGTGTTCCCAGTCCACTAGGTCTTTAGTCATATTCAAGTCCCTTTCCCAGGCTGTCATAACCGAGGATTTAGTCTTAAGTGGACCAGATTGAATAGTCAAGTATAGTCTGGAAATAGTGTGTTTGGAGCGATGGGGGCTATTACAAAGTAGTTCCAAAATAGTAGGGGCTCCCTTCTGAGTGTCTCTGAGAAATGATCTGACTGAGGAGCTGAGTTGGAGGTAAAGATACCAATGTATTTGTATTGGTGCTACTTTCTCTTGCAATTGATTGAAGGAGAGCAACTTCCCGTTATTTAATATGTCCGCAACTCGGTACAGTCCCTTATTCTCCCACTTTTTAAACTGTGGTCTTAGCTCGTCAGGAAAGATATATTGAATTGGGGTGGAAAGAGAGAATCTTGGCATTAGATCGTTGCCCAATATCACTTTCGACCATGTATGTAAGGTAAGCTCTGAAGTGTATGGTGTTGAGTGGGATGAAGTGGATTGTTGAATTTTCCTGTCCCAGAAGATTGAATCTGGTTCACCCCAGCCTCCCATCTCTGCCTCCAATCTGGGCCACAATGCATCTGTTGACTTCTGTAAAAGCATTTTATCCTGTGCTATTCTAGCGGCCTTATAGTAATCTAACAATGCCGGTCCTCCAACCCCTCCTAGTGTTTTGTGTCTCTAATGAAGGAGAGAAGCTCAGTTTGCAACTTTTCTATATCAGGCCTGTTGATCTTTATAGGGAGGGATCGAAATAGATATAAAATTCTAGGTAAAATAGTCATTTTGACAGCTGCAAGTCTCCCTAGAAAAGTTGTAACTTTTCCATTTCCTAAGGTCTCGTCTGATCTGTTTAAAAAGGGGGATATAGTTGAATTTATATAATAAATGAGTCTGTGGTGGCAGGAAAATTCCTAGATATTTGAGTGTATGTTTCATCCATTTGAAATCGAAATTGGATTCTAATAATTTTTGAGAGTGCAGGGGAATAGCGATAGGTAGGGCCTCACATTTATCTGTGTTTATCTTATATCCTGATATAATTGAAAATGTGTCTAAGATCCCATAGAGGTTGGGGAGTGAGATAAGTGGCTTGGTGACGCTTAATAGGATGTCGTCTGCAAAGAGCGAAAGCTTATACTCCGAATTTGCTACAGAGACCCCCGAGATATCTGGGTGAGATCTGATTCTGGCTGCTAGTGGTTCTATACAAAGGGCGAATAATAGTGGTGAAAGAGGGCAACCCTGTCTCATGCCGTTTAGGATTGGAAAACTTTTGGACTTGTATCCAGCTGAGGCTACCTGGGCGAATGGGAGAGAGTATATCGCTTGTAAGGCTGTTATAAATGTACCATCAAACCCCATCCTCCCAAGGGTGGTGAACATATATTTCCAATCAATTCTATCAAACGCCTTCTCTGCATCCAATGACAGGAGCAGAGAAGGCGTTTTTGTCTTATCCAACCATTGCACGAGATTTGTCACCTTTATGATATTATCCGGAGCCTCCCTATCTTTGATGAATCCCACCTGATCAGGATGCACCAGGTGGGGTATAATTAGTTTAAGGCGATTTGCCAAAATCTTCGTAAAGATCTTCAAATCTTGATTTATAAGGGATATCAGGCGATAATTTTTACAAAGTCTATGGTTTCTGCCAGGTTTAGGTATCACTACAATTTTAGCATATAAGAGTTCCGGTGGAACAGGGTTGCCCTCCATAATATGGTTGCAAAATGTGGTAATGTGAGGGAGCAGTGTGGATCCAAATAATTTATAGTATTCCCCTGTAAGCCCGTCAGGGCCCGCCGCCTTCCCCGGTTTAAGATCTCGGATTGCCCCCATCACCTCTGCCGCAGATATCTTAGCATTAAGTGTTTCCCTGTGTTCCCTAGATATTGTGTGCAGGGGGGAATGTGCGAAAAATTCCGTCGTGAGAGTTTCTGTTGTTGTGTTATGAATGACTTTGTGTCCGTCGTATAAGTCCCCATAATAGGTTGCAAATGTATCGACTATTTCCTGTGGATGTGAAGTGGAGGTACCACGAATGGTCTCAATAACTGGGATGGCTGATGCTCTACATCTTTCCCTAATTATGTAGGACATAAATTTATCCGGCTTATTCGCGTAAATGAAATACCGAGATTTCAGTTTTTGAGTAGCCCTAGTAGCTTGAGAGTTAAGCATCGACATTAGTAGTTTTTTTTTAGTCTAGAGCATATTTAGGGTGGAAGTCAATTTCGATAGTCTATGTTGTCTCTCTAGTAAATTTATTTCCCTATAAAGCTCTTCTAGTTGATTTCTGTATTTTTTGTTTTGGACAGCTTTTTCTTTGATAAGCAATCCCCGTAGCACTACCTTATGTGCTGCCCATATGTTTATTGGATTTAAAGTGGAGTCAGTGTTGATAGTCCAATATTCTGTTAATGCTCGTAGAGTGTTTTCATGTGCCTGAGGGTTTTTAAGATATGTAGGGTCGAACGTCCAAGTTTTGCTACGTGATGGATCTCTTAGTCCGTCTATCTGTAGGGAAACAATGGAATGATCCGACCATACACAGGCATGTATGTCCGATTTTCGTATTAAAGGTTAACATATACATAGTCTAATCTCACGTATGAGTTGTGTGCAGCTGAATAGAAAGTAGTATCAGTAGTTACTCCATATAATGTATCCCATGTATCTATTAGGGAGTGAGGTGATAAGTGATCTTGAATAGATTTGACTAGTCGATAATGTCATAGTTGCTTGTTAGTCAAAAAGCTATTAGATGTATGTTTAATCAGGGACATAGTGATATTAAAATCCCCTGCTAAAATGATCTTAGTTTGGGACCATTGTGTTAATAGGTGTGCTATATGTCGAAAGAATGAGTGCTGGTTCTCGTTGGGTGCATAGACATTGCATAGAGTGATCTCAGTGTCTAAAATCTGACCCCTGACAATAAGATATCTCCCTTCTGGGTCCTCAATGGTAGATACATGTGTGAAATTAATAGAGGAATGAATTAAAATAGAGACTCCCCTTTTCTTGGTGGATGCCGTGGCATGGTAGTGGGTTGTGAAGTGTCGTGCCCAGTATCTTGG
The DNA here is from genome assembly GCF_027579735.1 of Bombina bombina. NCBI lineage: Eukaryota > Metazoa > Chordata > Amphibia > Anura > Bombinatoridae > Bombina > Bombina bombina. The sequence continues at coordinate 991,750,304 of NC_069503.1, forward strand.
GATATTAGCTTTAAGAAGGTATGTTTCTTGTAAAAATAATAAGTTTGCCTGTAATGAGGCATATTGGGACATCGCTATCTTACGTTTGGTGTCAGTGTTAAGTCCCCTGACATTATGGGAAAGCAAAGTTATTCTAGGGAACATTGTTTGGTATTGTTGTGTATGTTAGGGCTGCGTAAACTGGTACCTTCTGGTTCCGACCTTTACCTTGCTGGAGTCTTAATGGAGTAGTAGTTTCAGTATCAAGGAGCATTACAAAGTTGTCACTGGGGTAAAAAGAAACATTAGAGATAAAACAGCACATTACATGCAACAGAATAAAAAACAAGTCCCCGTCCCTGAAACGGTCAGCTAGGGGACAACATTGTGAAAATGAACAAATAATCAACAATCAGTATTGCGAGGGGGCAAGGGCACCCCTCCAGCTCACAAGTCAGGTCATATCTAAAGTAAGCTCACGACCTCAACCAAATGAGCATCATCAAAGTTTGTTTTTGTGTAATTAGTGAAAAGTTCAAAGGCTTCTAAACAACCATCAACTAGGCCGTTAACTGGAATTTGGTAGTGTTACCTCAGTCTCGGGTATCTTTCACACTGAGGAGTCAAGTTCCGTTTCCTCGAGTTTCTTTTGTCTTTTGTTTTTTATAGTTAATTTTCTGCCATAACGCTTTGTGTCTGGTTTCTTGTGTTGACTCGCCATTAGAGGGAGCTTCCAGATGTGGTAATGCTGGGGCTTCTAAGTCCAGGACTTTACAAATTTCAGGAATATCTTCTCGCTCTTTGAGGGTTATTATTTTATAGTCTTTGGTGATGATGAGCGCAAAGGGGAAGCCCCACTTATATGGTATATGATGTTTCCGGAGCAAAAGCGTAAGGGGCCGTAAGGTACCCCTGCGTTGTAGAGTTCTCAAGCTTAGGTCCTGAAAGAACTGAATCACATTCCCCTGAAATTTGAAGGTAGGATGTCTCCTGGAGGCTTGTAGTATTTTCTCTTTGTCAGGGAAGAAAGTTAATCTGATTACTACATCCCTGGGGGGAAAGCCATTCTTAGGTTTAGCCTTTAAAGCTCTGTGAGCCCTTTCCACCTGGAAAATATAGTCAGCTGGTTTTTCAGTGATCTGGCTGAATAGTTGAGATAGATATGCTGGTAGATCTCTAGAAGTGACTTCTTCCGGAATTCCCTTCAGTCTGATGTTGTTACGTCTACTTCTATTTTCGAGGTCCTCCAATTTATCTTGACATTCTGCTATTAGTTGTTGTTGTGAGGAAATTGTTTGTGTCATTTCATCCATGTTTCCCACAATAGAGTCCTGTTGGTCTTCTAGGGTCTCAATTCTCCCCCCCCATGTCCACCAAGTCAGATTTGATCTCTGACAAACTGTTAGTGACTGATGTGTGGATAGAGTCAATCTTCTCCCACAACTTCTCAAAGTTATCAGCGATATCCTGCTTAGAGACTAATGTGCGTAAATCTGCCCTTGTGAGAGGGACACTGTCATCTCGAAGTTGTGTGGGTTCCCCCTCTGATTCCTCTTCTATCTCTGAATCTTTGGGGATTTTATCAGATTGGGTTGTTTTAAAAAAAGAGGACATATTAGTAGTCTTCAGCGACTTATCGCCCTTCACTGATCTCCTGGCAGCCATGTTTCTGCTTCTAAGATGTGGTTCTGACTGCCGTGTCGGTACAGACACGTGAGCACCAAGTCCTAAACAATCAATGAAAGTGGGCGTATGTTTATGTCAGCGTTAGGCAGAATATTTGTTTTAATGACTAGATCATTTTTTCATATACTTGAGGTTTGGTATAAAGGCAGCGACCAAAAACAGAACGCCATTTAACAGCATATGAATTACCTGAGAGCATATCATTGGAGTCAGTGAGCTGGCTGGTTACCCCCTCTATTTTATCTATGTGTTTACATTATTTTCACGATGAGAGTGTTCCTGCAGTTCAATGCAGTCCTGAATAATTCTGCTGCAGGTGTAATGCTTCTATTGACTTAAAGAGATGTATAAATAAAATGGTGCATTTTTTCCGCCACTTACCCCTCTGCAGGGACTCTTAATATATCTGGATGCCTCTTTTGCTTCTGAATTTCTTATACTTCTGTACACTATCCCAGCATGGATGTCTGTGTCTTTTCTTACACCACTTTTATTCAGAGAGGTTACTAGGATTGCTGGCTGTGAGGGCCTCCGTTTTTCTCCTGATTGCAAAAGGCTTATTTTGGCTTCTATTCTCCTCTACCTGATCTCTCAGTGTATGTGTCTACCTTGTTTGAGCTGCCTTTACAAATCCAGCTTTTTTTGTCTTCTTTGGGGGGCCTACTTGATCCGGAGTAGGCCGCAGCCAGGGACTTTCCTGAATTTTCCCTGGTTCTCAAATTCAGGTTGAAGTTCCGTTTTTTCTAGTGCTTCCAATTTGATGTTATTTATTACCCTTTAGTTGAGGATGCCAACAAGTAGTAAGTAGTGGCCTCAGTGGCCTCAGAAAGCTGCTTTTTATTAGTTTAATACCCTTTTTTACACAGAGCTTCTCTCATATGCTGCTGTTTCATTTGCCAGCTAGCCCCACCAGTTATAGCTATTTTAGGGGGATATCTGTGTGTGCAGGTGACTATTACTGTGCATAATTATTAGGCAACTTAACAAAAAACAAATATATATCCATTTCAATTATTTATTTTTACCAGTGAAACCAATATAACATCTCAACATTCACAAAAACATTTCTGACATTCAAAAACAAAACAAAAACAAATCAGTGACCAATATAGCCACCTTTCTTTGCAAGGACACTCAAAAGCCTGCCATCCATGGATTCTGTCAGTGTTTTGATCTGTTCACCATCAACATTGCGTGCAGCAGCAACCACAGCCTCCCAGACACTGTTCAAAGAGGTGTTCTGTTTTCCCTCCTTGTAAATCTCACATTTGATGATGGACCACAGGTTCTCAATGGGGTTCAGATCAGGTGAACAAGGAGGCCATGTCATTAGATTTTCTTCTTTTATACCCTTTCTTGCCAGCCACGCTGTGGAGTACTTGGACGCGTGTGATGGAGCATTGTCCTGCATGAAAATCATGTTTTTCTTGAAGGATGCAGACTTCTTCCTGTACCACTGCTTGAAGAAGGTGTCTTCCAGAAACTGGCAGTAGGACTGGGAGTTGAGCTTGACTCCATCCTCAACCCGAAAAGGCCCCACAAGCTCATCTTTGATGATACCAGCCCAAACCAGTACTCCACCTCCACCTTGCTGGCGTCTGAGTCGGACTGGAGCTCTCTGCCCTTTACCAAACCAGCCACGGGCCCATCCATCTGGCCCATCAAGACTCACTCTCATTTCATCAGTCCATAAAACCTTAGAAAAATCAGTCTTGAGATATTTCTTGACCCAGTCTTGACGTTTCAGCTTGTGTGTCTTGTTCAGTGGTGGTCGTCTTTCAGCCTTTCTTACCTTGGCCATGTCTCTGAGTATTGCACACCTTGTGCTTTTGGGCACTCCAGTGATGTTGCAGCTCTGAAATATGGCCAAACTGGTGGCAAGTGGCATCTTGGCAGCTGCACGCTTGACTTTTCTCAGTTCATGGGCAGTTATTTTGCGCCTTGGTTTTTCCACACGCTTCTTGCGACCCTGTTGACTATTTTGAATGAAACGCTTGATTGTTCGATGATCACACTTCAGAAGCTTTGCAATTTTAAGAGTGCTGCATCCCTCTGCAATATATCTCACTATTTTTGACTTTTCTGAGCCTGTAAAGTCCTTCTTTTGACCCATTTTGCCAAGGGAAAGGAAGTTGCCTAATAATTATGCACACCTGATATAGGGTGTTGATGTCATGAGACCACACCCCTTCTCATTACAGAGATGCACATCACCTAATATGCTTAATTGGTAGTAGGCTTTCGAGCCTATACAGCTTGGAGTAAGACAACATGCATAAAGAGGATGATGTGGTCAAAATACTCATTTGCCTAATAATTCTGCACTCCCTGTATTAATGGGTATATCACCCCTCAGTTCACGGACATCCGTGGTAGCACGGATTCTATCTGTATCCTCCTCAGTAAAGACAAAGATGTCTGTGTTAACATTATCATCATTACAGTCATATATTTCTGCTGCACTAGCAGCCATGCAAAAAAGTTAAAAACAAGTCGAATCCAAATAAGGTGTCAGAAAGTGCCAGTGCCTTAATTAGAATGATAATATACAGCAACAAATATTTCTTCAAATTATAGCAGCAGTTTAGGGTGCACAAAGTCTAAAATTCATACAAACGTTAGTAAATAGAGACCTGCACTCCAAATCTCAAAATCTTGAGTGAGCAGCTACCAGGGTGCTATATCAAAGATATAAATAGTCACATAATAAGATAGCACTCACTGGATAAAGATACAACTTAGCTTTTATTGTAGATTCTTTAAAGGTTAAAACAGTCCCATGACGTTTCAGTGCCAACCAGCACCTTTATCAAATGGATCAGATGATTCCTACAGGCAGATGACAAAGCCTGACATCCAAAGAGAAGACAAGTTAAAAACATGGGAAAATCGCGGCTTTATATACATAGTGTCCTGCTTAATTGGAAACCTGTAACACTGTGTGTTTGCACGTCCACGTGCACGTCACGGAGGTCACGCCCCTTCCGGATTCATAACGAGCTGTAATAGGTGCAACCAGCATCAACATAGCATGGATCCTTAGTAACGGAGTTACGTGTGGCACATGGCTAATTAGCATAACAACTGCTGCATGACGTATCAATCCAGGAAAGCGTCCCTATGTAAAACTGCTCACATCCCACAACGATGTTTAAAATCAAGCACTGTTTGCAAAGGACATAATTGGTGTATAGTAATTTGTGTATCATATTAGACATCTATTAATGCATGATATAATCAAGGAATAAAGGGTTCGAATTGAATGTGTAATGTAAACACATGGTAGAAGTTTCAATTCACATAGGGGTTTGATCACATAAGCCAATCAGATTTAAGAAAAATCAAAGTAATCAGGTAAAGAGAGTGGACACCCGCTGGGCACCAGGTGGGCACCAAAAGAGCAACTCATGTGCATATCACATTGTGCAACCTCATTATTATGATGTAGGACTTCATCCTATAAAGGGGCCATAGTCTAGCTGTATGTTGAGCCCCCTAGGTCTCACGTTGTAGGAGCATTTTGCCACAATCACCTCCCCTTGTTAAAGGTGGTATGTGGTCTATAATCATTGTTCTCAAACTGTTGACACTGTGTTTCAATTGTGCAAAGTGGCGCACCACTGGTTGATCTGAGGTGCCCTTCTTGATGGCATCCCTGGGGCCCTTTACATTTAGATGCCACTTAGTATCCAGCATATAAAACAGTTTGAGTTTCAGGGCTGCATTAGCACATTAATTATTGAAGTGGTGAAAAAAGGCAAATGATTACCAATTTTTACTTCCTCACCTAGATTGTGCCTAATTACTGCAGGGTCATAAGATCAGGCTGGGCATTTGCACTAGATATTCCCACACCTCATGGAAGCTTACTGAGGCACAGCATGCTCTTTACTTGCAATATTTGCTAAGAGCGGAGTGGAACTGACCAGCACGGAGGCACTTGGGGAGCAGGTTTTGCTGTACAGCTGTTGGCTGAGGATCCTATTTTATGGAGGCCAGAGCATAGGGCACCATACATCAGGATGGTGAGATTAGAAGTCACTTGGAGGCTATATCACCTTGCATCAGGACCAGCTGACTAGAAACTTTACTTTAGGAACAGGGTCTAGATTAGTGGAGGTTATGGGTCACAGAAAACTGGGGGTGCAAAACATTGACCAAAAATTGAAATATCAAATGTGCAGGTGGTACATGTTAGCAACATCAGCCTACTACTTATTACTAGCTTTTCTGTCGCAGCTACCCCTCTGCTGGGCACAGGGCACTGGGCTTGTAAATAAGGCAGCTGTTATTGAATGGCACCACCAGTGGTTAAGATATTCATGTGTCCAGAGAATGTTTATTTTTTCTTTGGCAGAAAAAAAATCTCTTTTGGGTTGTTTGGTAATGAAGTTTTTTGTGAGCATACAAAACTGTCCGGTCACTGATGGATTCCTCATACTGAGCAAACTGCTGGGTTATGTGGTAGTTTGACATTGCATCTATTTCTATAAATGATTGCTGTGTCAGAGCCCAGTAAGGGTTACTCATAATTTATCATAGATTGAAAAGCAGAGAATGTTGCCCCAGTTTACAGATAATGCACAGAGGGGAGCAGTGTGTGAATAAAGCACAGAAAGTCACTTTAGCAATAAAATGAACATTTTGTAAGACTATAAACTGAGCATAAGTGACTTTCTGTGCTTTATTCACACAATGCTCACATCTGTGCATCATCTGTAAACTGGGGCCACATTCTCTGCTTTTCAGTATGATAAATTATGAGTAACCCTTACTGGGCTCTGGCACAGCAATAAGCAACAGAGGAGACTGTACATAGGTTGCCGGCCCAGGCCTAGTACTACAGGCTAGTAAATTATAGGGACACTAAACCCACATGATTCAGATAGAGCATGCAATTTTAAGCAACTTTCTAATTTACTCCTATTATCAGTTTTTATTTTGTTCTCTTGCTATCTTTATTTAAAAAGCAGGAATGTGATGCATAGGAGCTGGCCCATTTTTTGTTGAGAACCTGGTTTATGCTTGCTTTTTGGTGGGTAAATGTAAGCCTCCAATAAGCAAACGCTATCCATGGTGCTGAACCTAAATTGGGCTGGCTGCTAAGATTTACATTCCTGCTTTTAAAATAAAGATAACAAGAGAACGTAGAAAAATTGATAATAGGAGTAAATTAGAAAGTTGCTTAAAATTTCATTCTCTAACTGAATCATGAAAGAAAAAATGTGGGTTCAGTGTCCCTTTAATGTAAATTATAGTAATGTATTATTTTCAACAACCAACTCCAAAGAAAGGGTCCTCTCTCTCTGAGACCAGACCTCACCTACCTGCCCTGAACACCTAATGATTCGCAGCCTCGTCATCATTGCACTCGGAGTTGCAGCTCTCTCCTCACACTGGCAGTCTGGCATCGCACTGCTCGGCACTGCTCACTGTGAAGAACAATAATGTGATTTCAATACTTTAGCAACCTTGTGTGTTGTTTTGGTAATAATTGTCAGTTCTTGACTTTTTTTTCTCCGCTATCCAGTAAGCTTGCTACAAAGAAAAGTCATAAACATGATTACATTTCAAAATATAATTCATTCATAGACTTGACAAGATAAACTTGCAAATCTATTTAATTGGTAAGATGCATATTATGTGCCCTTGGTATGAAAATTGATTAATGACAATTAATTATTTAAATGGAACAGATTGATTTTCTGCAGCAGAGAATTAAAGAAAAAATAATTATGCATAGGAAGGAAAGTAAATTGAGAATGTATTAATCCTTTGCTGCTGAAAACATACGAGTAAAATGGATATGGAAGATACATTAAAGGGACAGAAAACATTTTGCTATAAAATGTTTAATTATATGAAGTAAAACAACCCTATTATTTATTTCCCCCCCCCATGTGTTAGTAATGAAAAAAGGAAGTGGTAGTGGGGAGCACTTGACATGACACATGAGGATGTAAAAAGAGATATGTTTAGATAGATAATTTTTAGCTGTTTAGATACAGCTAAACCACCAGAATTTTTGTTTTTTGAAAGATAGATAATCCCTTTATTACCCATTCCCCAGTTTTGCAAAACCAACACTGTTATATTAATACACTTTTTACCTCTGTGGTTACCTTCTATCTAAGCCTCTGCAGGCTTCCCCCTTATTTCAGTTCTTTTGACAGACTTGCATTTTAGCCAATCAGTGCTGACTCATAGGTAACTCCACAGACATGAGCACAACGTTATCTATATGGCACACATGAATCAACGCCCTCTAGTTGAAAAACAATGTCAAAATGCATTCATATAAGAGGCAGCCTTCAAGGGCTTAGAAATTGGCATATGAGCCTACCTAGAAATAGCTTTCAACTAAAAATACTAATGCCTAGATTTAGAGTTCTGCGTTAGCCGTCCAAACCAGCGTTAGGGGGTCCTAACTGGTTTTGGCCGCCCGCTGTTATTTAGAGTCTTATAGGTAAGGGTCTAACGCTCACTTTCCAGCCGCGACTTTTCCATACCGCAGATCCCCTTACGTCAATTGCGTATCCTATCTTTTCAATGGGATCTTTCTAACGCTGGTATTTAGAGTCTTGGCTGAAGTGAGCGTTAGAACTCTAACGACAAAACTCCAGCCGCAGAAAAAAGTCAGGAGTTAAGAGCTTTATGGGCTAACGCCGGTTCATAAGGCTCCTAACTACTGTGCTCTAAAGTACACTAACACCCATAAACTACCTATGTACCCCTAAACCGAGGTCCCTCCACATCGCCGCCACTCTAATAAAAAAGTTTAACTCCTAATCTGCCGACCGCACACCACCGCAACCTACATTATCCCTATGTACCCCTAATCTGCTGCCCCTAACATCGCCGACCCCTATATTATATTTATTAAAGGGACACTGAACCCAATTTTTTTCTTTCATAATTCAGATAGAGCAACTTTCAAATTTACTCCTATTATCAATTTTTCTTCGTTTACTTGCTATATTTATTTGAAAAAGAAGGCATCTAAGCTTCTTTTTTGGTTTAGTTCTGGACAGCACTTTTTTATTGGTGGATGAATTTATCTACCAATCAGCAAGCATAACTCAGGTTATTCACCAAAAATGGGCCGGCATCTAAACTTATATTCTTGCATTTCAAATAAAGATACCAAGAGAACAAAGAAAAATTGATAATAGGAGTAAATTTGAAAGTTGCTTAAAATCGCATGCTCAATCTGAATCACGAAATAATTTTTTTGGATTTAGTGGTTTAGTTCTGGACAGCACTTTTTTATTGGTGGATGAATTTATCTACCAATCAGCAAGCATAACTCAGGTTATTCACCAAAAATGGGCCGGCATCTAAACTTACATTCTTGCATTTCAAATAAAGATACCAAGAGAACAAAGAAAAATTGATAATAGGAGTAAATTTGAAAGTTGCTTAAAATCGCATGCTCTATCTGAATCACAAAATATTTTTTTTGGATTTAGTGTCCCTTTAACCCCTAATCTGCCCCCCCAACGTCGCCGCTACCTACCTACATTTATTAACCCCTAATCTGCCAACCGGACCTCGTTGCCACTATAATAAATGTATTAACCCCTAAACCGCCTCAATCCCGCCTCAAAAGCCCTATAATAAATAGTATTAACCCCTAATCTGCCCTCCCTAACATCGGCAACACCTAACTTCAAGTATTAACCCCTAATCTGTCGACCGGACCTCGCTGCTACTCTAATAAATGTATTAACTCCTAAAGCTAAGTCTAACCCTAACACCCCCCTAAGTTAAATATAATTTTTATCTAACAAAATAAATTAACTCTTATTAAATAAATGAATCCTATTTAAAGCTAAATACTTACCTGTAAAATAAACCCTAATATAGCTACAATATAAATAATAATTATATTGTAGCTATTTTAGGATTTATATTTATTTTACAGGCAACTTTGTATTTATTTTAACTAGGTACAATAGCTATTAAATAGTTAATAACTATTTAAAAGCTACCTAGTTAAAATAATTACAAAATTACCTGTAAAATAAATCCTAACCTAAGTTACAATTAAACCTAACATTACACTATCAATAAATTAATTAACTAAACTATCTACAATTATCTATAATTAAATCAACTAAACTAAATTACAAAAAAAACAAACACTAAATTACAAACAATAAAAAAAGATTACAAGAATTTTAAACTAATTACACCTACTCTAAGCCCCCTAAAAAAATAACAAAGCCCCCCAAAATAAAAAAATGCCCTACCCTATTCTAAAATAAAAAGTTAGCATCTCTTTTACCTTACCAGCCCTTAAAATGGCCTTTTGCAGGGCATGCCCCAAAGAAAAGAGCTCTTTTGCATTTAAAGAAACATACAATACCCCCCAACATTACAACCCACCACCCACATACCCCTAATCTAACCCAAACACCCCTTAAAAAACCTAGCACTAAGCCCATGAAGATCTCCCTACCTTATCTTCACCACGCCGGGTATCACCGATCCGTCCAGAAGAGGGTCCGAAGTCTTCATCCTATCCGGCAAGAAGAGGTCCAGAAGAGGGTCCGAAGTCTTCATCCTATCCGGCAAGAAGAGGACATCCGGACCGGTAGACATCTTCATCCAGGCAGCATCTTCTATCTTCTTCCATCCGGCGTGGAGCGGGACCATCTTGAAGCAGCCGACGCGGATCCATCCTCTTCTTCCGGCGACTCCCGACGAATGAAGGTTCCTTTAAGTGACGTCATACAAGATGGCTTCCCTCGAATTCCGATTGGCTGATAGGATTCTATCAGCCAATCAGAATTAAGGTAGGAAAAACCTGATTGGTTGATTGAATCAGCCAATCAGATTCAAGTTCAATCGGATTGGCTGATCCAATCAGCCAATCAGATTGAGCTCGCATTCTATTGGCTCTTCCAATCAGCCTTCATTCGTCAGGAGTCGCCGGAAGAAGAGGATGGATCTGCGTCGGCTGCTTCAAGATGGTCCCGCTCCGCGCCGGATGGAAGAAGATAGAAGATGCCGCCTGGATGAAGATGTCTACCGGTCCGGATGTCCTCTTCTTGCCGGATAGGATGAAGACTTCGGACCCTCTTCTGGACCTCTTCTTGCCGGATAGGATGAAGACTTCGGACCCTCTTCTGGACCTCTTCTTGCCGGATAGGATGAAGACTTTGGACCCTCTTCTGGATGGATCGGTGATACCAGGCGTGGTGAAGATAAGGTAGGGAGATCTTAGGGGGCTTAGTGTTAGGTTTTTTAAGGGGTGTTTGGGTTAGATTAGGGGTATGTGGGTGGTGGGTTGTAATGTTGGGGGGGGGGTATTGTATGTTTATTTAAATGCAAAAGAGCTGTTTTCTTTGGGGCATGCCCCGCAAAAGGCCCTTTAAAGGGCTGGTAAGGTAAAAGAGCTGATAACTTTTTATTTTAGAATAGGGTAGGGCATTTTTTTTTATTTTGGGGAGCTTTGTTATTTTTTTAGGGGGCTTAGAGTAGGTGTAATTAGTTTAAAATTCTTGTAATCTTTTTTTATTTTTTGTAATTTAGTGTTTGTTTTTTTTGTAATTTAGTTTAGTTGATTTAATTGTAAATAATTGTAGATAGTTTAGTTAATTAATTTATTGATAGTGTAGTGTTAGGTTTAATTGTAACTTAGGTTAGGATTTATTTTACAGGTAATTTTGTAATTATTTTAACTAGGTAGCTATTAAATAGTTATTAACTATTTAATAGCTATTGTACCTAGTTAAAATAAATACAAAGTTGCCTGTAAAATAAATATAAATCCTAAAATAGCTACAATATAATTATTATTTATATTGTAGCTATATTAGGGTTTATTTTACAGGTAAGTATTTAGCTTTAAATAGGAATAATTTATTTAATAAGAATTAATTTATTTTGTTAGATAAAAATTATATTTAACTTAGGGGGGTGTTAGTGTTAGGGTTAGACTTAGCTTTAGGGGTTAATACATTTATTAGAGTAGCGGCGAGGTCCGGTCGGTAGATTATTGGTTAATACTTGAAGTTAGGTGTCAGCGATGTTAGGGAGGGCAGATTAGGGGTTAATACTATTTATTATAGGATTTTTGAGGCGGGAGTGAGGCAGATTAGGGGTTAATAACTTTATTATAGTAGCGGTAAAGTCCGGTCGGCAGATTAGGGGTTAATAATTGTAGGTAGGTAGGTAGCAGCGACGTTGGGGGGGGGGCAGATTAGGGGTTAATAAATATTATGTAGGGTTCGGCTATGTTAGGGGCAGCAGATTAGGGGTACATAGGGATAATGTAGGTGGCGGCGGTGTGCGGTCGGCAGATTAGGGGTTAAAAAAATTTAATAGAGTGGCGGCGATGTGGGGGGGGGCCTCGGTTTAGGGTTAGTGTACTTTAGAGCACAGTAGTTAAGAGCTTTATGAACCGGCATTAGCCCAGAAAGCTCTTAACTCCTGGCTTTTTTCTGCGGCTGGAGTTTTGTCGTTAGATTTCTAACGCTCACTTCAGCCAAGACTCTAAATACCGGCGTTAGAAAGATCCCATTGAAAAGATATGATACGCAAAAGGCGTAGGGGGATCTGCGGTATGGAAAAGTCGCGGCTGGAAAGTGAGCGTTAGACCCTTTCATGACTGACTCTAAATACCAGCGGGCGGTAAAAAACAGCGTTAGGACCCCCTAACGCTGGTTTGGACGGCTAACGCAGAACTCTAAATCTAGGCAAATGGTTTTACTAATATGTATATTGCCCTAGTTTCTGTTATTAGAGGACATATTTATTAGAGCCAGTAACATTTAAACTATAGGAATATGACAACAAAAAGACTGTACAGATATTAACACACTGCCTTTAAGAGAATAGGCAATATCTCTTTAAGGGACGGATATAAAAGACTGACAACTATCCACTTCCTGTCATCTTGATAAAGGCATCATTTAGATGCTGAAACGTGTAGACTTGTGACGGAAGTGCAGCAATTCGACAAACAGCTAGTCAGGTGAAATTCCTGAAATATCTACAGTACCCGGTATATCTGGATGCTCATTGGGCTGAAAAGTTTTTGGACACATACATCACAGACAGCGGATTGGGAGCTGATCTGAAACCGAACAGGTAACTACTTGTGACCTAGAACGTTCACTACTTCATCCCTTATACTCGGCAAATCCGAGCGACAAATTGCTTTAACTTGCAGCACTTGTTCAAATAAAGACCCGTACAAAAATTGGCTGGCTGTCTTAGAATCACGTGTCTGCCTGGATGAAGTAACGGCTGGAGAACGCCAACTACAAAGACAATAAAGGTACTCAGTTACAATAATATCTGTGAATACTATGGATTATAAGTAACGTATATACATTGGATAATATGTTTTAAAAATACGCTTTTCTAAGTGGATACATAGCGGACACTAAGTTGTCATTTAGTTACAACATTCAATATTTTATTGCTGGAATATTCCGACATAGTTTTTGTTAGTAGTTGTGGCCACAACATTTGTTTTTAGAGGATATTGTATAATTATGTTTTATGTATATTAAATAACTTTTTAAAATCTTTTTTTGTGCTTTTAGGCATACCTTAGAGTGTAGCTTTCACATATTTTAGCATTCTATATACATAGCCTTTAATCATTACCATACTGCGAGATCGCTAATTATAGGATATTTTAAACACAGTGTGTAGAGAGTTTGAGTTATCCTCTCATTTTGATTTCATACCTTTTAGCCTGTATGTTTTATGGGCGCCACTCTCTTTGCATTTATTTTAATTAATCTCTATTAAAACGTGTGCGAGAAGATCACATTTTTTAGGAGTGTGCTAAAAAAGGATTTATAGCTAGTGAGGTCTGGAGAATTTTTTGTATTTCTCTTAGTGTTATTTGTAACACTTTAGTTATGAGTTTTGTGAAACATTTTTGTTACACAAAATCCATAACTACTGCTCTCAGATGGCGGTATAAGCTGTAACGCAAGCATTTTAACCTCACTGCACAACCGGCGCTATGGAGTGTGGGATTGACGTTGCGTTACAGGCTAATATGTTTGCGGTATAGCTATAACGACACGACTTGAAATGGCTGCTTTACTGTTTTTACACTGAAATTGCCATTTTTTTTGCATTAAAGCAGTAATGCACAACTCATAATCTAGTTGACCGATTGATAACATCAATTCTCTATTTCTTTTACTCAGGTGATTCTGGATATTCTTGTCTTCCGTGGCTATTCACACCCGTCAATAACCCAAACACAGAGGAACAGTTGCGCTACAATGAGGCGCACATCGCAACAAGATCTGTGATTGAGCACACCTTTGGCATATTGAGGAGCCATTTCAGATGTTTGGATAGCTTAGGCAGGGTTCTTCAGTATGCCCCACCAAAGTCTTACTAATATTCCTGATCTGCTGTATGATACACAACATTGCCATTAACATGCCAGATATAGATCTGGAGAACTTGGATGTCCCTGAGTATGACAATCCATTTTGCACCATTACAGCAAAATGATGTATGGGGAGTCCAAGCTCGAGCAGACTATATTCAGGCGGTTTTTGGCCAATAATGGTGTCATGATTGACAGTGTAACATACAGTATGTTTATTTTTGTAATATTATTTTACTGTATTGCTTTTTCCAAAAGACGTTAATTTTGGATATCTTGCCATTTTTTACTTTGAAAGTTTGTCAAAACATATCTTGAAGAAAATATCTTTAAATGCAGCTTATTATTAGTACACTTGACTGTTTAATTCTAAATTGTTTCTTGGATTGTCAATATGTTTGTGCAGACAAATCAGCAAAATATTTTGAAGTGCAAAATATATTTGTAAAATGGTTTTAATCTCTCATGTTTGGGAAAGTTAAAGTCACAGCATAGTCAAAATTAAAACCTTCATGAATCAGATAGGGCATGTCATTTTAAGAAACATTCCTATTAAGCTTTTTCTTCTAATGTGCTTTGTTCTCTTTATATTCTTATTTGAAAGATACACCTAGGTAGGCTCATATGATAATATCTAAGTACTTGAAGGGTGCCTCTTACCACATGCTTTTTTATTTGCTTTTCACAACAGGGGAGTGCTATTTCATATGAGCCTTATAGATAACATTGCGATCACGCACGTTTGTTGTGGCAGACAATGCACTAGTTTGCTAATATGCAATTCAATTAATAATAAATGAAATATCATTTGTTCAGAGGGCTGTCTTGAGATACTTAGATACAATGTAATAAGAGGTAAAAAGTATATTAACAAGACATGAAACACAAAGATTTTATTTCAGGATTTAGGTAGAACAAACTACTTTCCAGTTTACTTCTACTATCAAATTTGCTTCATTCTCTTGATATCATTTGTTGAAGGAGCAGCAAATGCACTACTGCTTTATAACTGAATACATGTGTAAGCCAATGACAGGTATATATATGTATCCAACAATCAGCCACTGGAACCTATATTCTTTTCTGCTCCTGAGATTACCTACATATTTTCTTAATCAAAGGATAACAAGATAAGGAAGCAAATTAAATAATAGAAGTAACTGGTGAATGGCTAATAAAGGATTATCTATTCTTTTCAACAATAAAATCTCAGGTGTTGATTGACCCTTTAATAAACAGAGCAAAGTATATCTTGCCCATGCATTGAATTTGAACAAGCATTTTTTAAAAATGCATTATGTAAATCAAATAAAAACAAATAAATAAATAAATCTATTTATTACATGATCTTTAAATAATAACAAAAAAATAGAAGCATTTTTGTAATGCATAATACAACACAAATAAATTCATATATATACACAAATAAATAAAAGAAAATACTGGTCTATTGTTTGGACCGCTTAGAGGCAGGGGGAGATTGTGGAGGTGATCTCTCCCTTGCAGACCTTTTATGGATCCACATAAATAAATTCTGATTAAATGTCTGATTGTCCTCGCCTGCCCTCTCCCTATGTTCCAACTGCCTCTGCTCTATTGCTACCCTGGCCCTGTCTACGACTAACCACTCCCAATCAAAATCTAACCTCTCCCTATCTATTAACACTCGTTCCCTTATTAAATTTAATCTGTCCCTATCTATTGACACTCTTTCCCTTTCTAAAGCTAATCTGTCCCTATCTATTAGCAATCTCTCCCTATCTAACCCTAATCTGTCCCTATCTAATTGAATGCCCCTCTCTAGTATCTGCCCCTGTTTCTCGACAGGTAATCTTAATGCCCCATGCAACTCCCAGTGATCGACCCTGTGCTGCCTCCCGAGATTCAATATTTCAAGCATTGCTGCATTTTCAGTTATAATCAGTTGTTCCGGGGGAGGACCAGCAGAGCCAGGAGCTGCTGGGGCAGGAGCAGCAGGGGCAGAAGGGCCCAGAGCAGCCGGGCAGCAGGGACATGAGCATCTGGATCTGATGTTCCCCGTGAAAGTTCCTGCTCCTGGGATTCCTGAGACAGGATCTCTCCCAGGAACTCCTCCTCATACTCCTCATGGAGACTTGCTCTTATCTCACAAAGACAAATGGTGAGCTCCTCTGATATGAGCCGTGCACGTTCGGTAAAACAAATATATTATAATTACACATAATTTCAAGTGAAAGACAATTAAAGGGACATGAAATTACAAATATTTATTTCCTGATTTAGGTAGAACATAAAATTTTAAGAAACTTTCCAGCTTAATCCTATTTTCAAATTATCTTTATTATCTTGGTATAATTTTTTCAAGGAGCAGCAATGTACTATTGGTTTCTAACTGAACACATGGGAGAGCCAATGACAATCGTTATATATATGCATCCACCAATCAGCAGCTAGAACCTATGCTCTTTGCTGCTAATGAACTTTCCTAGATAAACCTTTCATCAAAGGATAACAAGAGAAGGAAGCAAATTAAATAATAGAAGTAATTTAGAAAGTTGTTTAAAATTGTATGCACTGTTGAAATCATGAATGTCTATTTATGACTTCACTGACCCTTTAAGCACAATTGATAATAGAAGTAATTTATAAATTTGTTCAAATTGTATGCTCTATCAAAAACATAATTTATGCTTACCTGATAAATTTATTTCTCTTGTAGTGTATCCAGTCCACGGATCATCCATTACTTATGGGATATTAACTCCTCCCCAACAGGAAGTGCAAGAGGATTCACCCAGCAGAGCTGCTATATAGCTCCTCCCCTAACTGCCATTACCAGTCATTCGACCGAAAACATGCAGAGAAAGGAAAACCATAGGGTGCAGTGGTGACTGTAGTTTAATGGAAAAATTACCTGCCTTAAAGTGACAGGGCGGGCCGTGGACTGGATACACTACAAGAGAAATAAATTTATCAGGTAAGCATAAATTATGTTTTCTCTTGTTAAGTGTATCCAGTCCACGGATCATCCATTACTTATGGGATACCAATACCAAAGTTAAAGTACACGGATGACGGGAGGGACAGGCAGGCTCTTTATACGGAAGGAACCACTGCCTGAAGAACCTTTCTCCCAAAAACAGCCTCCGAAGAAGCAAAAGTGTCAAATTTGGAAAATTTGGAAAAAGTATGAAGAGAAGACCAAGTTGCAGCCTTGCAAATCTGTTCAACAGAAGCCTCATTCTTAAAGACCCAAGTGGAAGCCACAGCTCTAGTAGAATGTGCTGTAATTCTTTCAGGAGGCTGCTGTCCAGCAGTCTCATAGGCTAACCGTATTATGCTACGAAGCCAAAAGGAGAGAGAGGTAGCCGAAGCTTTTTGACCTCTCCTCTGACCAGAATAAACGACAAACAGGGAAGACGTTTGTCGAAAATCCTTAGTTGCCTGTAGATAAAATTTCAGGGCACGGACTACATCTAGATTGTGTAGCAGACGTTCCTTTTTCGAAGAAGGATTAGGACACAAAGATGGAACCACAATCTCTTGATTGATATTCCTGTTAGTGACCACCTTAGGTAGGAACCCAGGTTTAGTACGCAGAACTACCTTGTCTGAATGAAAAATCAGATAAGGAGAATCACAATGTAAGGCAGATAACTCAGAGACTCTTCGAGCCGAGGAAATCGCCATTAAAAACAGAACTTTCCAAGATAACAACTTGATATCAATGGAATGAAGGGGTTCAAACGGAACCCCCTGTAAAACATTAAGAACTAAGTTCAAACTCCATGGTGGAGCAACAGTTTTAAACACAGGCTTGATCCTAGCTAAAGCCTGACAAAAAGCTTGAACGTCCGGAACTTCTGACAGACGTTTGTGTAAAAGAATGGACAGAGCTGACATCTGTCCCTTTAAGGAACTAGCGGATAAACCCTTTTCTAAACCTTCTTGTAGAAAAGACAATATCCTCGGAATCCTAACGTTACTCCATGAGTAACTCTTGGATTCGCACCAATATAAGTATTTGCGCCATATCTTATGGTAAATCTTTCTGGTAACAGGCTTCCTAGCCTGTATTAAGGTATCAATAACTGACTCAGAAAAACCACGTTTTGATAAAATCAAGCGTTCAATTTCCAAGCAGTCAGCTTCAGAGAAATTAGATTTTGATGTTTGAAGGGACCCTGGATCAGAAGGTCCTGTTTCAGAGGTAGCGACCAAGGTGGACAGGATGACATGTCCACTAGATCTGCATACCAAGTCCTGCGTGGCCATGCAGGCGCTATTAGAATCACTGATGCTCTCTCCTGTTTGATTCTGGCAATCAATCGAGGAAGCATCGGGAAGGGTGGAAACACATAAGCCATCCCGAAGGTCCAAGGTGCTGTCAAAGCATCTATCAGAACCGCTCCCGGATCCCTGGATCTGGACCCGTAACGAGGAAGCTTGGCGTTCTGTCGAGACGCCATGAGATCTATCTCTGGTTTGCCCCAACGTCGAAGTATTTGGGCAAAGACCTCCGGATGAAGTTCCCACTCCCCCGGATGAAAAGTCTGACGACTTAAGAAATCCGCCTCCCAGTTCTCCACTCCCGGGATGTGGATTGCTGACAGGTGGCAAGAGTGAGACTCTGCCCAGCGAATTATCTTTGATACTTCCATCATTGCTAGGGAGCTTCTTGTCCCTCCCTGATGGTTGATGTAAGCTACAGTCGTGATGTTGTCCGACTGAAACCTGATGAACCCCTGAGTTGTTAACTGGGGCCAAGCCAGAAGGGCATTGAGAACTGCTCTCAATTCCAGAATGTTTATTGGTAGGAGACTCTCCTCCTAATTCCATTGTCCCTGAGCCTTCAGAGAATTCCAGACAGCGCCCCAACCTAGTAGGCTGGCGTCTGTTGTTACAATTGTCCAGTCCGGCCTGCTGAATGGCATCCCCCTGGACAGATGTGGCCGAGAAAGCCATCATAGAAGAGAATTTCTGGTCTCTTGATCCAGATTCAGAGTAGGGGACAAGTCTGAGTAATCCCCATTCCACTGACTTAGCATGCACAATTGCAGCGGTCTGAGATGTAGGCGTGCAAAGGGTACTATGTCCATTGCTGCTACAATTAAGCTGATCACCTCCATGCATTGAGCTACTGACGGGTGTTGAATGGAATGAAGGACACGGCATGCATTTTAAAGCTTTGTTAACCTGTCTTCTGTCAGGTAAATCTTCATTTCTACAGAATCTATAAGAGTCCCCAAGAAGGGAACTCTTGTGAGTGGAAAGAGAGAACTCTTCTTTTCGTTCACCTTCCATCCATGCGACCTTAGAAATGCCAGTACTAACTCTGTATGAGACTTGGCAGTTTGAAAGCTTGAAGCTTGTATCAGAATGTCGTCTAGGTATGGAGCTACCGCAATTCCTCGCGGTCTTAGTACCGCCAGAAGAGCACCCAGAACCTTTGTGAAGATTCTCGGAGCCGTAGCCAATCCGAATGGAAGAGCTACAAACTGGTAATGCCTGTCTAGAAAGGCAAACCTTAGATACCGGTAATGATCTTTGTGAATTGGTATGTGAAGGTAAGCATCCTTTAAATCCACTGTGGTCATGTACTGACCCTTTTGGATCATGGGTAAAATTGTCCGAATAGTTTCCATTTTGAACGATGGAACTCTTAGGAATTTGTTTAGGATCTTTAAATCCAAGATTGGCCTGAAAGTTCCCTCTTTTTTGGGAACCACAAACAGATTTGAGTAAAACCCTTGTCCTTGTTCCGACCGCGGAACCGGATGGATCACTCCCATTAATAAAAGATCTTGTACGCAGCGTAGAAACGCCTCTTTCTTTATTTGGTTTGTTGACAACCTTGACAGATGAAATCTCCCTCTTGGGGGAGAGAATTTGAAGTCTAGAAGGTATCCCTGAGATATGATCTCTAATGCCCAGGGATCCTGGACATCTCTTGCCCAAGCCTGGGCGAAGAGAGAAAGTCTGCCCCCCACTAGATCCGTTCCTGGATCGGGGGCCCTCGATTCATGCTGTCTTAGGGGCAGCAGCAGGTTTCCTGGCCTGCTTGCCCTTGTTCCAGGACTGGTTAGGTCTCCAGCCTTGTCTGTAGCGAGCAACAGCTCCTTCCTGTTTTGGTGCAGAGGAAGTTGATGCTGCTCCTGCTTTGAAATTACGAAAGGAACGAAAATTAGACTGTCTAGCCTTAGGTTTGGCTCTGTCTTGAGGCAGGGCATGGCCTTTACCTCCTGTAATGTCAGCGATAATTTCTTTCAACCCGGGCCCGAATAAGGTCTGCCCTTTGAAAGGTATATTAAGCAATTTAGATTTAGAAGTAACGTCAGCTGACCAGGATTTTAGCCACAGTGCTCTGCGTGCCTGAATGGCGAATCCGGAATTCTTAGCCGTAAGTTTAGTTAAATGTACTACGGCATCTGAAATAAATGAGTTAGCTAACTTTAGGGCTTTAAGCTTGTGTGTAATCTCATCTAATGGAGCTGATTCAAGTGTCTCTTCCAGAGACTCAAACCAAAATGCTGCTGCAGCCGTGACAGGCGCAATGCATGCAAGAGGTTGCAATATAAAACCTTGTTGAACAAACATTTTCTTAAGGTAACCCTCTAACTTTTTATCCATTGGATCTGAAAAGGCACAGCTATCCTCCACCGGGATAGTGGTACGCTTAGCTAAAGTAGAAACTGCTCCCTCCACCTTAGGGACCGTTTGCCATAAGTCCCATGTGGTGGCGTCTATTGGAAACATCTTTCTAAATATCGGAGGGGGTGAGAACGGCACACCGGGTCTATCCCACTCCTTAGTAACAATTTCAGTAAGTCTCTTAGGTATAGGAAAAACGTCAGTACTCGCCGGTACCGCAAAATATTTATCCAACCTACACATTTTCTCTGGTATTGCAACTGTGTTACAATCATTCAGAGCCGCTAACACCTCCCCTAGTAATACACGGAGGTTTTCCAGCTTAAATTTAACATTTGAAATATCTGAATCCAGTTTGTTTGGATCAGAACCGTCACCCGCAGAATGAAGCTCTCCGTCCTCATGTTCTGCAAATTGTGACGCAGTGTCTGACATGGCCCTAATATTATCAGCGCACTCTGTTCTCACCCCAGAGTGATCACGCTTACCTCTTAGTTCTGGTAATTTAGCCAAAACTTCAGTCATAACAGTAGCCATATCCTGTAATGTGATTTGTAATGGCCGCCCAGATGTAATCGGCGCTACAATATCACGCACCTCCCGAGCGGGAGATGCAGGTACTGACACGTGAGGCGAGTTAGTCGGCATAACTCTCCCCTCGTTGTTTGGTGAAATATGTTCAATTTGTACAGATTGACTTTTATTTAAAGTAGCATCAATACAGTTAGTACATAAATTTCTATTGGGCTCCACTTTGGCTTTAGCACATATAGCACAGATATCTTCCTCTGAATCAGACATGTTTAACACACTAGCAAATAAACTAGCAACTTGGAAATACTTTTCAAGTAATTTACTATAATATGAAAACGTACTGTGCCTATAAGAAGCACAGAAAAAGTTATGACAGTTGAAAATTAATAAACTGAAAAGTTATAGCATCAAATCTTTGAAAAAAAAAACACAATTTTAGCAAAGGATTGCTCCCATTAGCAAAGGATAACTAACCCTGATAGCAGAAAAAAAAAAAAAAAATACAGAAATAAACGTTTTTTTATCACAGTCAACTACAATCTCACAGCTCTGCTGTGAGTGATTACCTCCCTCAAAACAAGTTTTGAAGACCCCTGAGTTCTGTAGAGATGAACCGGATCATGCAGGGAAGACAATAAACTTCTGACTGAATTTTTTGATGCGTAGCAAAAGCGCCAAAAAAGGCCCCTCCCCCTCACACATAACAGTGAGAGAGATCAGTAAACTGTCATAAATTAAATAAAACGACTGCCAAGTGGAAAAAAATAGTGCCCAAAACATTTTTTTCACCCAGTACCTTAGAAAATTAAACGATTTTACATGCCAGCAAAAAACGTTTAACATTAATAAATTGAGTGTTATTAAAAAGCCTGTTGCTAGTCCCTGCAAATTAGGCTAAAGTTTTATGCATACAGTATAATTCCAGTGAAGTGCCATTCCCCAGAATACTGAAGTGTAAAATATACATACATGACAGCCTGATACCAGTTGCTGCTACTGCATTTAAGGCTGAGTTTACATTATATCGGTATGGCAGAATTTTCTCATCAATTCCATTGTCAGAAAATAATAAGCTGCTACATACCTCTTTGCAGATTAATCTGCCCGCTGTCCCCTGATCTGAAGTTTACCTCTCCTCAGATGGCCGAGAAACAGCAATATGATCTTAACTACTCCGGCTAAAATCATAGAAAAACTCAGGTAGATTCTTCTTCAAATTCTACCAGAGAAGGAATAACACACTCCGGTGCTATTATAAAATAACAAACTTTTGATTAAAGGTATGAAACTAAGTATAATCACCACAGTCCTCTCACACATCCTATCTATTCGTTGGGTGCAAGAGAATGACTGGTAATGGCAGTTAAGGGAGGAGCTATATAGCAGCTCTGCTGGGTGAATCCTCTTGCACTTCCTGTTGGGGAGGAGTTAATATCCCATAAGTAATGGATGATCCGTGGACTGGATACACTTAACAAGAGAAATAGCAAAATAAATCCTTTGTGTTTCATGTCCCTTTAATTGTTTTTCAACACACCCTTTTCTCTTAACTGATTAACTCCTCTGTATATGCTACAACACAAGATTAACTATATGTCACACCTAGGGTTGCCATCTCAGCCATGTTTTCCTGGACATCAGGCTTTCTTGTGTCTAAACTTTTAAATGCTTATGGTACTCCCATGTCTGTTTTTACCATAAGTGGAATACAATAAAGGAACTTTTGTTTTATACTTCGCTCTGGACATTTTCGTTTATTCAAGTTTGCATATCTCCAGGATATCCAAGAGCGAAGGGAGGCTCGCACACTCTACACTCTGTGCCCCGCAACGATATACCTAACCCCAGTTTGAAACTACCCGGTTGTGACAGAGGAAGGCTTTGGTTGGTTGTTGGAGACCACGTGGAAAGACACGCCTCCCAGCGTCTCGGCGGAACGCCACAATCTGTGTGCACAGCCAGGAGGATATCCCGGTTACATCGAGTCAAAGGAGACACAAAGGAGGCGGTGAGTGGGCGCAGCTAAGGCTGTGTTGGGCACGGGCTGTCCTGTAATGTCCCCCTGTCAAACCACCAATGTTGAACATATCGACCGGTAACGTATGGCTGTTTGCTGAGTTAGTCCAGCAGTATATCGCTGGCTGCACACTGGGATACTGTGGGAATAGCAGGGGCCAGAGACTGTCACGTAGAGTGTTTGCTTTATATCGTTGTGCAGTTGTGTGAATCCTCTTTTCTTCTGATATATATATAGTTAAAAATCTAATTTAAATCATAAGGATAATAGCATTTTAATCAAACAAAACATTACGTTAACAGACATACCTTTTGTTTGGCCAACACCTGCTGCTTAAGGGGTGCTGCACATAATGTCAGGCAGTGTCGCTGCTGAGGAGAAGCTGTGGCTGGACTCAGTCAGGATAATGACAGGCAATGCCTGTGTGGCAGCAACAACAGCACTAGTAGATGCTGTAAAACATATATGTTTAAAAGAGAAAAATAAAGATTAGTGTATATAATAATGTAAAGAAATAAAAAGGCTTAAACATTATTCATTTAAACTACAAATTATTTGATTAACGCATGTAATAGAAGTGTAATTACCTGCCAACTCGTCAGTATCATCCATGACCTAATCCAGACATTGCGCCATATTCGCACCCAACTTCTCCATAAACAGATTCTCGTATAACGAGAGCTCTGCGACATAAGCAGCACCACCACCTGTACTACGTGCAGACTTTTTCTCCCTGGCCAGCTTGGCCTTCAATATCTTCTTGATATCGGAGAATCTTTTCCGACAATGCTCCACCGATTTAGCATGAGCTCCCTCGGCAGAAACATTGTCGGCTATACCTTTCCAGATTTAATTTTTCTGGAGAGAGAGATCTGCTGGGCTTTAGAACCAAATATAAAATCATAGTGTTCCAGAACCTTGGTAACAAGAACCTGGTTCTGGTTAAAATTGAACTGTATATTGCACCCGGATTTGGTCTTCCCAGACTGCGCAGACGCCAAATACAATCTATGAAACAAAAAACTAAAATGACGCAAATCGAGATACTACAAATACTAGATTACTTAGCTCACAGAAAAATAAACATAATAAAGAACACACAATCTAGTGTATTTGCATGCAAATTCTATAGCTAACTACTCAATCACGTGATCATTCAATAAGCCGTTAGTAATTTAATATACAATCAACATTCAAATTGATTTATACTTGAATCATTGGTTACGCAGATATTATTATAATCTTTAAGGATATGATTTTCATAGGGCCATCATTGGTGACGCATATAATATTATATGTTTAATTGTAATCCAAAACAATCAACAATCTAGTGCATTTTACATGCACTTTTTATTGTTATATAATCAATCACGTGATCAATTCAATTACCTAATTGTAAATTAATATATGTATTTTACTCAATCAACAATCACATTCCATTATACATGGATCATTGGTGACACAGATATTATTATATCCTTTTCATAGGGCCTTCATTGGTGACACATTTAATATTATATGTTTAACATTATTGACAATGATTAATTTACTTTTTCTACTGTCAATAACCAATAATATTGCTCTATGCTTGTGCCAGTGGTGTTGCAGTTATTAATTGTTTAGAAAGTTTAGTGATACTGAGTTTTGTGGTGTGAGTTGTGTAAGTGTTTTTTGATCATGGTGCGTCCACTTGTATTTTCTAATGGGAAATTGGTGTGCCTTGTCTATGGAATGAATAAGTACTTCCCCAGGAGAATTGGAGGAGTGCTTGGGGTTGTCCAGGAGGACAGGGTCAGAATCATTTATGAGAATAGAATTTAAGCAGCTCTCCTTCTATTGGCTGATTCATCATCCAATAGAATTAGAGCTGCTTAAATCTTATTAACTGATTTGAACAGCCAATATGATTTTAGCAGCTCTAATTCCTATTGGCTGATTCAAATATTTCAGCAGGAATGCAAGGGACGCCATCTTGGATCGCGTACCTTGCATTGAAGATTCAGTGTACGGTGGCGACCGTATGAAGAGGATGCTTCGTGCCGAATGTCTTCAGGATTGACCCGCTCCATGCCGCCGGGATCAAGATAGAAGATGCCGCCTGAATGAAGATTGAAGAGGCTGCCTGGATGAAGACTTCTCGCTGCCTGGATGAGGACTTCTCCGCCAGGATGAAGATCGTTCAAGCGGGACTTTTTGTAGCAAAAGCGCTGTTTAACTTAGGGCAATGCCTTTTAAAGGCCCTTGGTAGTTTATTATAGATTTATAGATTATAGATTTTTTTAAAGGGTATTAGAATAGGAATAATTTGTACTTTTTTGGGATAATTTCGTTTTGTTTTTTTTTTACTAGTAGGTTTTTTTATTTTTTGTAATTTTAGGTTTTAGTGTAAGACAGCTTAGGTTTTATTTGACAGGTAATTTTGTATTTTTTTGTATAGTTAAAATAAATACAAGCTTACCTGTGAAATAAAAATAAAACCTAAGCTATCTTCAATAAAACTATAAGTTATATTGTAGTAAGCTTAGCTTTTATTTTACAGGTAAGTATGTATTTAGTTTTAAATAGGTATTATTTAGTTAATAATTGTAAATTTAATTTAGCTTTATTTTAATTATGTTAAAGTTAGGGGGTGTTAGGGTTAGGGTTACGTTAGGGTTAGGTTTGGGGGTAGGGTTAGGTTTAGGGGTTAATAGTTTAATTTAGGTTGTTGCGATGTGGGGGGCTAGCGGTTTAGGCGTTAATAGGTTTATTTAGTGGTAGAGATGTGGGAGGCCAGAGGTTTAGGGGTTAATAACTTTATTTAGTTGCAGTGATGTCGGGG
This sequence comes from Bombina bombina, assembly GCF_027579735.1. Lineage (NCBI taxonomy): Eukaryota > Metazoa > Chordata > Amphibia > Anura > Bombinatoridae > Bombina > Bombina bombina. The sequence goes on from NC_069503.1 coordinate 991,776,341, forward strand.
AGCGGCAGAATAGGAGTTAATAACTTTAATATAGTGGCGGCGATGTTGGGGTGCAGCGCAATAGGGGTTAATAACTTTAGTATAGTGGCAGCGATATAGGGAGCGGCAGATTAGGGGTTAATAACTTTATTTAGGTGGGTGCGATATTGGGAGCAGCAAATTAGGGGTTAATAACTGTTGGTAGGTGTCGGCGATGTCGGGGGCAGCAGATTAGGGGTGTTTAGACGTAGGGTTTATGTTAGGGTGTTAGGTTTATACATAATTTTTATTTTCCCCATAGACATCAATGGTGCTGCGTTACGGAGCTTTTCTTTCCGCGATCGCAGGTGTTAGACTTTTTTCTGACCCGCTCTCCCTATTGATATCTATGGGGAAAGCGTTTACAAGCACGTCAAAACAGCGTTTGTTTTGTGTGCGGTATGGAGCTTAAAAGCAGCATATCGCCAGTACAAGCCGGGGTTTTTAAAACTTGTAATGGCAATGCTATAGGGGATTAAATAACGCCACTTTTTTTGTGTTCGTTAATTTCCCAATAGCGCTCAAAACTCGTAATCTAGGCGAATGTTTGCAGTCTTTTAACATTAAAAATTGATTTTTCTATAGGTTCATTCATGATGCAGGTTCATGTAATTGATTTTGTTTTTTAATTTAAATTTATATACAAGGTTTTTATCATAATGATGTGAATTATATAGGCTTTGTCACATATTCCTCATCCTAAAGATGGTTTGTGTTTGTGCTTCATCTCTGACAGCTGACCGAGAAGAATCCATTCCTGAGGATCCAGCCCCAGCCCCAGATGATGAGGTAGCTGTAACACAATGTAAGAAAATATCAAATTTCTTCTATAAGGTACGACGAGTCCACGGATTCATCCTTTATTTGTGGGATATTATCCTCCTGCTAACAGGAAGTGGCAAAGAGCACCACAGCAGAGCTGTCTATATAGCTCCTCCCTTAGCTACACCCCCAAGTCATTCTCTTTGCCTACTCTAAGTACTAGGAAGGGTAAAGTGAAAGAGGTGATAAAATATTAGTTATTAATTTCTTCAAGCAAGAGTTTTTTGTTTTAAATGGTACCGGTGTGTACTATTTACTCTCAGGCAGCAGATGGATGAAGACTTCTGCCTGGAGGATGATGATCTTAGCATTTGTCACTAAGATCCAGAGCAGTTCCCACAGAGGCTGAGGGGTACAGGAAACTTCAGTGTGAGGAACGTTTTAATGCTATATAGCAGTGAGGTATGTTCAGTCATTTTTTCTGAAGAGACTGTGTATTTCAGAAAGGCTGACAGTATCCCCATGAGGGTAAGGGTAAGCAGTAATCCTAAGAGCTATAGAAGGGCATTACTAAGCTTGCATAAAGGGCTAATTAAAAAATGGTTGACACTGAGTTTTTTAATGTTTGTGGGCAAACGTTTTGTGAACTGGGAGTGCTGTTAACGTTTTTTGGGCAACAACATTTTTTGGCAACTTTATTGAGGGTACACTTGGCTTATTTTTTGGGTCTCAGAACCCACATGGCTAGTTTAAAACCGCTCTGGTGCGGTTCTTTGAGGCTGTAAAGACATCGAGTGAGATGGACGGGGCCTATTTTCGCACCTCAGATGCGCAGTTGTATTCACTTAGCAAGCAGCAAGCTCCAACTCCGGAGGGCCCTTGTGGAAGTTTTGGGCCAAATCAAAGCTTTAACCCCATTTTTTCAATCCCTGAGGGCAGGTAGGCGCCACTGCAGGGCTGTGGCGAGGTGCTGGGGGTGTTTTTTCCGGATTTAGGCCTTATTATCATTCCGGTTTGCACAATAAAGGGTTAAATGTTTTTTTTTCTTGTGGGGCAAACTTAACTACACAAATTGAGTCTGATATCAAAAATTTAAAAAGATTGGTGTATTTTAAAGCAGTTTTGCAGAACGTGTATGCTTTTTTTCTCTTAAAGGCGCAGTACCGTTTTTTAAGATTGTTATTTTTTCACTAAATAAAGTGTTTTCAAGCTTGTTTGTAGTCAATACTAGCCTGTTCAACATGTCTGACAATGAGGAAAGTCACTGTTCAATATGTTTAGAACCCCCACTTAGAATATGTCCATCATGCACTGAAAGGTCAATAAATTGCAAAGAACATATTTTAGCTACTAAAAGTATGTTGCAGGATGATTCTCAGTCAGAAGGGAATCAGGTTATGCCATCTAATTCTCCCCAAGTGTCACAACCATTAACGCCTGCACAAGCGACGCCATGTACTTCTAGTGCGTCTAACTCTTTCACCCTGCAAGATATGGCTGCAGTTATGAATACTACCCTCACAGAGGTTTTATCTATGCTGCCTGGATTGCAGGGGAAGCGCAGTAGGTCTGGTGTGAGAACAAATGCTGAGCCCTCTGACGCTTTATTAGCCATATCCGATGTACCCTCACAATGTTCTGAGTTGGGGGTGAGGGATTTGCTGTCTGAGGGAGAGATTTCTGATTCAGGAAAGATGTTCCCTCAGACAGACTCAGATATGACGGCTTAACTAGAACACCTCCGCTTGTTGCTAAGGGAGGTTTTAGCGACTCTGGATGATAGTGACTCTATTGTAGTTCCAGAGAAATTGTGTAAAATGGACAGATTTCTAGAGGTTCCTGCCTACACTGATGTTTTTCCGGTCCCTAAGAGGATTTCGAACATTGTTACTAAGGAGTGGGATAGACCAGGTATTCCGTTCGCTCCCCCTCCTACTTTTAAGAAAATGTTTCCCATATCAGACACCATGCGGGACTCGTGGCAGATGGTCCCTAAGGTGGAGGGAGCTATTTCAACCCTGGCTAAGCATACAACTATACCTATTGAGGACAGTTGTGCTTTCAAAAATCCTATGGATAAAAAATTAGAGGGTCTCCTAAAGAAAATATTTGTTCATCAGGGTTTTCTTCTCCAACCTCTAGCGTGCATTGTTCCTGTAACTACTGCAGCTGCTTTTTGGTTTGAGGCTCTAGAGGAGGCTCTTCAGGTTGAGACCCCATTAGATGATATTCTGTACAGAATTAGGGCTCTCATGCTAGCTAATTCTTTCATTACAGATGCCGCTTTTCAACTGGCTAAATTAGCAGCAAAGAATTCAGGTTTTGCCATTTTAGCGTGTAGAGCGTTATGGCTTAAGTCCTGGTCTGCTGATGTGTCATCAAAATCTAAGCTTTTAGCCATCCTTTTCAAAGGTAAGACCCTATTCGGGCTTGAACTGAAAGAGCTCATTTCAGGATAAGACAAATAAGATGAGGACCAAACAAAATAATTTTCGTTCCTTTCGAAACTTCAAAGGTGGTCCCTCTACCTCTTCCCCTGCTGCAAAACAAGAGGGGAATTTTGCTCAATCCAAGCCAGTCTGGAGACCTAACCAGACTTGGAACAAAGGTAAACAGGCCAAGAAGCTTGCTGCCACCAAGACAGCATGAAGGGGTAGCCCCCAATCCGGGACCGGATCTAGTAGGGGGCAGACTTTCTCTCTTTGCTCAGGCTTGGGCAAGAGACGTTCAGGACTCCTGGGCTTTAGAAATCGTAACCCAGGGGTATCTTCTAGATTTTAAAGATTCTCCTCCAAGGGGGAGATTCCATCTTTCTCAATTGTCTGCAAACCAGACAAAAAGAGAGGCGTTCTTACGCTGTGTAGAAGACCTATATTCCATGGGAGTGATCCGCCCAGTTCCGAAAACAGAACAGGGGCAGGGCTTTTACTCCAATCTGTTTGTGGTTCCCAAAAAAGAGGGAACCTTCAGACCAATTTTAGATCTCAAGATCCTAAACAAATTCCTCAGAGTCCCATCTTTCAAGATGGAGACCATTCGGACTATTTTACCAATGATCCAGGAGGGTCAATATATGACCACCGTGGACTTAAAGGATGCGTATCTACACATCCCTATCCACAAAGATCATCACCAGTTCCTCGGGTTCGCCTTTCTGGACAAGCATTACCAGTTTGTGGCTCTTCCCTTCGGGTTGGCCACAGCTCCCAGAATTTTCACAAAGGTGCTAGGGTCCCTTCTGGTGGTTCTAAGGCCGCGGGGCATAGCAGTGGCGCCTTATCTGGACGATATCTTAATTCACGCGTCGACTTACCAACTAGCCAAGTTTCACATGGACATCATGTTGGCTTTTCTAAGATCTCACGGGTGGAAGGTGAACGTAAAAAAGAGTTCACTTATACCTCTCACAAGAGTTCCATTCCTGATAGATTTCTGATAGATTTGGTGGACATGAAAAATTTTCTGATGGAGGTGAGGAAATCAAAGATTTTAACCACCTGCCTAACTCTTCATTCCATTCCTCAGCCGTCAGTGGCTCAGTGTATGGAGTTAATCGGACTAATGGTAGCGGCAATGGACATAGTTCCGTTTGCTTGCTTGCATCTCAGACCACTGCAACTATGCATGCTTAAACAGTGGAATGGGGATTATGCAGATTTATCTCCTCAGATACATCTGGATCAAGAGACCAGAGACTCTTCTTTGGTGGTTGTCACATGATCATCTGTCCCAGGGAATCTGTTTCCGCAGGCCAGCGTGGGTCATAGTGACGACGGACGCCAGCCTATTGGGCTGGGGTGCAGTCTGGAATTCCCTGAAAGCACAGGCTTTGTGGACTCAGGAGGAGGCTCTCCTCCCGATAAATATTCTAGAACTGAGAGCGATATTCAACGCGCTTCATGCGTGGTCTCACTGGCTTCGGCCAGATTCATAAGATTCCAGTCAGACAATATCACTACTGTAGCATATATCAATCATCAGGGGGGAACAAAGAGTTCTCTAGCGATAATAGAGGTTACCAAAATAATTTGATGGGCAGAGACTCACTCTTGCCATCTATCAGCAATCCATATCCCAGGAGTGGAGAACTGGGAAGTGGATTTTCTAAGTCGTCAGACTTTTCATCTGGGGGAGTGGGAACTCCATTCGGAGGTGTTTGCACATTTGATTCAGCAATGGGGCACACCAGAATTGGATATGATGGGTCTCGTCAGAACCCCAAACTTCCTTGTTACGGGTCCAGGTCAAGGGATCCTCAGGCAGTACTGATAGATGCTCTAGCAGTACCCTAGTCGTTCAACCTGGCTTATGTGTTTCCACCATTTCCTCTCTTTCCTCGTTTGATTGCCAGAATCAAACAGGAGAGAGCTTCAGTGATTTTGATAGCACCTGTGTGGCCACACAGGACTTGGTATGCAGATCTGGTGGACATGTCATCTCTTCCACCATGGACTCTGCCACTGAGACAGGACTTTCTGATTCAAGGTCCGTTCCAGCATCCAAATCTAGTTTCTCTGCGGCTGACTGCCTGGAGATTGAACGCTTGATTTTATCCAAGCGGGGTTTCTCTGAGTCGGTCATAGATACCTTGATTCAGGCTCAAAAGCCTGTCACTAGGAAAATTTATCATAAGATATGGCGTAAATATCTTTATTGGTGCGAATCCAAAGGCTACTCATGGAGTAAGATCAGGATTCCTAGGTTTTTTGTCTTTTCTCCAAGAAGGATTGGAGAAAGGGCTATAAGCTAGTTCCTTAAAGGGACAGATATCTGCTTTATCAATTTTACTGCACAAGCGTCTGGCAGATGTTCCAGACGTTCAGTCGTTCTGTCAGGCTTTAGTTAGAATCAAGCCTGTGTTTAGACCTGTTGCTCCGCCATGGAGTTTGAATTTAGTTCTTAAAGTTCTTCAAGGGGTTCCGTTTGAACCTATGCATTCCATAGATGTTAAGCTTCTATCTTGGAAAGTTCTGTTTTTAGTTGCTATCTCTTCGGCTCAAAGAGTTTCTGAACTATCTGCAGACTCGCCTTATCTTGTTTTCCATGCTGATAAGGTGGTTTTGCGTACCAAACCTGGATTCCTTCCTAGGGTTGTTACTAATAGGAATATTAATCAGGAAATTGTTGTTCCTTCTCTGTGTCCTAATCCTTCCTCTAAGAAGGAGCGTCTGTTACACAACTTGAACGTGGTTCATGCTTTGAAGTTTTACTTGCAATCGACCAAAGATTTCCGTCAAACATCTTCTCTGTTTGTTGTCTATTCTGGAAAATGTAGAGGTCAAAAAGCTACGGCTACCTCTCTTTCTTTTTGGCTGAAAAGCATCATCCGTTTGGCATACAAGACTGCTGGACAGCAGCCTCCTGAAAGAATTACAGCTCACTCTACTAGAGCGGTGGCTTCCACTTGGGCTTTTAAAAATGATGCTTCTGTTGAACAGATTTGTAAGGCTGCGACTTGGTCTTCACTTCATACCTTTTCCAAATTTTACAAATTTGATACTTTTGCTTCTTCGGAGGCTATTTTTGGGAGAAAAGTTCTTCAAGCAGTGGTGCCTTCTGTTTAGCCATCTGTCTTGTCCCTCCCGTTCATCTGTGTCCTTTAGCTTTGGTATTGTATCCCACAAGTAAAGGATGAATCCGTGGACTCGTCGTACCTTATAGAAGAAAAGTAAATTTATGCTTACCTGATAAATTAATTTCTTCTATGGTACGACGAGTCCACGGCCCGCCCTGTCATTTTAAGACAGATTATATTTTTTTATTTTAAACTTCAGTCACCTCTGCACCTTTTACTTTCTCCTTTTTCTTCCTGTACCTTCGGTCGAATGACTGGGGGGGTGGAGCTAAGGGAGGAGCTATATAGACAGCTCTGCTGTGGTGCTCTTTGCTACTTCCTGTTAGCAGGATTATAATATCCCACAAGTAAAGGATGAATCCGTGGACTCGTCGTACCATAGAAGAAATTAATTTATCAGGTAAGCATAAATGTACTTTTTGATTAAACACTTCTATCTTGATAAAGAATTTGTAGACCATATTTTATTTTGTGTTTTTTAACAATGATGTGTATCTATTCCAGAGGATCCTGCTCCTGCCGTCTCACCAGCGCTGTCAGAGAATGAAGTGGCTGGAGGAGAATGTAGGAAAATATGATTTTATGTTTTAACACTTGTATCTTGATAATGAATTGGTAGAACATATTTTATTTTGTGTTTTTATAGATCAAGATCAGGGGACGCAAACTGACCCTATTATCCCCAAATTATTTGCCCGACTAGCTGAGGGCCTTCAGAATGTGGTCAAAACCATAAACGACCTCCAGGAGGCACTACGGGGCTTTTTTTATTTTATTTGTTTGTTTTGTTTTAATACCTTGTTTTTATTCTATTTTATAATGGTGTTTTTTTAAAAAAAAAAAAAAAATTGGTTTATAATAAAATAAAATTGAATATAAATAATAGTGTACCAGTATTCCTTTGAATATTATCTTCAAGGGCCTTGAAAAACAAAATATATGTTGAATGATGTATAAATAGCATGCAATGTTGTTAATCATTCTTTTATTTGATATATATTTGATTTCTCTTTATTCATTTGCTACCCTTTGATGAAGAGCACATGTAAATAAACTATGTAGCTGCTGACTGATGGCTGGACATAGATGACTTAGGGGATTGGCTTGCACATGTGCATTGCTTTTTCTACTGAAAAGGATATCTGAGGAATACTAAAAGTAAAAAGGTTTAATGTTGCTTGAGATTGTCTTCTCTATCTCCATAATGAAATTACATATATGAGTTTGATGTCCCTTTAAGCTTAGAACTAACATTCAGCTAGATTACAAGTTTTGTGTTATGGTGTGGTATTGCGGCGGTATAGCTATACTGCAAGCATTTTAGCCTGTAATGCAATGTCCATTCCACACTCAAACAAAATACATTTGAGTGTGAGATTTTCCATAGCACCGTATTACAGGTTGTGCGGTCTGGCTAAAATGCTTGCGTTACAGACTATACCGACACGATCCATTCCGCGATCTGAGACCAGTAAAAAGTGTTTCACAAAACTCATAACTAAAATGTTACAAAGTACATTAACACCCATAAACTACCTATTAACCCTAATCCGCCACCCTCCCACATTGCAAATACTATATTACACCTATTAACCCCTAACCCCCCACATTGTAATAAATAAACTAAACCTATTAAACCCTAAAAGTTAGGGGGTGTTAGGTTTAGGGGTTATTTTTTTAATTTAGTGTGTTGCAATGGGGGGCAGCGGTTTAGGGGCTAATAAGTTTAGTTTAGTCTTTGTAATGTGGGGGGCGGCAGTTTAAGGGTAATAGATTTAGTTCATTAGTATTGATGTGGGGGGCAGGTGGTTTAGGGGTTAATAGATTTATTTTATTGGTACTGATGTAGGGGGCCGGCGGTTTAGAGGTTAATAGATCTAGTTTATTGGTATCAATGTGGGGGGGCGTTGATTTAGGGGTTAATCATTTTATTTAGTGTTGGCGATTTCGGGGGCGGCGGTTTAAGGGTTAATAGCTTTAATTAGTGTTGGCAATGTCGAGGGTGGCGGTTTAAGGGTTATTCATTTTATTTAGCGTCGGCAATGTCAGGAGCGGTGGATTAGGGGTGTTTAGACTAGGAGTTTATGTTAGGGTGTTAGGTTTAAACTTAACTTTCTTTTCCCCATAGACATCAATGGGGATTGCGTTATAGCGATCACCATTCCACGATCGCAGGTGTTAATTTTTTTCTAACACTTTCTCTCCATTGATGTCCATGGGGGAAAGCGTACATGAGCATGTAAACTCAGCCTTTGGCTTTTGAGCAGTATGGAGCTTATTGCACAGTGCAAGGAGGTTGTTCAGAAACTCGTAATGGCAGCGCTATGGAAAGTGCGATACCGCTCATTTTTTTGCGTTCTTTCTAAGAGACTAATTAAACAGGATTTAGTCCACTTGTTTTTCATTGATACACATTGGATTTCAGTATTTCCATTGTTTTACATGTTCATAACTGCATTGCATTTTACCTCTATTTAACTATCTATTACTATCTTATTGGAGTTTAATACTTTGGAAATGTTATTCATACCATATTGGAACATTATTCATACCTATTGGCATACTTTATTGGCATACCTTGGACTTTTACTAACCAGACCACGGGTTTCTGGTCAATTTTAGGACCATTCCACTACTTCAGTCTATTTTTATCTCATTTTTAAAAGATCATTTTTTAACTACTTTTCATTATCTTAAGAATAATAAAAATATATATTTTTAGACAACTTATCTATACTCATTGCCATTCTTACAGATTTCTGATATCTAGCAAATATCAGAATATTTTGTTGTGTTTTCCCTGTTTGTGTGTTTTTTTTTGTTTTTTTTGTGTTTTTGTTTCATCTTCTCATTATCACCCTTGCCTTTTGGCTTAATATTTCAAAGTGCTGTCATAATCTTCTCTTGTGCATTGTTTTTTTGGTATTGACTCCATTTAATGTAGTGACCTTAAAGGGACCTTAAACACTTGGCATTAGGGTTTTGTGTTTTTTTTTATTCATAATGTTTTTTCAGTTTTTAAAATGCAAATACCTTTTATTTTTTTATTATAGGTGTTCAATTATTATTTTTTTTATTTTCTGACCGCTCCGTGAAGACATGGGTGAAAGTGATGCTGAGAAAACTGTAAGTCTGCTTATTGCTGTGAGCGTGCACGCATATAGACATCGCGCTCACAGCATAACTAAAAAACTACTGCTCCTATAAAGTTTGCAGCTATAATATTTATTGCTAAAGCAGCATATCTTTTGAACTGGCCTCAGCTATTGTTTGTTATATAGCTGTAAGATAAACATTCATTATCGATTATTAAAAAAATATAATATTTACTCTAGACTGTAAAAATCCTCAATGTAGTGCAAGGGAAAGAGGGATGGGTAGGGATCCTCCAACACAGTTACAGCTCAGCGAGGCGACTGCTGTCTCATAAATATATTATGTTATCTTTATCACTAAGCTGTGTCACCATTCCACCCCTCTCTCTAAGCTCCCGGAGTCCCGCTCAAGCCATACATTTTTTTCTTTACTTTCAGAGTTTGTTTAGATCGGACCCTTTGAAAATCTTATCCTTAGTTTTTGATTTACGGCTTTGACCAACAGCTCAGATGAGAACAGAGAGTGTGAGCTGCTGGTCAAAGCCGTAAATCAAAAACTAAGGATAAGATTTTCAAAGGGTCCGATCTAAACAAACTCTGAAAGTAAAGAAAAAAATGTATGGCTTGAGCGGGACTCCGGGAGCTTAGAGAGAGGGGTGGAATGGTGACACAGCTTAGTGATAAAGATAACATAATATATTTATGAGACAGCAGTCGCCTCGCTGAGCTGTAACTGTGTTGGAGGATCCCTACCCATCCCTCTTTCCCTTGCACTACATTGAGGATTTTTACAGTCTAGAGTAAATATTATATTTTTTTAATAATCGATAATGAATGTTTATCTTACAGCTATATAACAAACAATAGCTGAGGCCAGTTCAAAAGATATGCTGCTTTAGCAATAAATATTATAGCTGCAAACTTTATAGGAGCAGTAGTTTTTTAGTTATGCTGTGAGCGCGATGTCTATATGCGTGCACGCTCACAGCAATAAGCAGACTTACAGTTTTCTCAGCATCACTTTCACCCATGTCTTCACGGAGCGGTCAGAAAATAAAAAAAAAATAATTGAACACCTATAATAAAAAAATAAAAGGTATTTGCATTTTAAAAACTGTAAAAACATTATGAATAAAAACAAAACAAAACCCTGGCTAACAATAATCACTGACAAGCCGGTCCTCTCACACAGCTATCATTCAGTGAAACTGAAAACGGCTGCAATTGACTCCACTAAATCTATGAAGTTCGTTCACAAAGTTAATGAGAACGAGCTTCATAGAAGCAGCTAAGACGTTGCTTTCTTTGTATGCACATGCACGGAAGTAAAGAAGGGAGTGCACATCAAGTCGGCATATTATCCCATACAACGTGCGTTACAACATGGCGGCTACCACTGCATTCAGTAGGCGGTGGTTTAGTGGTAAAATTCAAAATAAAAGATAATTGAGCAGAAGCAAGATAAAAATATGGAGAAACAAATAATGTTTAAAACTAAAACAAAATGTTTAAAAAAAATAATAATTAAATGAAAACAGAAGGTGTTTAGGGTCCCTTTAAAGGATCTGTCTAATTCATATGATAGCAGCATTTTAATATCCCCCCATTTTTGTTCATACAGCACAGGTTTTTTTTAGCACTGACACATATCTTGTTGTTATATACAGGGAGTGCAGAATTATTAGGCAAGTTGTATTTTTGAGGATTAATTTTATTATTGAACAACAACCATGTTCTCAATGAACCCAAAAAACTCATTAATATCAAAGCTGAATAGTTTTGGAAGTAGTTTTTAGTTTGTTTTTAGTTTTAGCTATTTTAGGGGGATATCTGTGTGTGCAGGTGACTATTACTGTGCATAATTATTAGGCAACTTAACAAAAAACAAATATATACCCATTTCAATTATTTATTTTTACCAGTGAAACCAATATAACATCTCAACATTCACAAATATACATTTCTGACATTCAAAAACAAAACAAAAACAAATCAGTGACCAATATAGCCACCTTTCTTTGCAAGGACACTCAAAAGCTTGCCATCCATAGATTCTGTCAGTGTTTTGATCTGTTCACCATCAACATTGCATGCAGCAGCAACCACAGCCTCCGAGACACTGTTCAGAGAGGTGTACTGTTTTCCCTCCATGTAAATCTCACATTTGATGATGGACCACAGGTTCTCAATGGGGTTCAGATCAGGTGAACAAGGAGGCCATGTCATTAGATTTTCTTCTTTTATACCCTTTCTTGCCAGCCACGCTGTGGTGATGGAGCATTGTCCTGCATGAAAATCATGTTTTTCTTGAAGGATGCAGACTTCTTCCTGTACCACTGCTTGAAGAAGGTGTCTTCCAGAAGCTGGCAGTAGGACTGTGAGTTGAGCTTGACTCCATCCTCAACCCGAAAAGGCCCCACAAGCTCATCTTTGATGATACCAGCCCAGACCAGTACTCCACCTCCACCTTGCTGGCGTCTGAGTCGGACTGGAGCTCTCTGCCCTTTACCAATCCAGCCACGGGCCCATCCATCTGGCCCATCAAGACTCACTCTCATTTCATCAGTCCATAAAACCTTAGAAAAGTCTTGAGATATTTCTTGGCCCAGTCTTGACGTTTCAGCTTGTGTGTCTTGTTCAGTGGTGGTCGTCTTTCAGCCTTTCTTACCTTGGCCATGTCTCTGAGTATTGCACACCTTGTGCTTTTGGGCACTCCAGTGATGTTGCAGCTCTGAAATATGGCCAAACTGGTGGCAAGTGGCATCTTGGCAGCTGCACGCTTGACTTTTCTCAGTTCATGGGCAGTTATTTTGCGCCTTGGTTTTTCCACACGCTTCTTGCGACCCTGTTGACTATTTTGAATGAAACGCTTGATTGTTTGATGATCACGCTTCAGAAGCTTTGCAATTTTAAGAGTGCTGCATCCCTCTGCAAGATATCTCACTATTTTTGACTTTTCTGAGCCTGTCAAGTCCTTCTTTTGACCCATTTTGCCAAAGGAAAGGAAGTTGCCTAATAATTATGCACACCTGATATAGGGTGTTGATGTCATTAGACCACACCCCTTCTCATTACAGAGATGCACATCACCTAATATGCTTAATTGGTAGTAGACTTTCGAGCCTATACAGCTTGGAGTAAGACAACATGCATAAAGAGGATGATGTGGTCAAAATACAAAATACTCATTTGCCTAATAATTCTGCACTCCCTGTATATATATATATATATATATATATATATATATATATGTATGTATATATATATATATATATATATATATATATATATATATATTTACATATGTACTCAGTAAATAAGCGCTCACTGGTCTACAGCCATCAAAATATAGTGAATATTATTTATTTAAGTGACGTTTCGGGACAAAACACAGTCCCTTCTTCTGACAAACAATCCTTGCAAATGTCAAACTTATATAGGCCTGTATACCCTCCCCCACAATCAAGCCAATCACACTGTTCAGGTGCCAAAACAAGTGATGAATAAAAAAGTGTGTTTATAGTATGTAAACATATACTAAATATCTGTGTTAGCTTGCTTCAAAAATGCCTACTGGCAATCTATTAATGTGTATAAATATATATATCCCATGGCTTCTGGGTGATCCAAACAAAATAGAGTTTAACGAAAATTACATAAATAAAGCACAATCGGCTCCCCCTCTCAGATAGAGCCTTACCAAAGATCCGCTCAACCAATTACCACCTTAGCAAGGCCACACACCCCTCACTCATGTGCAATCATATGTGCAATTGTTATTAACCGACAGCGTCATTAAATCTTTTAACATATCATAGAGACATCTATAGTCAGGATAGGCAGGTCACACAGCTATGACTACGGCCATTGGCCGAAACGCATCAGCTGACCTGTGACGCTGCCGGCACAAACCGGATGTGAGTGGGACAGTGCAGTATATGGAAATGCTGTCAAGGGAATTTTAAAGATGTTTCAATAAACGGATGTTTTTTTCAGTACGGATTCCCCAGTCTTCTCTGTTCAGTCTGATGGGATTTGTTATTAACCACCATGCAGAGTTACACCCCTAACCTGTTTGTTTATATCACATCATCATGTGTGAGGGGCAGCTCATTATGCTCTTCTAGGCATCTTACTACTATATATCCCATTAATTTAAATATGCAGAGGTCCTGCTTCATAAATATCGTAATCATATCACTGTCCCTCTCTCCTTGCCTAAAGCTCTACGCAAACCTGCGTGAATCCCAGCGGCCACTCTGCGCTACCTAATCACAACATTTGGGTTTGGCTCGGCTGTCAAATGGCCAGCCAATCACTAACCGTCCACTCCTAGGAAATGCTCAGGATCCACTGTTTGTATGTCGATATTGGTACCGCCCCATGTGGGCGTGGCCTGAACATGCACCAGCTCCTGTCAATATAGAAAAAACACCATGTATACACTCCTAGTGTCAGACCAAATATATATTGATGTAACCTTGTCCTCCACTACTAGCCCATACCACTCAAAGCTGCTGCTGAATAAAGATGCAAGTTGCTTATTGACATAATGTCCATGTGTTCCTATCTTTACTGTACATGAAGCATGTGAAAAATCATAAACTATATCTCATAAACAAATAATAATAGGAAGCATGTGAACCTAACTTTGTGGGCGTCATCAATTAATCCTTATACTACTGTGACAAATCATAATACTATAGAGGAATATAGTCCACATAAAAGTGGTGATATTATTACTCAGTGAGAAAATAAAATGTCATACCAAAAATAATCATCTAGTAATAAAAAGCCCTCATCAAACTACTCTCTGTGATTTATGGCTAATATGCCATAAGTATCTAATAGCTATGTTCAATATAGTAAGTGGCTATTCTAACTAATACTGCTCCATATCGCTTTCAGTACCAAATATCCTGGGCAAATGACCATAATGAATTGGGACAGTAAGAAGAAAAAGAAGGTCCTGGCTGTGCTACACCTCACACCATCATTACTCCAATGTATATCTAAAAAATCAAAATTCCGTCCTGAGTAGATCAACCCTAAGCCATAGGAGATATATCCATATGACATGTAAATCATATAAACCTAAAACATTAAACAATAAGATTAAAAATACAGAGAAACATATACCACTGTTAAAATCTGTACACACATCTCAAGTTAGAGTCACTAGAGAGGTTGCATCCTAAAAGTGCCCCACTAAACCATAGTGTTATGTTTAACTTAGAATTACATACTTAATTATACTAAAATCACAAGTCACTGTGATGAAGACTAAGCATGACCTTACTACATAATGGGTCTTGGCACTAGAGAGGTCACAACCTAACAATACCCCACTGTACCATAGTATTATGTTTAACTTAAAGCTATATACTTGATTGTACTAGAATCACAAATCATTGTAAGGAAGATTACGTCGAACCTTACTGCCTAATGGGTTATAGCCATACAATACTAGCTTAAACTATCCACTATGGATCTACCTCTCCCATATGACTACATACTGAAATATCATACTCACCTGATAAATACTCTATAACTAGGGTTGCCAGGTGTCCGGTATTAGACCGGACTGTCCAGTATTTCAGGTTACTGCCCGGTAATTTTATCTTAGAAAAACCAGACATAGCCTTAGGTAGTTAAGAAGTTTTTACAGTGTTTTTTCAAATTGGTCTTTATTTATTTTTAAATTCCTTCCGAGTTCCGACCGTGGCAGGAGTCCTCAGTCCAACCAAGCCGCATCCGGTCCAAGCCAACTAGTAAGTTAACTACCCAGTTCCCAACCCAGCAGCAGCTGATCCCAAGCCCATTAGCCCAGCCTGTCATCACCCCTGGCCCGTGTCCACCAGCACCTAGCCCTACTATGTAGCGCTACTAGTCACTGTCAGTACTAGTCACTCGACGTCAGACAGGCTTTCTCTCTCTGATCCTAATTGCAGTGCCCCGGCTCTGTCTCAGCCTGCGCTGTTCAACTTAGACTGTCTGTCGGACGTCATGTGATCACGCGCGTGACATCACGACAACAAGAAGACCCGGGCTGCACTGTCTAGTCTATGCTGCTGCCTGCGTGCTGAGCCTGTGTGATTTAGTTTGAGAGTGAATTGACTCAGTCAGAGAGAGCAGAGGGAGCCCAGCAAGATAGGATGGTGAACTGCCCCTGCCAGCCAGTAAGCCATCCCATTTTGAATTAGTGTCACTCTAGTTGAACCAGGGAGATCTATGGTATATCGACTCTCTCAGTCAATTTTTCTTAACAATTGTTATAGTTTCCTTCACCCACACACAATATATATATATATATATATATATATATATATATAAAATATCCAGCACAAAAAAGGCACTCACTGGTTAGGTAAAACATAACATTTAATAAGTTACATTAAAAAACATGACGTTTCGGAGGCATTTCGCCCCCTTTATCAAATGCACGATACAGCTTGAAAAAATTACAAAGCAGTATACCCCCTTAGTAATCCCATCACCTTATATACATATGTGTAGCTCCATTAGACGCCGAGCCACGAGTGCGGCCCGTGTGCCGTGCCAGGCGGAAGTGACGTCATCAGCGTGAGTTATGCTCAGACGTCGGTTGCCTAGGGGATATACAGACGCGGTGTAACGGCCAATGGCATGGCCTAGATACCTAATTGTAAACAAAACATAGCGATCAGTATAGATACCGCAGTAAATCTGTATATTCCAGGTGCCGCATAATGGATACTAACATTAAAAACATAAATTTAAAACAGATCCAACAATCCAATTATACATATGGAGGACAAATACAAACAGTGCAGGACATGATTAGTGTAACGTATACTCTGTAATCAAACTTCAACTATATCCGAAATTGAGAATAGCATATTTAATATAGCATATTTAATATAGCATATTTAATATATTCTGCTATCATCCAATGCATATGCTTAACTACTCAACTAGTATACATTCACTATGATCATGTATCCCAGTGTATGGCAGAAACCCAGATACCAGAGGACATAAGCCAGAGACATGCTGTAAGTCCAGCATGGTGTTCAACCCCTTTGGTGCTAGGGTATCCAGCATGTATATCCACCTGGTCTCAAGTCTGAGCAGTCGATTGCCCCTATTACCCCCCCTTGTTAGTGGTGGCACATGGTCTATAAGCATAGTTCTAAGACTTGAGACACTATGCTTACAACGGGCAAAGTGGCGCGCTACTGGCTGATCGGAGTTACCCTTATCAAGAGCATCTCTAATCGCACAGCGGTGATTGGCCATACGTTCCCGAAATGTAGTGACCGTCTTGCCTATGTAAACAAGGGAGCATGGGCAAATCAACATGTAAATTACATAAGTGCTCATACATGAAAGTCTATAGTTGATTTTATATCGCTTGTTGGTGTGTGGGTGTTCGAATGTTTCTCCTTTCAGCATGCTGTCACAAGTCACACAGTCCCCACATTTAAAGCAACCCTTCTTGTTTGATTTCAACCAGGTGGTACTCTCATAGCACTTCATGGGGTCAGTTTTAACTAGTAGGTCTCTCAAGTTTTTGGCTCGACGATAAACAACCCTAGGGGGCTGTTTATGCAGAAATGGTAGTGTTTTGTCGGTGTTAATCAAGTCCCAATGTTTGGAAACCATGTTCTTTACATCTTGGTGCATAGGATCAAAAGTGGTGATAAAATTAAGACACTCATCCGGTATGGTGTTGTCCTTCACGGTGACTACTGCGCCCTCTGAGCGTTTCACCACTTTTTCCTTAATTTCTCTAACCAGCTCATCATCATATCCACGTGCAATTAACTTATTGGACATCTCGTCCAATTGAGTCTCTCTATAACATGCCTCAGTATTATTACGTAGGACTCGAGTGAGCTGAGAAGCGATTATCCCATTTTTTTGATGTATCGGATGATAGCTATGGGCTTCCAATAGGGAGTTTCTGTCTGTAGGCTTGGTATATAAAGATGTACCAAACCTACAGACTCCTTCATTAGTCACTTTGAAGATGTTGAGGTCCAAAAAATGGACCATATCAGCATCATATTCCATTTTAAATTTGATTGGAAGTGTCAAACTATTTAATCCATTAACCCAAGAGTTCAAACTGTCAACGGTGCCCCGCCAGATGAGAAAAACATCATCAATGTACCTGGTGTAATATGCCACCTCTATCATGTCCTGGGGTCGCATAACAAACTGTTCGTACCAGGACATGTAGAGGTTGGCATATGTAGGGGCCATATTTGACCCCATAGCGGTCCCCGAGATCTGCAGGTAAAAATCCTTTTCGAATTTAAAATAGTTTTTCTCCAAACAAATTTTTAAATTCAGCAGTTTGTGGTATACATTAATGGGGGTGTCACCGCCAACTTGCCGATGAGAATGTATACACACGCCTTAGAGGTAATCCCACAAAAATGTTCAAAAAACTAGTTGATCAGTCCCTGAGGTCTGCAGGTGAGGCCTGTATTCTGAATGAGAATGAATTAGCTTTCCTTACGGTTGATTTTCCAATAACACCGGTCCTGTATTTGTTACCCAAGGTCCATAAGACACTAACTAATCCCCCTGGCAGACCAATTGTCTCTGCTAGGGGCTCATTGTTTTCAAATATCGCTAAATACATTGATCATCACTTACAGCCAGTGGTAAAGGATACTTTTGCATATTTGAAAGACTCACCTAGTCTCATAAAATTTCTTACCACATTTGATCAGTTACAGGTTGGTGACATCCTGGTTACCATGGATGTTGACAGTCTGTATACCTCCATTGCTCACGTGGGAGGTGTGCAGGCTGTCAGGTCCATGGTGGTAGGATCTCAGCAATATAATGGCCCCCCTATCGAGTTTCTTTTGGAACTCTTACAAATTTGTTTGGAGAAAAACTATTTTAAATTCAAAAAGGATTTTTACCTGCAGATCTCGGGGACCGCTATGGGGTCAAATATGGCCCCTACATATGCCAACCTCTACATGTCCTGGTACGAACAGTTTGTTATGCGACCCCAGGACATGATAGAGGTGGCATATTACACCAGGCACATTGATGATGTTTTTCTCATCTGGCGGGGCACCGTTGACAGTTTGAACTCTTGGGTTAATGGATTAAATAGTTTGACACTTCCAATCAAATTTAAAATGGAATATGATGCTGATATGGTCCATTTTTTGGACCTCAACATCTTCAAAGTGACTAATGAAGGAGTCTGTAGGTTTGGTACATCTTTATATACCAAGCCTACAGACAGAAACTCCCTATTGGAAGCCCATAGCTATCATCCGATACATCAAAAAAATGGGATAATCGCCTCTCAGCTCACTCGAGTCCTATGTAATAATACCGAGGCATGTTATAGAGAGACTCAATTGGACGAGATGTCCAATAAGTTAATTGCACGTGGATATGATGATGAGCTGGTTAGGGAAATTAAGGAAAAAGTGGTGAAACGCTCAGAGGGCGCAGTAGTCACCGTGAAGGACAACACCATACCGGATGAGTGTCTTAATTTTATCACCACTTTTGATCCTATGCACCAAGATGTAAAGAACATGGTTTCCAAACATTGGGACTTGATTAACACCGACAAAACACTACCATTTCTGCATAAACAGCCCCCTAGGGTTGTTTATCGTCGAGCCAAAAACTTGAGAGACCTACTAGTTAAAACTGACCCCATGAAGTGCTATGAGAGTACCACCTGGTTGAAATCAAACAAGAAGGGTTGCTTTAAATGTGGGGACTGTGTGACTTGTGACAGCATGCTGAAAGGAGAAACATTCGAACACCCACACACCAACAAGCGATATAAAATCAACTATAGACTTTCATGTATGAGCACTTATGTAATTTACATGTTGATTTGCCCATGCTCCCTTGTTTACATAGGCAAGACGGTCACTACATTTCGGGAACGTATGGCCAATCACCACTGTGCGATTAGAGATGCCCTTGATAAGGGTAACTCCGATCAGCCAGTAGCGCGCCACTTTGCCCGTTGTAAGCATAGTGTCTCAAGTCTTAGAACTATGCTTATAGACCATGTGTCACCACTAACAAGGGGGGGTAATAGGGGCAATCGACTGCTCAGACTTGAGACCAGGTGGATATACATGCTGGATACCCTAGCACCAAAGGGGTTGAACACCATGCTGGACTTTTCACCATTCTACGTGGAATCCTAAATGTCCTATCAATGTGGCTCTGGACTCTTTACATTGACTTGATGACTCTAACCTTGCTTACACATATTATATGCTTTGAATTGATATGCCATATACTCCATTTCATGTCTTACAAGTCTCTGGCTCATGTCCTCTGGTATCTGGGTTTCTGCCATACTCTGGGATACATGATCATAGTGAATGTATACTAGTTGAGTAGTTAAGCATATGCATTGGATGATAGCAGAATATATTAAATATGCTATATTAAATATGCTATATTAAATATGCTATTCTCAATTTCGGATATAGTTGAAGTTTGATTACAGAGTATACGTTACACTAATCATGTCCTGCACTGTTTGTATTTGTCCTCCATATGTATAATTGGATCGTTGGATCTGTTTTAAATTTATGTTTTTAATGTTAGTATCCATTATGCGGCACCTGGAATATACAGATTTACTGCGGTATCTATACTGATCGCTATGTTTTGTTTACAATTAGGTATCTAGGCCATGCCATTGGCCGTTACACCGCGTCTGTATATCCCCTAGGCAACCGACGTCTGAGAGTAACTCACGCTGATGACGTCACTTCCGCCTGGCACGGCACACGGGCCGCACTCGTGGCTCGGCGTCTAATGGAGCTACACATATGTATATAAGGTGATGGGATTACTAAGGGGGTATACTGCTTTTGTAATTTTTTCAAGCTGTATCGTGCATTTGATAAAGGGGGCGAAATGCCTCCGAAACGTCATGTTTTTTAATGTAACTTATTAAATGTTATGTTTTACCTAACCAGTGAGTGCCTTTTTTGTGCTGGATATTTTTGATATTTTCTGAAGTGCACCCTGGGAGTTGCTATTATTTATGGAGTGCCTTTTCTTCTGATCTCGGTATATATATATACCGAGATCAGAAGAAAAGGCATATATATATATATATATATATATATATATATATATATATATATATATTTATTATCTTTATATATATATATATATATATATAAAATTATGTAAACATACACATATATATATATATATATATATATATATATACACACACAAATACAATTTATATAAGTATATTTAATAATATATGTATAATATAATATTTTAAATATATATATATATATACTGTGTATATATATACACATACTGTATATGTATACTGTATATATGTGTATATGTATATATATATATATACATATATATATATATATATATATATACATACAATTTCTATTAAAAAAATCACCCGCCAACAGATCGCCCCCCCCCGTTTATCTGTGCGGTGTTTTTGTGGCAGACACCTGGCAACCCTATCTATAACAAGAGCACTGAAAGAGGAGTGGAAGCTATTAGAGTCTGATCGCTTATTGCCATTCACCAAATGGGAGACCATAAGGATCGGATATAGGAGGGGCCGGAGTCTAAGGGACTCATTAATGAAAACTGATACGTTGGACTCAGATCCAGAAACATGGTTAAACAGAAAGAAGGGATGTTTTAGATGCATAAGTTGCGTCACATGTAACGGAATGATAACTGGCACACATTTCCAACATCCTGAGCGACGGAAGAGATATGAGATCAAGTTCTTTTTAACCTCACCAACCCAATATATAGTCTATTTGCTTAATTGCCCTTGTGGGAAGTATTATACAGGAAACACTATTGATGACGCGAGAACGAGGATGACCATTCATGAATCGTGAATGCACCCCTATGTCTGTTTGACTCATGATTGAGATCAGAAATACAAATAAAAATAAAAATGAACTTAAATGAGAATAAAAAAGCAGGAAAATGCATATTTTAAGTTATATCATATACAAACAATCACTGTTGAGTATGTTTTTGTAGACATATTTCAAATTTAGAACTATCAAATAATTATAAATTCACAGAAGAATTAATATATATATATATATATATATATATATATATATATATAAGTCATTTATAGTTATATGCAGTATAAAGAAATAATAAAATAGAGAGAAAAAAAATAATTATGTTTGCAGATTATTACATTTTTATTTCTAGACTTCTAGTAATGGAGAATAATAAAATATATTAATGTTGTATATCACACAGCTTGACAATTGACGCACTGCAGGGAGGAAACTGGCTATGAATATCCCGCTATCTTTAGAGAGAGAATGTCTTTTTTTTAATATGAAATATATAAATGCTGCGTAAAACATGAAAGAAATGCTATATTGAGCATATGTAATGTATGTGGTTTTCAGATCATTGTGTGATCGAATGTTTAGCTTTTATATGAAAAGGGGCATGTTGAAAGCTTTGATATAGCAGCATTGCATTGATAAATATCTCTCATGGATCACATTATTCAACTATGAATTTAATAAGCAGAATCTACCCGTTTAAGCACTGATAAAGATAATGTATTTTGCTCTAAAATCAGCAATTAGATTTGAATATTGAAATGGATCAAAATTAAAATATTAAAAGTGTAGGATTCTGGGTTTCCAATAAACCACAACTGCTATTTATGTTTTAGCCTAGCTTTTGTAGTTCAAAAACAACACTAGTATGATGCTATTTTAATATTTTAAGGCACAGGTCTAGGTGATTCAATAATATTTTCAACTCTTACACATTAAAGAGACAGTCTAGACCCAATACTTATTCTTTATAACTTATTGTTACATACCAGACAAGTATCTTGCAATAGGTTCCACATCTATAAGCTTGTAAGAAGTACATGAAACTTTTAAATAATCATCGTTTGTTTGCAGTCAAAAATGGCCACCAAGCTCTGCCAACAGCTTTCTTCTTGACTATTTTCTTGTATGACAGTGAGTGTTTAATATTTTTCCGTTAGCTATTTCAAATGGCACATGCATAAATCAGCGTGTGCAAGTAGGAAAACGTATCCATGAGTCAATCGTGATTGGAGAAACTTAACATACCAAAATATGCACACATTAGGTGGGTGGAGCTTAGCAGCCATTTTCCGCTCCAAAATATGAAAAAAAATATGTTTCAGAAGTCTATAAAACACTAAGCAGATCTGTATTTAAATCTTGACCTGTTGAGATGTCTCAAAGACTAAAGCTAAGAAAATAAAGATTATCTTTTAAAGGGCCATTATAGTGGAAAAATGAAGTGTCCTAATTCATTAGAACATATAATTTTAGCACTAACTACCCTGCAACTCTATGGGCTAGATTCCAAGTGGCACGCTATCGACTGTGTGAGGTTTACGCATGCATTCCCAATCTCACAGTCGTGGTTTTGGCACTCACTCGTATTATGATTTTAGCAGCAGTTCGATTATTGTAAACTAAGCATTGCTAGCTTTTAAAAAAATATGCACCCTATCTTTTCAATGGGCCATAAAAAACGCTATTCTGCACTTGTATTACAAGGTGGTGGGTAATATGTGAGCGGCCATGCGATCGATAAAATTTAGAGATTTTAAAAGCACAGCTCCCACCCACTAATTGTGCTTCTATGTTTTCAATATGTTTCAGCTGCATATGGTCCAGACTCATTACTGAGGTGTTTACATAGGTCTAGTGTACTAGAAATGAAACAAACATTACAGCCAATATGTCCCAGATGACCAACTTGGCCATCAAGCCTTTTTTATCACCATTGTGTAGCAGTGCTCTTTTGATTGACTAATTGGCTTCACAATTTGGCTATGCAAATAGGGATCCTGAGTTTGCTTGATTACTTGCTCTTGGACAACTCTGTCTCAACACAATCATACAGGGCCAGCCGTCTTGCCCTCATGTGCATTGGGATTGCACACACTGATGCGGAGGTTTATGACATCTAGAGCATGTATGAGCAGTGCATAATTCGTTTATACCATGTCATAAAGGATGACTCAAGGCACTTTCACAGTCGTAATCAGGAAGTCTATTAATGCCATCCTCAGCAAGTGACAACCTTTCCTAGTATTCCCTCACAAAGAGGTCCCTTTGCCTGATCTAAAGAGGGACTAATAGAATATGGGTGCATACCTAACGTGTGTTGGACAATACACTGCACCCATATTGCTCTGTGGCCACCATGGAACCAGCAAAGGGCATATTGCATCCGCCAACGCTCTTCATTCTATCAATGTCCACTTTGTGTGCAATGGAAACATGCACATTATTAACATGTTTGCAGAGTATCCTGGATCCACTCATGAATACCATATCCTCAGACACTCGTCTGTGTGGCCACAGTTGGAGGCCACAAAGTGGCATCATAGATGGATCAGTGTTCAGTACTAATGCACAGCATTCATACATACATGTACAATGTACAGTACAGGATTGGAGGTCCCTTTTAAATGCACTCAGACAAATGTGTGTACTAAATATGTGCCAACCAATGTTTATTTCTTTCCTACAATATGGAGAGTCAACAACGTCATTCAATTACTAGTGGGAATATCACTCCTGGCCAGAAGGAGGAGGCAAAGAGTACCACAGCAAACCTGTTAAGTGTCACTCCTCTACCCATAATCCCCAGTCATTCTCTTTGCCTCTGTCAATGGAGGAGGTGAAGTTTGGTGTCTGAAGAAATGAATTCCTTTTTCAGGTACTTTTCCCTGCAAGCAAGGATTTGGGTTTAGCTGAGTCCACAGCAATCTCTTCAGTAGAGTAGTGGTGGCTTTTAAGCATTTAGGACGTTGTGAGGTAGTCCTTGCTTTGTTTCCTAACACATTGTTGCCCATGGTACAGAAAGCCAGAGTTGGTTATTCTGTTCTTTCTTTTTCTACAAGTCTCTGTAAGGAGAATGTGTCCATTCACGCCTTGTGAGCTGTCTTCCTGCTGGACAGCTAGACTGCAGGTAAGTGCTTTTGTCTTCTAGGTCTTGGAGACTTGCACTTCAGAAGAATATGTCATATGCAGTAAATGGGAGTGGGGGATATTTTTAAAATCCTTTATACAGGATTTTCTTTGGCAGTGGGCAGGCACATTATATATGTTGAGACTAGGGGGCATATTTAACAAGCTCCGTATGGAGCTTGATGCCCCTTGAAGGCTTGCCGGAAACAGAAGTTATGAAGCAGCGGTCTAAAGACCACTGCTCCATAACTTGTCCACTTGCTGTGAGGCAGCGGACAGAAACCAACCCGATTGAATATAATGTCCGCTCGCACATTGATAAATATGCCCCTAGGGGTTAATCTTCCCTTTATTGGGACATTTTTCCTCTTTGGGCTAATTTTGTTGAAATACTTTGTTAGTTTGTGTGTGGCTTATGTTTTATACAGGGATTTATGTATAAACTTAAAATTTGGCAGTTGGTTTTCTTTGCTTGCTTAGATAGAATAGGCTAACTGACAAGCTGCTTGAGTTTGAAAAAGCTGCAGCTACTTGCATCTTATGTTGTAGGCAGAGGGAAATGCGCACCTTTTACTTGCTGCCTAGTTTCCTCTCTTTGCTGGTCATGTGACTTCTCTCTGCTGTCGGATATTCACGGAGTGGAGCAGCGTCATTGAATATCAGTATCTTCAGTGTTGATCTACTATATGATCGTTTTAGAGACTTCTGGCAGCCAAATTGTGGTATAAAAAATTCTTAAAGTGACAGTGTATTTAAAAAAATTGTACTATTTGGGGAATTTTGTATTAAGTATTATGGACATGGACCAAGACTCTGCGTTTTTTGACAAATGCTTGTTATGCCTAGAAGCAAAAAAAGTTTTGCCTATGCAATTCTGTGCTGCATGCTTAGCTAGAACACTTCAATTTAAAGATAAATTGTTGCCCTATGAGCCCAATGTCTCTCAGGATGATGCTGTTCATGCAATGCCACAGCTTTCTCCTCAAACGTCCCAAGCCTCTATGACATCACATACAGTGCCCAGCAATTCCTCTCAGCCTCCTGGAGGAGATTATTTGCCTGCAGATTTTGCTGCACAGGTATCTTCTGCGGTATCTGCGGCTTTATCTGCTTTTCCTATGCTGGGAAAACGCCAGAGAAAAATTAGACATTCAGATAGTAAGGTTTCTGTTCCACCTACTGCTACACAGGTTGCCCTCCCTCATAAGTCTGATGAGGGGATACGCCGGTAGCCTCTGAGGGTGAAATCTCAGATTCAGACAGTATTATTACTTCATCTGATACTGAAGAAGTAAACTTTAGATTTAAGCTTGAACACCTTTGTGTACTGTTAAAGGAGGTATTGGCTACTTTGGATGACTCCAATACTTCTGTTGTTGTCAACCCTAATAAGTCTAGTAAACTTAATAAATGCTATGATGTATCTTCCTCTGTGGAAGTTTTTCATGTCCCAGACCGTGTGACTGAGATTATTTCACAGGAGTGGGAGAAGCCAGGGATTCCTTTCTTCCTGTCTCCCGTATCTAAAAAGATGTTTCCTGTTGCTGACTCCATTAAAGATTCTTGGCGCATGGTGCCTAAAGTAGAAAGGGCTATTTCTACTCTGGCTATGAGAACTACGATCCCTATAGAGGATAGCTGCTCCTTTAAGGAACCCATGGACAAAAAGCTGGAAGCTTATTTGAAGAAGATGTATGTTCATCAAGGTCTTCAATATCAACCTGCAGTTTGTATTGCCACAGTAGCAAGTGCGACATCTTATTGGTGCCACGCCTTGTCTGAATCAATTATAGCAGAGACTCCGTTGGAGGAGATACAAGATAGGATTAAGGCTCTCAAAAGAGCCAATTCCTTTATTTCTGATGCTAACCTGCAAGTTATTAGACTGGCAGCCAAGATGTCTGGCTTTACTGTCCTAGCCCGCAGGGCATTGTGGCTAAAATCTTGGTCAGCTGATGTTACCTCTAAGTCCAAGCTTCTGGTGCTTCCTTACAAGTGGAAGACCTTGTTCGGACCTGGTCTGACAGAAGTAATTTCTGATATTACGGGTGGAAAAGGGTCTTTTCTACCGCAAGACAAGAAGAACAAACTCAAAGGACATCAATTTAATTTTCGTTTCTTTTGTAACTTCAAAGGTCAAAAGTCTTCCTCTCCCTCATCCAAGCAGGAGCAGTCCATGACTTCTTGGAAGCCCAATCAGTCTTGGAATAAGGGGAAGCAATCAAAGAAACCCTCAGCTGAGTCTAAGTCAGCATGAAGGGTCGGCCCCCGGTCTGGGTTCGTATTAAGTGGGGGGCACACTTTCCCTGTTTTGTCAAGTGTGGAGATGAGATGTCCCAGATCCTTGGGCTGTAGACATAGTATCTCAGGGTTGCAAAATAGAATTATAAACTTTCCCTCCAAGGGGCAGATTCCACCTCTCAAGATTATCTTCAGACCAGGTAAAAAGAGAGGCATTCTTGAACTCTGTTCAGGACCTTGGGAGTGATTGTTCCAGTTCCAGTAAGGGAACAGAGTATAGGATTCTATTCAAATTTGTTTGTGGTTTCCAAAAAAGAGGGAACTTTTCAACCCATTTTAGACCTAAAGTGCCTCTACAAGTTTCTCAGGGTACTGTCCTTCAAAATGGAAACCATTCGTTCCATTCTTCCTTTGGTCCAAGAGGGTCAGTTCATGACGACCATAGTCCTGAAGAATGCGTATCTTCATGTTCCCATCCACATGGATCATCACAAATTCCTGAGATTCACCTTTCTAGACAAACACTTTCAGTTTGTGGCTGTTCCGTTTGGCCTTGCCGCAGCTCCCAGAATTTTCTCAAATGTTCTGTGGGCTCTCTTGGTAGTGATCAGGTCTCGGGGAACTGAAGTGGCACCATACCTGGACGACATATTGGTTCAGGCACCATCTTTTCAATAAGCAAACTCTCATACAGAGATCTTGTTGTCTTTTCTACCTTCCCAAGGTTGGAAAGTGAATCTGGAAAAGAGTTCCCTTGTTCCAGCTACAAGGATGGTTTTCTTATGGACCATAATAGATTCCCTATCTATGAATGTTTTTCTTACTGAGGTCAGAAAATCAAAAATTCTCTCCTCTTGCCTCTCTCTTCAGTCTACTGTTCGGCCATCAGTGACTCAATGTATGGAGGTAATTGGTCTCATGGTCGCTTCCATGGACATAATTTTCTTTGCTCGATTCCATTTGAGAGCTCTGCAATTATGCATGCTCAGACAATGGAACAGAGACCATTCGGATCTGTCTCAGAGGATAAATCTAGATCAGTCGACAAGAGACTCTGTCCCATGGTGGCTTTCTCAGGACCATCTGTCTCAGGGCACATGCTTCCGGAGACCTTCCTGGGTGTTTGTGACCATGGACACCAGCCTACTAGGCTGGGGAGCAGTCTTGGACTCGTTAAAGGCGTAGGGACCATGGACTCAGGAGGAGTCTGCTCTCCCCATAAACATCTTGGAGTTGAGAGTGATTTACAATGCTCTGATAGCTTAGCCTCAATTGTCCTTAGCCTGGTTTATCAGGATTCAGTCAGACAACATCACCTCAGTGGCTTACATCAACCACCAGGGAGGAACTTTGAGTTCCTTAGCCATGAAGGAGGTGGCACACATTATTCAGTGGACTGAAGCTCACAATTGTTCTGCCATCTACATTCCTGGAGTGGACAACTGGGAAGCAGATTTCTTGAGCAGACAGACATTTCATCCCGGGGAGTGGGCTCTCCATCTGGAGGTGTTTTTCAGATTAACCCTCAAATGGGGGTGCCGGAGTTGGATCTGATGGCATCTCAGCAGAATGCAAAGCTTCCAAGGTACGGTCCAAGGTAAAGAGATCCTCAGGCCACTCTGATAGATGCTCTTGCAGTTCCTTGGGATTTTGGTCTAGCATACCTGTTTCCTCTGTTTGCGCTCCTTCCACGAGTTATTGTTTGTATCAAACAAGAGAGAGCATCTGTAATTTTAATAGCTCCTGCATGGTCTCACAGGATCTGGTATGCAGACCTAGTGAAGATGTCTTCTCGGCCGCCTTGGAGGTTGCCTCTGAGGAAGGACCTTCTAACTCAGGGTCCATTCCTCCATCCAAATCTTGTTTCTCTGAAGCTGACTACTTGGAGATTGAGCGCTTAGTTCTGTCTAAGTGTGTCTAAGTGAGTCGGTCATTGAGACCATGATCCAGGTTCGCAAGCCTGTTACTCGAAAAATTTACCATAAGGTATGGCGTAAATACCTTTATTGGTGTGAATCTAAGGTCTACTCTTGGAATAGGGTCAGGATTCCTAGAATTTTGTCTTTTTCAGTCAGTTCTCTGAAAGGTCAGATTTCTGCATTATCTATTTTGTTACACAAGCGTCTGGTGGATGTGCCAGATGTTCAATATTTTTGTCAGGCCCTGGTCCGAATCAGGCCTGTGGTTAAACCTGTAGCTCCTTTTTGGAGCCTTAATCTTGTTCTTAAAGTTTTGCAGCTGGCTCCGTTTGAGCCAATGCATTCCATAGATATTAAGTTATCTTGGAAGGTTTTGTTTCTTATTGCTATCTCTTCTGCTTGGAGAGTTTTGGAACTCTCTGCTTTGCAGTGTGATTCGCCTTACTTTATCTTTCATGCGGATAAGGCAGTTCTTCATACTAAATTGGGGTTTTTTCCTAAAGTGGTTTCGGATAGAAATATTAATCAGGAAACTGTTGTTCCTTCTCTCTGTCCCAATCCTTCTTCTCATAAAGAAAGTCTGTTGCACAACTTTGATGTTGTGCATGCTCTAAAATTCTACCTACAGGCGACTAAGGATTTTCACCAGAATGCTGAAGAACAGAGGATTCAGGTACTCAGGGGATATTATAAAAAATCCAAATGTATTGCAAAACAAATATAAAAATACAGCTACAACAGCGCTGTAAGCACATAGTTAAAGCCAGAGGAGGCAGGCAGCCAGACAAACAAACACGGTCATAGTCTATGAATAAGTGCCTCTAGGGGGCGCAAAACGTGTCAGACAACCGTGTTTGTTTGTCTGCCTGCCTGCCTCCTCTGGCTTTACCTATGTGCTTACAGCGCTGTTGTAGCTGTATTTTTTTTTATTTTTTTTGCAATAAATTTAGATTTTTTATGATATCCCCTGAGTACCTGCATCCTCTGTTCTTCAGCATTCTGGCTTTTGTGGCTTGGTTCCACCACAGCTACGGTACTCCGTCTTCACTGGAAGTATTGCGTTGACCTGTAGACGGTTTCACTTCCGTTCTATCTGTGCTGAGGTTTGGATGCTGCCTGGGCCGACACCATCGTACAACTCAGTCTTCAACTGAAGGATTTTCACCAGTCTTCTGCCCTGTTTGTTTGTTTCTCAGGAAAGCGTAAGGTTCAGAAGGCTACTTCTACTTCTCTTTCCTTCTGGTTGAGAAGTATGATTCGTTTTGCTTATGAGACTGCTGGATAGCAGCCTCCTGAGAGAATTACAGCTCATTCCACTAGGGCTGTCTCCTCTTCTTGGACTTTCAAAGATGAAGCTTCTGTGGAAGAGCTTTGCAAGGCTGCAACTTTTGGAAGAAAGATTCTTCAAGCGGTGGTACCTTCTGTTTAGGTCTGCCTGTTTTGTTCTCCCTCCCTGTTCATTCTGTGTCCTCTAGCTTGGGTATTGGTTCCCACTAGTAATTGAATGACGTTGTGGACTCTCCATATCTCAAGAAAGAAAACAAAATGTATGCTTACCTGATAAATGTCTTTTTTTACGGATATGGAGAGCCCACGACCAAAACCTTTATTAAGACAGGTTTTTTTTTACTAAAGCTCAAGCACCTCTACACCTTTGTGTTATTCTTTTCCCATTTCCCTTTGGTCGAATGACTGGGGGTTATGGAGAGGGGAGTGACACTTAACAGCTTTGGTGTGGTGCTCTTTGCCTCCTCCTGCTGACCAGGAGTGATATTCCCACTAGCAATTGAATGATGTCATTGACTATCTATATCCGGAAAGAAAAACACTTTTCAGGTAAGCATACATTTTGCTTTAATCTTTGAAATGTCTCTAATGTTTTCTACATCAATAAGCACACTGCTATGCAATGTTCCTTGTCACAAAAGTGCCAGAAGTGCACGCAATCACTGACTGCACAGAAGGCTGGTGGTACGGTCAGCAGCAACAGTGGCAGGATCTTCACAGGGAAACATAGGACAGTGACATTGACAAACCTGAAGAGTGTTGACTTCATCTTTATAAAACCAAAGATCTTCAAAGGGTAAACACACTCTATTTATGTGTTTAACATGCATGCTATTGTGTTAGTGACATGACAGAGGCAGACATATGGACAGAGGAATTGAGCCCAGTATTTTAGGGACTTGTGGCTTTGTATTGGAAGATTTATTCATACATTAATTTTGACATGTACATGTCTTACTTTTTAATTAAGGTCACCCTGGAGAAAAGATATTCACTGAGATAATCTGCAATGGATCATATTACTGAATGAGACGTATCAAGCAGATGTGGATAAACTTACTTTGGTACAGCTAAAAGGTAAATGTGAATAATGACAGAATGTAAATTTAGCCCAGTGACTCATATGTGCAGCTAGCACAAGAGAAAACACAAATGACGGGCCTCTTTGTAGAATTAAAATGTGTTGTATGACAGTCTTTTTTTTCCAGAATCACCCAAACAAATAAAGAAGTCATGATTATTTTTTTACGAAAGAGATTGAAGTATGGCATTTTTTAAAACATAATTCTACATAAACACGTCATGATTTACATTATCTAAAAAGAACAAATCTACTGCAAGTCTTTTTTAATATGTGCCCTGTAGGATTGCACAGCATAGAATACATGTTGAAGTAACTGAATTTGCCTACTTTGATTTTTCAGGATTTTTTTGAAATTATTATGCACACATTTCTTTAAGTGGTATATGTTATCAACACATTTCCTCGCATATCTGCAATACGTGGTTTAGTTTCTGTACACACATCAGATTTTGTAGGCTCAGTTTGAACTTCCAGAATCTCATCCCTTTCCGCATCTGCAAATGTTAAAAAATGGGTTAATGTCACATATGTATTAATTTTAAAGACTTTGAATAGTCTTTAAAATTACCTTTTCACTGCAGACACTTTTGCCTTCTCAAAAGGTGGATCTTCGTCTATTAATTTTTACATTTTCTCAAAAAAAAGTTAAATCTGAAGAATTCTCTGAAACAACAGTTTAGAACTTTCTAACACCTGTATGTTGAATAGCACAGGTGCACTAAATCACTCAAATAATAGACTCCAATGGGATGTTGCAGTGAAATTCTTGTTGTCCAGGTGAAACTCGAAAAATTAGAATATTGTGCAAAAGTTCATTTATTTCCCTAATGCAACTTACATGCAAGGCAAGATAGTTCAAGCCGTGATTTGTCATAATTGTGATGATTATGGCTTACAGCTCATGAAAAAACCCAAATCCACAATCTCAGAAAATTAGAATATTGTGAAAAGGTGCAATATTCTAGGCTCAAAATGTCCCACTCTAATCAGCTAATTAAGCCATAACACCTACAAAGGGTTCCTGAGCCTTTAAATGGTATCTCAGTCTGGTTCAGGAGGAATCACAATCATGGGAAAGACTGCTGACCTGACAGTTGTGCAGAAAACCATTATTGACACCCTCCATAAGGAGGGAAAGCCTCAAAAGGTAATTGCAAAAGAAGTTTGATGTTCCCAAAGTGCTGTATCAAAGTTTATTAATAGAAAGTTATGTGGAAGGGAAAAGTGTGGAAGAAAAAGGTGCACAAGCAGCAGGGATGACTGCAACCTGGAGAGGATTGTCAGGAAAAGGCCATTCAAAAGTGTTGGGGACTTTCACAAGGAGTGGACTGAGGCTGGAGTCAGTGCATCAAGAGCCACCACACACAGACGGATCCTGGACATGGGCTTCAAATGTCGTATTCCTCTTGTCAAGCCACTCCTGAACAACAAACAACGTCAGAAGCATCTTACCTTGGCTAAAGAAAAACAGACCTGGTCTGTTGCTCAGTGGTCTGAAGTCCTCTTTTCTGATGAGAGCAAATTTTGCATCTCATTTGGAAACCAAGGACCCAGAGTATGGAGGAAGAATGGAGAGGCACACACTGCAAGATGCTTGAAGTCCAGTGTGAAGTTTCCACAGTCTGTGCTGATTTGGGGAGCCATGTCATCTGCTGGTGTTGGTCCACTGTGCTTCATTAAGTCCAGGGTCAACACAGCCGTCTACCAGGAGATTTTGGAGCACTTCACGCTTCCTTCCGCAGACATGCTCTATGGGGATGCTGACTTAATTTTCCAGAAGGACATGGCACCTGCCCAAAACCTGGTTCAATGACCGTGGGATTACTGTGCTTGATTGGCCAGCAAACTCGCCTGACCTGAACCCCATAGAGAATCTATGGGGCATTGCCAAAAGAAAGATGAGAGACATGAGACCGAACAATGCAGAAGAGCTGAAGGCCGCTATTGAAGCATCCTGGTCTTCCATAACACCTAAGCAGTGACACAGGCTGATAGCTGCTATGCCACGCCGCATTGAGGCAGTAATTGCTGCAAAAGGGGCCCAAACCAAGTACATACAGTATGCATGTTTATACTTTTCAGAGGTCTGATATTGTTCTATGTACAATCCTTGTTTTATTGATTGCATGTAATATTCTAATTTTCTGAGATTGTGGATTTGGGGTTTTCATGAGCTGTAAGCCATAATCATCACAATTATAACAAATCATGGCTTGAACTATCTTGTTTTGCATGTAATGAGTCTATCTCATATATTAGTTTCACCTTTTAAGTTGCATTAGTGAAATAAATGAACTTTTGCACGATATTCTAATTTTTCAAGTTTCACCTGTATATCACTCAAGGGCTAAGCTAAGGGTGCGCTAAACCATTGGTAAAAATTATGTTAATAAAATATGTGTTTAAGGTGCGCTAGGGCAAAGAGACACCAAACTCCCCCTTAAATGACAAAATCCCTATAGTTGTCACAGAAAAGATTAAATAAATAAAAGAGGTTATAAGGGAGGCGCTAAAAAAGCCAAAGGTATCAACACTTACAGGTAGAATATATATACATTTATTAAAACATATAAACAGCACATAAAAGGGACGTCTCCCCAAATAGGTAATCTAAAAACTTAATAATAATTTTGATACACTGGTGTGACTCTAGAATGGTTATCCTATAACATGCAAGGATCAGATATTAATATTGTATTAGGTGGACCGCTAAGAACAAGTAAATCTATTGCACACTATGGTATAAATTATATAGGTCTCTAAAATGACATGTAAAACAGTATTAATATATAAAGTCCAGAGAGGATAAATAGAATACCACCAAGCTGCCAATCAAGAATTGAGGTAGAACTGCCGATAAAACTTTATATGTTCCACACTGTCTTAGGAGAAATTGATACCCAGCATATTTCAAAGGTAATACAGTTAGTGTTCTTTGCAGTGTACTTTACCCACGATCTCCTGATCGTATGAGGTTCACTTTTCCTGTTCGGTATCCTCCTCGAGTGGAACCGACTGGGATTTTTCGGCGTCTGACGTCACTGGATAAAGTTCCGGTAAAGGAAAGAGGCCAAAACTTTGCGCTTATTTCTGAACTTCACAGGCGCAGTCCTCTCACATCAACCCTGCACTTAGTGCTTGTTGCACGCAAGGGTATACACAGGTGTTGTAGATAGGTGGGCACTGTTGTGAATATTCAGAATTCATTCAAACCACATACCATAACAGAGATTCTCCAAATAGGAAAAGAGTTCCAATTATAACCCGGGTTATGTATAAAGAATCCAATATGTATAGATGATAGCATATAAATGCCAAGGGGTAGTCCTGCCAACCCAGCGATGCGTTTCGCCCTCTTATGGGCTTTATCAAGATAGTGATGGCAAGTCTGAATATCCTTATTTAAAGGGGTATCCTCAATTTGATTGGTGGTGGCTTAAATTGGCAATTTCTCTTAAGGTGGTACTTGGCTCTTTTTGCAGCTTCTTCTTAAGGTGGTATTTAAATATTCCATTAGTACATCATAGAAAATTATTTGTGCATCTGTACAACTATAATTACTCTATTCTACTATGGAAACCCTAAATGTATTATCAGTTCCCATTATGGATGAGCTTTATAATTTCTGATCAGTGTATAACAATAACCCAAATATATCCTAAGTGTAATGTTTCAACATATATAAATATAAATATAGCTAGTTTATTACTAGCATCAAAAGTGCAGACATATAGATACAAAATTTTC
The DNA here is from genome assembly GCF_027579735.1 of Bombina bombina. Classification (NCBI taxonomy): domain Eukaryota; kingdom Metazoa; phylum Chordata; class Amphibia; order Anura; family Bombinatoridae; genus Bombina; species Bombina bombina. The sequence continues at coordinate 991,811,068 of NC_069503.1, forward strand.
TGTGATAATGTATTAAAGTGCAATGTGAATAAATAAATATAAATACGATAAGCTAAAATATAAAATTATTCATTATATTAGTGATAATCTTACTCAAATAAAAAGGGGGAGAGATCTAATTCTGAGTTAAGTCCTTTAGGGTATAAAGTGTCATACTTATAAATATATTCAGCTTCCCTTATTAAGAGCGTTTTTTCGATATTTCCACCCCTCCAATGGTTTTTTATCTTGTGTATCCCCCAATATTTTAAATCCCTAGTGTTACCCCCGTGAACTTCCTTAAAGTGCTTGTATAAGTGTGTGTCTTCCTTTTCCTTCTCTATACATAAAAGATGTTCCCTTATTCTATCCCGGAGACTTCTTTTTGTCTCTCCGAAATAGAATAAGTTACATGTGCATTTAAGTACATAAATAACATTCTTGTGGGTGCATCTTATTATTCCCTTAATCGTGATATCTTCACCTGAATTATTGATCCTGAGACTATTTAATTTGGAGCTATGTGTGCACGCTTTACAAGTGTAGCAAGGGAAATATCCTGCTATCCTTTTTCCCTCCAGGTCTAGCTGCTTGGTATTTTTAATTTTTTGGCGTATTTCACTGGGAGCCAGAATGGTTTTAAAATTTTTTGCTTTTTTAAAAATAAAGGTAGGTTTGTCCACCAGCTGATCACCTATAATATTATCTTCCTTCAATAAGTGCCAATTTCTCTTTATAATTTTTTTAATTAAATAGTGGTCTGCATTATAGTCCGTTACAAAGGGAACAATAATTTTATCTTCTTTGGTAGGTTCTCTCATTTTATAGCTTAAAAGGTCATCCCTATTCTTCTTTTTTGCTTTTTGTATTGCTTCTGAGATATTATTTTCTTCATAACCTTTTACAGCGAATTTTTCTGCTAACATCACTACCTGTCTTTCAAAGTCCTTGACCCTTGAACAGTTCTTTCTGATGCGTAAGCTCTGGCCAAAGGGGATATTATTCTTCCATAATTTCAAGTGGCAGCTATCCGCATGTAGCAGATTATTACAATCCACTTCTTTGAAATGGGTTTGTGTTTCCAATTTTTCATTTATCACCATAATCTCCAAGTCTAGAAACACCACTTTCTCTTTACTATAGTGACTTATAAATTTAAGACTGTAGTCATTATCGTTCATCTCCTCAAATAACTTAATCAACCCTTGCTCAGGTCCCTTCCATATTATTATTAAATCATATATATTATGCTTATAGAGTACGAGGTTTGTACCGAGATCTCTTCTATTGAAAAAACTTTCTTCCCAAACACCCATAAAGAGGTTTGCATAACTCGGTGCAAACCTCGTACCCATCGCGGTCCCTTCTATTTGTAGGAAGAATTTATTGTCAAACGCAAAATAATTGTGCTCCAGTATATACTTGATATTATTTAAAATAATTTTTTTCTGATCATCCTTCATATTGGAGTCTTTTTCTAGATAATGTCTGACAGCGTTTATACCATGTTCATGCTTAATTATAGTATATAATAACGACACGTCACAAGTCACCATTATCATATCATTACTCTATTCTATCAGTTTTAAAGAGTTTAGAACTTGAGTGGAGTCTTTGAGGTAAGAGTCCAAATTTGATACATAGGGCTGAAGAAATTTATCAATATATTGAGATACATTCGCTGTAATAGAGTTGATCCCAGAGACTATTGGTCTCCCCGGTGGGGGTTAACCAAACACTTGTGGATCTTCTGTAAAAAATAAAAACTAGGGATTCTAGGGTGATCTGACGTTAAGTATATAAATTCTTTATCATTTAAAATTCCCTTTTTGTTACCCTCTATTAAAATCTTATCCAGAATTGCTTTATATCTTTTTGTTGGATCATTTGTTAATAATCTATAAGTTTTCTTATCATTGAGGAGTCTGTAGGCTTCTGTCATATATTTGGTAGTGTCCATCACTACTACCCCCCCCCCCACCCTTGTCCGCTGGCTTTATGGGAATGTGGTTATTAGTTTGTAACTCACTAAGAATTTCTCTTTGTTTTTTACTGATATTCTGCTTTCTTAGTTTAGGAAGATTACATTTTCTTATATCATTCGTTACTATTTTCTCAAAGGTCTCCAAAAAGTTTAGCAAAAGTAGGGTTAAACTTAGATTTTGATTTCAGACTAGTGTGTTGAAAATTATCTGTATTCTCATGGTCATTCATTACTTGTCTCTCCAAAGGAGTTTTCATAAAGAATCTTTTGATAGATTTCTGACAATTTTTTTTATGTGAATATGAGTATTAAATTTGCTCATCCTCACCGTAGGGGCATATGATAATCCCAAATTCAAAAGTTTTTCTTGTTCACTGTTTAATTTAAACTGACTTAAATTAAAAATACTTTTCTTTTCATTCCTAACTATCTTATTCTTTTGGCTACGTTTGTATGTTCCTCCTCCTCTCTTTCCTCGTACCCTCTTTTTCTTCTTTGAGATTGTTCTAGATTGAACCTTATAGTGTCTTTTGGTGTGCCCTCTCTTGGAGGGCTGTAATCTAAAAAAGATTTCTCCTCAGTGGTTAAAATTTCAGTATTGGTAGGTTCATTTCTTAAAGGGGCAAATCTGTTATATATTGGTGTTTCTTTCTCTTTAATCTCTTTGTCTCATAGTGTTTCTGTGTCTGGGATATTCCCATTCATTATGTCTTGGATAGTTATCTCTCTGATATGAATTATTATAATAGTCATCATGATTATATCTCTGTTGAGAATAATACCTATTTTGATACTGATTGTACCCATAGTTATTATAATTCCTGTTATAACCTCTATTATAATAATTGGTTCTATAATTATTCCTATTATAATTATATCCATTATCTCTTTCCTGAAAATTCCTCTCTTGATAGTTACTACTATAATTATAGGATTGTTTAGAATTAGGGTTATCATTAGCTTTATTCGTATATGTATGTGTATCTTGCAACTTTGTACTGGTTTTTTTACTCGTACTGGTTTGTTCATTATTAGCCTCTGTTCTTTCTGTGCTCTCTTTAATGTCCCTCTCCATCTTGCCCTATTTTTATTTTAAAAGATCTTTGTTTAAATTGTCTAACTTATTAATAATGACTTTTTGTTTTTCTTTAAATTCCCTATCTTCCTTCATTCCCTCTAATTGTTTCAGGCTGAGTATTTCATTTCCAATAGTTTGTAGGGACTCTTTACGTGACCTTTTCAGAATATCTAATAAATTGTTTGATGCCTTTTTTAAAGTGTCAGACCATTCTAACTGTAATTTCTGGCTTAAAGTAAAGGTCCAGCTTTTGTTAAATTGTAAGCCTTTAGGTATTAGTCCTTTATTTGTATATCTATTTAAAAAGACTAGCTCCATTTTCTGCTTGAGCTCTTTAGTCATTGCAATTTCAAGATTATGCATAATATCTGATTAGAGATACTTTCCACCATGGGGACCCCTGTGTTACTTTCCTCATCCATATCAAGATAGATCCTATCCCTAAAATAAAATAGGTCCTCCATATATAGAAAAATGGGGTATATACCCTGTAAATGCAATAAGTGTGGCCTAAAGCAGCAACCAAAAATAGGGATATAGAACAATGATAATAAAATATGTGTTTTTAAGGTGCGCTAGGGCAAAGAGACACCAAACTCCCCCTTAAATGACAATATCCCTATAGTTGTCACAGAAAAGATTAAATAAATAAAAGAGGTCATAAGGGAGGCGCTAATAAAGCCAAAGGTATCAACACTTACAGGTAGAATATATATACATTTATTAAAACATATAAACAGCACATAAAAGGGACGTCTCCCCAAATAGGTAATCTAAAAACTCTATAAAATTAATAATAAAATTGATACACTGGTGTGACTCTAGAATGGTCATCCTATAACATGCAAGGATCAGATATTAATATTGTATTAGGTGGACCGCTAAGAACAAGTAAATCTATTGCACACTAGGGTATAAATTATATAGGTCTCTAAAATGACATGTAAAACAGTATTAATATATAAAGTCCAGAGACGATAAATAGAATACCACCAAGCTGCCAATCAAGAATTGAGGTAGAACTACCGATAAAGCTTTATATGTTCCACACTGCCTTAGGAGAAATTGATACCCAGCATATTTCAAAGGTAATACAGTTAGTGTTCTTTGCAGTGTACTTTACCCACGATCTCCTGATCGTATGAGGTTCACCTTTCCTGTTCGGTATCCTCCTCGAGTGGAACCGACTGGGATTTTTCGGCGTCTGACGTCACTGGATAAAGTTCCGGTAAAGGAAAGAGGCCAAAACTTTGCGCTTATTTCTGAACTTCACAGGCGCAGTCCTCTCACATCCACCCTGCACTTAGTGCTTGTTGCACGCAAGGGTATACACAGGTGTTGTAGATAGGTGGGCACTGTGGTGAATATTCAGAATTCATTCAAACCACATACCATAACAGAGATTCTTCAAATAGGAAAAGAGTTCCAATTATAACCCGGGTTATGTATAAAGAATCCAATATGTATAGATGATAGCATATAAATGCCAAGGGGTAGTCCTGCCAACACAGCGACGCGTTTAGCCCTCTTATGGGCTTTATCAAGATAGTGATGGCAAGTCTGAATATCCTCATTTAAAGGGGTATCCTCAATTTGATTGGTGGTGGCTTAAATTGGCAATTTCTCTTAAGGTGGTACTTGGCTCTTTTTGCAGCTTCTTCTTAAGGTGGTATTTAAATATTCCATTAGTACATAGAAGAGATCTCTGTACAAACCTCGTACTCTATAAGCGTTATATAGATGATTTAATAATAATATGGAAGGGACCTCAGCAAGGGTTGATTAAGTTATTTGAGGAGATGAACGATAATGACTACGGTCTTAAATTTATAAGTCACTATAGTAAAGAGAAAGTGGTGTTTCTAGACTTGGAGATTATGGTGATAAATGAAAAATTGGAAACACAAGCCCATTTCAAAGAAGTGGATTGTAATAATCTGATACATGCGGATAGCTGCCACTTGAAATTATGGAAGAATAATATCCCCTTTGGCCAGAGCTTACGCATCAGAAAGAACTGTTCAAGGGTCGAGGACTTTGAAAGACAGGTAGTGATGTTAGCAGAAAAAATTGCTGTAAAAGGTTATGAAGAAAATAATATCTCAGAAGCAATACAAAAAGCAAAAAAGAAGAATAGGGATGACCTTTTAAGCTATAAAATGAGAGAACCCACCAAAGAAGATAAAAATATTGTTCCCTTTGTAACGGACTATAATGCAGACCACTATTTAATTAAAAAAATTATAAAGAGAAATTGGCACTTATTGAAGGAAGATAATATTATAGGTGATCAGCTGGCGGACAAACCTACCTTTATTTTTAAAAAAGCAAACAATTTTAAAACCATTCTGGCTCCCAGTGAAATACGCCAAAAAATTAAAAATACCAAGCAGCTAGACCTGGAGGGAAAAAGGATAGCAGGATATTTCCCTTGCTACACTTGTAAAGCGTGCACACATAGCTCCAAATTAAATAGTCTCAGGATCAATAATTCAGGTGAAGATATCACGATTAAGGGAATAATAAGATGCACCCACAAGAATGTTATTTATGTACTTAAATGCACATGTAACTTATTCTATTTCGGAGAGACAAAAAGAAGTCTCCGGGATAGAATAAGGGAACATCTTTTATGTATAGAGAAGGAAAAGGAAGACACACAATTATACAAGCACTTTAAGGAAGTTCACAGGGGTAACACTAGGGATTTAAAATATTGGGGGATACACAAGATAAAAAACCATTGGAGGGGTGGAAATATCGAAAAAACGCTCTTAATAAGGGAAGCTGAATATATTTATAAGTATGACACTTTATACCCTAAAGGACTTAACTCAGAATTAGATCTCTCCCCCTTTTTATTTGAGTAAGATTATCACTAATATAATGAATAATTTTATATTTTAGCTTATCGTATTTATATTTATTTATTCACGTTGCACTTTAATACATTATCACAGAAAATTTTGTATCTATATGTCTGCACTTTTGATGCTAGTAATAAACTAGCTATATTTATATTTATATATGTTGAAACATTACACTTAGGATATACTTGGGTTATTGTTATACACTGATCAGAAATTATAAAGCTCATCCATAATGGAAACTGATAATCCATTTAGGGTTTCCATAGTAGAATAGAGTAATTATAGTTGTACAGATGCACGAAGAATTGTCTATGATGTACTAATGGAATATTTAAATACCACCTTAAGAAGAAGCTGCAAATAGAGCCAAGTACCACCTTAAGAGAAATTGCCAATTTAAGCCACCACCAATCAAATTGAGGATACCCCTTTAAATAAGGATATTCAGACTTGCCATCACTATCTTGATAAAGCCCATAAGAGGGCGAAACGCGTCGCTGTGTTGGCAGGACTACCCCTTGGCATTTATATGCTATCATCTATACATATTGGATTCCTTATACATAACCCGGGTTATAATTGGAACTCTTTTCCTATTTGGAGAATCTCTGTTATGGTATGTGGTTTGAATGAATTCTGAATATTCACCACAGTGCCCACCTATCTACAACACCTGTGTATACCCTTGCGTGCAACAAGCACTAAGTGCAGGGTGGATGTGAGAGGACTGCGCCTGTGAAGTTCAGAAATAAGCGCAAAGTTTTGGCCTCTTTCCTTTACCGGAACTTTATCCAGTGACGTCAGACGCCGAAAAATCCCAGTCGGTTCCACTCGAGGAGGATACCGAACAGGAAAAGTGAACCTCATACGATCAGGAGATCGTGGGTAAAGTACACTGCAAAGAACACTAACTGTATTACCTTTGAAATATGCTGGGTATCAATTTCTCCTAAGGCAGTGTGGAACATATAAAGTTTTATCGGTAGTTCTACCTCAATTCTTGATTGGCAGCTTGGTGGTATTCTATTTATCGTCTCTGGACTTTATATATTAATACTGTTTTACATGTCATTTTAGAGACCTATATAATTTATACCCTAGTGTGCAATAGATTTACTTGTTCTTAGCGGTCCACCTAATACAATATTAATATCTGATCCTTGCATGTTATAGGATAACCATTCTAGAGTCACACCAGTGTATCAATTTTATTATTAATTTTATATAGAGTTTTTAGATTACCTATTTGGGGAGACGTCCCTTTTATGTGCTGTTTATATGTTTTAATAAATGTTTATATATTCTACCTGTAAGTGTTGATACCTTTGGCTTTTTTAGCGCCTCCCTTATAACCTCTTTTATTCATTGGTAAAAATTGTTAAAGATTATTTTAGTGTCCTTTTTTTGATCTAACTATTATTCTAGCGCTTTATAGCTCCATCCTTTTGGAAGTATTTTTCTGATCCTATTGCAATAAGCATGCTAATAGAGCTTCCTGCGCTATTCATTACAGTATAGGCCATGCTAAAAAAACATTTTGGCCACGTTAAGATGCTTTGTTAAATTATTTAGCCATCTGCTTGTTATACCAGATTGTGCATTATTCTTTGTCGAGGCTGAGAACAAGGTTATTGATGTGTTATTGATTGTGCTAAATTTGTAATCTAGTTCATAGAACGTAAGGGTTTTTAATACTAAAATGACATCTAACTAATAAGAGCATGTAATTTATCCACTAAAGTGGCCCTTTTCATGGTAATAACATTTTTTGTCTAGCTTACCTATTCAGGGGTTAAATATTACTGATATATATTTGAAATAAAAAACAGGATTTTAATTACATCCTTTGACCATAATATGAAAAATCTTCAAAACACTCCAATGTAAAATCCAAAACTGACTTCTCATGTCCGCATTTATCATTGCCATTCTGTTGTCAGTCATCCCGATCGGATCGGATCAGGATGATTTTAATCATGACCGCTGCTTCTTAACTTCTGTTTCAGACAAGACTGAAGCAATGGGCCTCCAAAGCAGCATCCGCCCTATGTCTTTAAAAGAAAAACTGCTTTGCAACCACATGGAGTTAATTATTGCATAATTTGCAAGCAATAAAATATGTTATAATATGTTATATTCTTCAGATATCAAAAAAATCAGAAAAAAACTGCATTTTTAATTTAAGCATCTCAAAACCTATTAAATTAAACTAAAATGCCCATTGTTTGTACTTATTTCAAATCTAAACTTCAGGAAAATTTGTTGAACCACTAAATAATTTCAAAGTTTAACTGACTAATTTACAGAGCCCCAGAAGTGTCACACAATATTTTTTTTATAAATCGTGAGCACCTTTTGCTAAATCGTGCGCACATTTTACTAAATCGTGCGCACATTTTACAAAATCGGGAGCATATTTTGCTAAATCGTTCACACATTTTGCTAAATCGTTCACACATTTTACTAAATCGGGAGCATATTTTGCTAAATTGGGAGCATATTTTGCTAAATCGTGAGCATATTTTGCTAAATCGTGAGCACATTTTGCTAAATCGTGAGCACATTTTGCTAAATCGTGAGCACATTTTGCTAAATTGTGCACACAATTTATCATCATGCTATTCCACTTTAAAGGGACAGTCTATACCAGAATTGTTATTGTTTAAAAAGATAGATAATCCATTTATTACCCATTCCCCAGTTTTGCATAACCAACACAGTTATATTAATATATGTTTTACCTCTGTGATTAACTTGTATCTAAGCCTCTGCAGACTGACCCCTTATCTCAGTGCTTTTGACAGACATGCAGTTTAGCAAATCAGTGCAGACTCCTAAAATAACTCCACGGGAGTGAGCACGATGTTATCTATATGACACACATGAACTAGCACTGTCTAACTGTGAAAAACTTTCAAAATGCTCTGAGCTAAGAGGTGGTTTTCAACAGTTTACAAATCAGTTTGAGCCTACCTAGGGTTAGCTTTTCAAAAACACCACCAAGGGAACAAAGCAAATTTAATGCTAAAATTCAATTGGAAAGTTGTTTAAAATTGCATGCCCTATCTGAATCATGAAAGTTAAATTTTGACTAGGCTGTTCCTTTAAGCATGAATCCTCCCACTTATAGATCAGCCTGCTCACCAGCTACACTTTCCGTTTCAGTTCAGTCAGTGTGTTAGTGAGAATCACTATCATTTGTATGCCGACGATACCCAAATCTACCTCTCTGCACCAGAACTATCTCCTTCCTTGCTAACCCATGTCACTAACTGTCTCTCTCATATCTAATCTTGGATCTCCTCTCACTACCTCAAGCTAAATCTCTCCAAAACTGAGCTCCTTATTTTCCACCCTTCTTCCAAAATCTCCACCCCCCATGTCTCTATAACTGTTGATAACTCCATCTGTAATGATTGACACCAAACTATTTTGTGGACCACAACTGCAGAACTACATTATCAAGGTAATATACCTTTAAATGGTGAATGTATCACTATCTACAAAATAACTACTATTGGGAAGTAGTTTGATAAGTCAGAAGTGAATTAATAAAGTGATGTAGAATGTTTGGAAACAAAATCTCCCAAAAAGAGTAATTTTATCTCACACTTTATTTCTGATGTGGATCACAACTGCAGAACAAATATCTAGGTAATTTATATCCTGTAAGTGCTGATACACAAACACAGATTTGAAAAAGGTTACAAGAGGTATCAGATTACTTTTGGCAGCATACACCCTAGATTGATTGCTAGGCAGTCTGTGAAACCTATAGTGTTATGCAGAAGCTGACATGCAAACAGGTTGTTTGATTTGTGTGCAGATAATGCAGTAAATAATCTGGATCAAAACAGATTGGTGCTAAGATAAATTGTATCTTTACCTTTAACTCTGATGTGGAGTCACAAGTTGGGGTGAGCCGGAACAGTATGTATAGCAGAGGTCAAGGCTAAGGTTGGTGCTCAATATATACAGTGAGTCTAAAGACAATAGAGTTGCTGGTTCATTAAATATGTCAAATGAAAAGATCTCTTTAGCAAATTATATCCTGAATTTATGTGAAGTAGTTGATTCCTTCCAGGGAGAAAAGAAAGCTAGAATACTTGCTAGGAGCTTGTAAAGGAAGTTGAATGTGTGAGGCTGCAGAGAGTCTCATCAGGATTCAAATTACTAAGCACCTGTGTGCAGGTGAAAGGTACATTTATAGCAACGTCTTAAAGGGGTATTACAGCAACATGACATGACACCATCATTACCCCAATCTCACATGCCCGATGTCTTGGGGCCACACTTGACTCAGATCTTTCTTTCACTCCTCAAATTCAGTCCTTGGCTAAAGCCTGCGGCTTCCCCCTTAAAAACATCACTAAAATCAGACATTTCCTTACACAAGACACAACTAAGATTTTAATCCACTGTCTCATTCTTTCCCGCCTCGACTACTGCAACTCCATCCTCTCTGGTCTCCCTAGCTGCCGCCTAGCTCCTTTACAATCCATAATGAATGCCTCTGCCAGGCTCACACGTCGCTCTTCATCTGCCGCACCTCTCTGCCAAACCCTTCACTGGCTTCCTCTTGCCTCCAGGATTAAACACAAAATTCTCACTCTGACACACAAAGCCCTCAATTGCATTGCTCCCCCTACATCTCAGACCTTGTCTCCAGATATTCTCCCTCCCGACCCCTTCGCTCCGCTCATGATCTCCTCCTCTCTTGTTACCTGCTCACATTCCCGTTTACAGGACTTCTCCAGACTGGCTCCCATCTTATGGAACTCTCTGCCTCGCTCCACAAGACTCTCCCCTTGTTTTAAAAGCTTCAAGTCCTCCCTGAAGACTCTACTATTCAGGGATGCATACAACCTTCACTAACTTTCCTATCTCTACTGCTATCCCCTTAAACCCCAAAGCATGTAAGCCTATGAGCCCAGCTGTCCACCTTCATAAGAGCAAACTACAACAGTGCAACTCTCAGCAGGACCATCTATCCATTTGATCCCTGTACTGCTCTACAAATACCTGATAATAATAACAATAATCAGTACAGACAGACTGGTAAGTAACTGCACCTTAGCTTCAGTCACATGAATTTCTATGTGACAAACAGTTGCTCACAAAGCAAATTTATTTTGTTTTGAGAAACCTGTTTTTAACCTGAATAATTAACTAATTTCTGTTCAATAGATACTTAAAATATAACATAATTTATGTACACCTATTTCACCTCCAATAATTTGAATATAATTGCATTGTATTTTCTGGATGAAGATGGAGTCGCTGGGATGAAGATCGTTCAAGCCGAACTTCAGCAACTGTGAGTACCTAAAGAGGGGTTGGGTTACTGTTAGGTCTTTTTAAGGTTTTTTTTGGGGTGGGTTAATTTATTAGATTAGGGCTATTGGGCAATCTTAAAAGAGCTGAATGCCCTTTTAAGGGCAGTAAAACAGCTGAATTCCCTTTTAAGGGCAATGCCCATACAAATGCCCTTTTCAGGGCAATGGGTAGATAATGTTTTTTTAGTTAGGTTTTTTTTTTAATTTTGTGGGTTTGGGGGGTGAGGGTTTGTAATGTTATGGGGTGTTTGTTTTTATTTTGTAGAAAAAGAGCTGATTTCTTTAGGGCAATGCCCTATAAAAGACCCTTTTAAAGGCTATTGGTAGTTTATTATAGATTAGGGTTCTTTTATTTTGGGGTGTTTTTTTTTTTTTAAATGGGGTATTAGAATAGGAATAATTTTTATTATTTTGTATAATTTGTTTGTTATTTTTTGTAATGGTAGTTTTTTTTTTTTAAGACACGATGAGTCCACGGATAATCTTAATTACTAATGGGATATTCACCTCCTGGTCAGCAGCAGGAGGCAAAGAGCACCACAGCAGAGCTGTTAAATAGCTCCTCCCCTCCCTCCCACCCCAGTCATTCTCTTTGCCTACGTTAGTGATAGGAAGAGATAAAGTGAGGTGTTAGATTAGATTCTTCAATCAAGAGTTTATTATTTTTAAAGTAGTGCCAGAGAGTGCTTCTTTTGTCCTAGGGTGTAGCCGTAGTCCATGTCAGTCTCTTCAGTAGAGCTTTTGGTGGCTTTAGAGCAATGGGAACTTGTGGGACATAATTCTCACTGTGCCTCCCATGTTTTTGCTGCCCTGTATGCCTTAGTCTTAGGAAAAGGATTACTCAGCATGCCTTTTTTCCACAGGTCAATAGGAGGGAGAGGACCTCTTAAACCTGGGATCTGCCTTGCTGTCAGGCAGAAGATGAGGTAAGTGCTGACTTTTTATCTAGGGATAGAAGTTTAATCTCAGAAAAAAGTTTGGGCACTGTATTACTTTATTCAAAGCCTCATTTCCAGTAAGGAATAGCTTCTCCTATTTTAAATTAGGGGGCACTTTGACAGTTTGGCTATTATTTTTCTATAAGCCACATTGAAGTTGATATATTCTCCTACTGTGTTAGGAGCTACTAGGCAAACTTGTAAGCAGGCACTGGGCTAGAATGGCTTTATTTCTGGGGTTAACAGAACTCACTAGGAGGCTAACATGCGGTAGTGATGTTTGGGTGACATTTTTTACTAACGTGCTATCTTATATGCGGTAGCACTATTTGCCCCCAGGTTCGCAACAGGGGTTGCTAGAGTGGTTCGGTTAGCTCCGGGTAGCCTATCTTTAAACATAATAATAGCGACAGGGAGATTATTGTTATTATGGCCACGATGGGCAGAGTGAGTTTTGGTGCCGTTTTGGGTTGCGCATTCATTTATTTCTATACACAGTACAACGATGTCAGAGAAATTGAGTGTTATCAAACGGCTAGATTACGAGTTTTGCGGTATGAGTGAAAAAGCAGCTTTATGGCTCTTTTTCACTACCGCTGGTATTAAGAGTCTTGCAGGTTTAGCTGCACCGCACACTTTTTTGGCCGGAACACAACGTAACTACTGCAGTTTTCAAAAAGTCCTTTTTCATTGGGACTTCCACAGCGCCGGTATTACGAGTTTGCCTTGCAGGCATAAAAGTGAGCAGTACAGCCTATACCGTCAAGATCCATACCATAAACTGAAAGTCAGTAGTTATGGGTTTTATGCTACAACGCTGTAACATAAAACTCATATCTAAAGTGCTAAAAAGTACACTAACACCCATAAACTACCTATTAACCCCTAAACCGAGGCCCTCCCGCATCACAAACACTAAAATAAAATTATTAACCCCTAATCTGCCGCTCCGGACTTCGCCGCCACTATAATAAACATATTAACCCCTAAACCGCCGTACTCCCGCATTGCAAACACTAGTTAAATATTATTAACCCCTAATCTGCCGCCCCCATCAGCCAATAGGATTTTTTCACCTTTAATTCCGATTGGCTGATAGAATTCTATCAGCCATTCGGAATTCAAGGGACGCCATCTTGGATGATGTCACTTAAAGGAACCTTCATTCTTCAGTCACCGTGGAAAGAAGAGGATGCTCCGCTCCGGATGTCTTGAAGATGGAGCCACTCTGTGCCGGATGGATGAAGATAGAAGATGCCATCTGGATGAAGACTTCTGCCAGCTTGGATGAAGACTTCGGCCCGCTTGGATGAAGATTTCTGCTGGCTTCGATGAGGACTTCTGCCGCTTCGTTGAGAATGGATGTCCGGTCTTCAAAAATTGTAAGTGGATCTTCGAGGGTTAGTGTTAGGTTTTTTTTAAGGGTTTATTGGGTGGGTTTTATTTTTAGATTAGTGTTTTGGGTGTCGAAAAAGAGCTAAATGCCCTTTTAAGGGCAATGCCCATCCAAATGTCCTTTTCAGGGCAATGGGGAGCTTAGGTTTTTTAGTTAGGATTTTATTTGGGGGGTTTGGTTGTGTGGGTGGTGGGTTTTACTGTTGGGGGTTGTTTGTATTTTTTTTTACAGGTAAAAGAGCTGATTTCTTTGGGGCAATGCCCCGCAAAAGGCCCTTTTAAGGGCCATTGGTAGTTTATTATAGGCTAGGGTTTTTTTTTATTTTGGGGGGGCTTTTTTATTTTGATAGGGCTATTAGATTAGGTGTAATTAGTTTAAATATTTGATCATTTCTTTTTTTTATTTTGTGTAATTTAGTGGGGGTTTTTGTTGTAATTTATTTAATTGTATTTAATTAATGTAATTTATTTAATTTTAGTTTAAGGTTAGGTGTTAGTGTAAGACAGGTTAGGTTTTATTTTACAGGTAACTTTGTATTTATTTTAACTAGGTAGCTAGTAAATAGTTCATAACTATTTACTAACTAGTCTACCTAGTTAAACTAAATACAAACTTACCTGTGAAATAAAAATAAAACCTAAGATAACTACAATGCAACTATTAGTTATATTGTAGCTAGCTTAGGGTTTATTTTATAGGTAAGTATTTAGTTTTAAATAGGAATTATTTCGTTAATGATAGGATTTTTTTATTAGATTTATTTTTATTATATTAAAGTAGGGGGTGTTAGAGTTAGATTTAGGGGTTAATAACGTTAGTATAGTGGCGGCGACGTTGGGGGCGGCAGATTAGGGGTTAATAAGTGTAATGTAGGTGGCGGCGACATTGGAGGCAGCAGATTAGGGGTTAATAAGTGTAGGTAGGTGGCAGCGACATTGGGGGCGGCAGATTAAGGGGTTAAAGGGACAGTAAACCTATAAAATAATGTTATATAATTCTGCACATAGTGTAATGGCGCGGTCGGGCCGGGCTGTGACTAGACAGCTGGCCATCTCTTGTGAGATGCTGCAGTCATAGGGAGGAGAATGGCTTCATAAATTGAGCAGCAAATAAAGATGATGGCAATACTGAAAAGCATATAAAAAGCTGGCATAAAGCCCACACTGTAGTGAGTATTAGTAGCGTGTACCCATTTACAATGGCAACCAGTCCCATATGGTGACAATTAAAGGTATTCTTACCGTGCCCCCCTGTGTATGCCTGCCGGTCCCAGGGTAGAGGCTGAGTGTGTCACGCTGTTACAATCCTCTCCTGGATCTCTTCCGACACCTTTCCCGTGTCTCAGCGTCCTCTGTTCCTCCAATCAGCCTGCCATACCCTCCTCAGCCTATAGCAATAGGGGGGCGCGGTTGCGCTTCTGGTGCGTGCGTCCGATGACGTCAGCTCACTACTGCCTCTGCTCGTTCCGGAACAGAATACCGGGTTTACAGTCCTGAACACAGCATAAAATTCTAGTGCTAGCCGTGCTTCACAATGGGCAAACAGTCAATGTAGAATCAAAGTAGAAATCAGGAGCACCGGCAGCAGGTAGTTTAAAAATTAAACATTTATTTTTACACCTTAGTGTTGGTAAAATATTCCAAATGCTTGGCACAAACAGCTTATGAGGAAGGCTCTTGGAGCTGAAACATGTAAGGTTGTTGTCAACAGACTATCCTAATCTTCATTTCCATTGTTTGTGCCAAGCATTTGGAATATTTTACCAACACTAAGGTGTAAAAATAAATGTTTAATTTTTAAACTACCTGCTGCCGGTGCTCCTGATTTCTACTTTGATTCTTCATAAATTGAGCCCATAGTGATGTCCAGTTCATGAACAATGAAGTTTGTGAATTTCAAATAAGCAGTAGATTTTTTTCTGACAAAGTAATTTATACTCTCATATTCCAGTCCCCTGTATCATGTTATAGACAGCCAATCACAGACTAGTATATGTATACCATGTGAGCTTGTGCACATGCTTAGTAGGATTTTGTTCCCCAGAAAGATTGAATATAAAAAGACTGCACAATTTAATAATGGAAGTAAATTGGATAGTATCTTAAAACTGCATGCTCTATCTAAATCATAAAAGGTTATTTTGACTTGAGTGTCCCATTTAACTAACCCATTTGCAATGAAACACTCAGTTAACAGTACACTGATTCAAACATCAGGTCACAGCAGTTCTCAACTGCACCTTAAATTAACCCTTACTGTCCCTTACTATAAATAGTCCTCACCATAACTTTACCCTAAGACCCCTAGTAACCCTAACTGTCCCTAAATTAACCCCAAATATTGCTGTGGATCTCTGGGATAATAGTTATTGCGGCTGATTTAACAATTGCCGGACGGACATGATTCGCTGTGGCAAACATGTCCACCCCACATTGCTAAATGCCGACAGCATACGAAGAATTTCTATTGAATTGCCTGTGCAATACCGCCTCTTGAACATTCGCTGTCAAACGGCTGCTATCAGGGATTGTCAGTCATCCAGATCGGATTGGGATAATTGCTGTCCACCACCTCAGAGGTGGCGGAAGAGTTAAGGAGCAGCGGTCTTAAGACCGCTGCTTCTTAACTTACGTTTCCAGCGAGCCTGAAGGCTCACGTGGAAACAGCAGCATACGCTGCTTAATAAATATGCCCCATTGTGTTAAAGTAAATGTATTATAATACCTATTAGGTAAATAAAGCAGGCATGACTTCCCTGTGTATGATCATGGATAACCAGTCTTTTGTCAGATATGCAACTATTAGGCAAATACAACAGTACAAAATGCAGCATACTCTGTTCTATGCACGGTGTTGGAACCCATACAATATATGCAGCATACTCTGTTATATGCACGGTGTTGGAACCCACACAATATATGCAGCATACTCTGTTTTATGCACGGTGTTGGAACCCATACAATATATGCAGCATACTCTGTTCTATGCACGGTGTTGGAACCCATACAATATATGCAGCATACTCTGTTTTATGCACGGTGTTGGAACCCATACAATATATGCAGCATACTCTGTTTTATGCACGGTGTTGGAACCCATACAATATATGCAGCATACTCTGTTTTATGCACGGTGTTGGAACCCATACAATATATGCAGCATACTCTGTTATATGCACGGTGTTGGAACCCACACAATATATGCAGCATACTCTGTTTTATGCACGGTGTTGGAACCCATACAATATATGCAGCATACTCTGTTTTATGCACGGTGTTGGAACCCACACAATATATGCAGCATACTCTGTTCCATGCACCATGTTGTACGTATTTGCCTTAGTTTTTCATATACAACAAAAGACTGGTTATCCATATGATATGGGTAAGAAATAGATGTAACGTTGCATTGTGTGTCAGGACGAGTCGGACAGTGACTCTGGAGTCAGGAATCGGATCAGTGGAGCATCCGTAATAGGAGAATCTGTGGCTCGTCCCTCGTGCATCACGTGCCTAACAAGTGAACTGATGAATTGTTTCATGAACTGGTTCAGTTAAAGGGAACCACAACACCTGCTTGAAAAGTCTTTAACTAACTTTCTCTGATTATGCAAAATAAACTAACTATAATTCTGTATGCAGTCTTCATCTTCTGTTGCAGAAAACAGCTTTATAATTTTAATGATGATCTGCAGCCCACGATCTGCTATGTCTGCTGCCATATTGTGAAGTACTTTCCACTACAGTGGGTCATGTGACTAAAATGGCACCTACTTCTATTACTAACGCTGAGGAAGCAGAGGGATCACCATACCTCCCAACATTTCAAAATTCAAAAGAGGGACACCCCCCGGCAAAAAAATTGAAATGTGGTGGGCGGGGCTTAAAAAATCATAAGACCAAAGTAATATAAATAAAATTCTAAATAAAGTCATATATTTTAATACACTTAGGCAGCAAATCAAACACAAGCTCAAACCACTGGTATGGCTATGTGAGCGCTGTATTTAATTAGCCTTTGCAAAGACATTGCTAAATATTTTTATCTTAATTGTACATTTATTAATAAATTCTTTAAAACTACTCTCTGCATTCCCCATTAATATTCTAGATTCTGGCCTTTAAAGTCAGCAAAAATGCACAGTAGCACGCTACATAGCATACACTTACACATGCAGATACACACACACACTACATAGCATACACTTCTACATGCAGATACACACACACTACATAGCATACACTTACACATGCAGATACACACACACACTACATAGCATACACTTACACATGCAGATGCACACACACTACATAGCATACACTTATACATGCAGATACATACACACTACATAGCATACACTTACACATGCAGATACACACACACTACATAGCATAAACTTATACATGCAGCATACACTTATACATGCAGATACACAGACACTACATAGTATACACTTATACATGCAGACACACACACACACTACATAGCATACACTTATACATGCAGATACACACTTATACATGCAGATACACATACACACACTACATAGCTTACATTTATACATGCAGACACACACACACTACATAGCATAAACTTATACATACAGATACACACACACAGTTATGGATACAGATAGACACACACACTACATCATATATGGGTATCTGTAATTCATTGTATGGGGTCCTGGGGTTGGCAAGCACATTAGCTGGCAGTCTGCGGCTGCCACTGTTCGTTACACTGTTCGTTACCCTGCTATTAGCACTGCTCATTGTATAAAACTGAAGGCATGGTAGTATTATCACCAGGGGTTAGACATCCTTATTACCAGAGGTAGGTTAGAGAGGTCAAATTACCCGTGGTCAGAGTGTATACAGCCTTCTTACTCCTGCTTAACCCACACACCATTCCTTTTCCACAGGGAATATAACAGGTATCTAACCCTGTGAGAGCAAAGCCAGCTGCTTCTGAGTATGGGCCCAATAGAATTTAAAAATTTTTTTTTTTTAAATGCCTGGGGCAAATCGGGACAGATGGCTAGCAACTGGGGACAGAGGGACAGACCCCTAAAATCGGGACAGTTGGGTGGTATGGATCACTGCAGTGTCTTCTAAGAACGGCTTCAGTCACTGCTATACTTAGAAATACCAAAATCAGAGAAGGAAGTGGGAGGGGGAGAGGCATGCACGGGGGAAGAAAGGCTCCGGAGACAGAAAGCAAACTCATGTTGCAGATATAATTGTAACAAGATACTTCTGCATTTATGTACGTTACTTACAGTCTCAGGAGCCCTGAGTCTCCCTCCCCCCTCCTCCTCTCCTCTTCCTTCCCTGCTCTTGCTATTTATAAATACAGCAGTGCCTGAAGCTGTTCGTCTCAGACACTGCAGTGCTCACTCTGCTTCCTCAGTGTTAGAAATAGAAGGTGCCGTGTGTGTCACGTGACCTACTGATGTAGAACGCGCGTTACAATATGGCAGCATACATAGCAAGTGCTAGGCTGTGGATTAACCTTTAAATTATGAAGCTGTTTTTCTACAACATAATGAAAAGATGAAAAGACTGCATAAATAATTGTTAGTTTATTTTGCACAATTAGAACAAGTTAGTTTAGAACATTTGAAGCAGGTGTTGTGGTTTCCTTTAACGAACTGTCCGAAATGAACTGATTCATCAAGATGAATCAGACTAAGACTTCCCATCTCTACTGACACACTGAACTGAACTGAAAGAACTATTAGCTGGTGGATAGGTCATCAAAACATGACTAGCTAGGGTAGGAGCAGGCTGATCTGTAAGGGGGAGAATTCATGCTTAAAGTGACAGTATACACCAATTTTTATATAGCTGCATGTAATAGACAGACACTACTATAAAGAAGGATATGCACAGATACTGATCCAAAAATCCAGTATAAAACATTTTAAAAACTTACTTATAAGCTCCAAATTTAGCACTGTTGATGAAATTAGCTGGAACACCCAGTGAAAGGGGCTGGGTGCAGATACTCTCCCCCCCCCCCTCCTTCCATGCATATAAAAAGACAGATTAGGTAAACAGGAGCCAGCAGTGGTCTGTAAATGCATGTATACATCTGACACTTTGGGGCTTGGGTAGGAGTCTGAAAACCAGCACAATGTTATAAAAAAATAAGCAAAACTATACATTGTTACAAAAAAACTCCCAGGTGGACTGTATAAATGGATCATCTACAAAACATTTATGTGTATAATGTCCCTTTACGGTGGAATAGCATGATTATAATTATTTATAAATCGTGCGCACGATTTAGCTAAACTGTGCTCACGATTTAGTAAAATGTGTTCACGATTTAGCAAAATGTGCACACGTTTTATAAAAAAAAATCTTGTGTGACACCTGTGGGGCTCCGTACTAATTTATACAAAAAATGAATTATCAGACTTCCCAACTGTCCCTATTTGAGAGGGACAGTCCCTAATTCTGAGCTCTGCCCTACTGTTCCTCTGAGACAGCCATATGTCCTGATGTGCAGAATGTCCCTCAGCCCCACTTGTAAACACCCCCAAATGCTCATGAATCACCCAGACAACATGGTCCACTAACAAAATGAAAATAATCAAGCCAATAGCTATTGTTTTGTAATATATGTGATATGTGGCTCTATAATGCATTCTTTGTATAGTGTCTGTGCATGCCACAAGAATCAGCTAATCTTAAACTCTGTACCTTAAGGAAGACTCAACATCTATATCTGAAGTGCAGTGAACATATTGAGAAATGCTTTCACCATCCTCTGTGTGCTAGCTATCACCTCAAAGATAAAATTAGTTAGCCTTTGCAATTGTTACAAAAGCAAACCTCTTTTCTGGCCAGGCATGCATCTTCATCTTTGTTTTGCAATGCCCACTAGCTGGAATCAATGGCTAAGTGGCCAAAATTACCAATAACTCTTACTTAAGTACAGCAGGGACAGATTACGAGTGGAGTGTAATCGTTTGCGCCCAAGCAATAAGGGGTATATCACGAGAGTGTGTGCTCATCCGGCTTACCGTTCGTATTACAAGTTGAAAGTAAATGTGATCGTGTGAGGGCAATTGCGATTTATGCTAGAATGATTACCCCAACTTCAGAGCTCTGGTTAATTGTTTTTTGTGAAACATAAAAGTGTCACAAAAAACATTAAAAACACATTACAAAGTACACTTACAATCATAATAACAGCATCTAATAAATATTATTAAAAAAATTATTGCACACAGAAGTTATAAAGGCTCAAAGATAGGAGGTCTGAGGTGTTAGAGAAAAAAAAGGCAGTTAAAGGGCTTTAAAATTGATACACATACATATACATCTCTAAAGATGTATATGTATATATATATATATATATATATATATATATATATATATATATATATTTATATATATGTGTACATATGCATTTATATGTGTAGATATGTATTTACAAACATATATACACATATAAACACATAAATACATATGTACACATATATATATATATATATATATATATATATATATATATATATATATATAGACCTGCATTGGAATCCTTTGCCGTTAAGTTGATAAAAACATGTAAAAGCATATTTATGCAATATTCATTTTTATGTACTGTAAAAATTTGACATTCCAATGTTCTTCACATAGCAGAATATGTTCTATGTATTTGTAAATAGATATTCCTATATACATTTGTATATATCTATACCTATATATAATCATGTATATATAAATACAGGGAGTGCAGAATTATTAGGCAAATGAGTATTTTGACCACATCATCCTCTTTATGCATGTTGTCTTACTCCAAGCTGTATAGGCTCGAAAGCCTACTACCAATTAAGCATATTAGGTGATGTGCATCTCTGTAATGAGAATGAGTGTGGTCTAATGACATCAACACCCTATATCAGGTGTGCATAATTATTAGGCAACTTCCTTTCCTTTGGCAAAATGGGTCAAAAGAAGGACTTGACAGGCTCAGAAAAGTCAAAAATAGTGAGATATCTTGCAGAGGGATGCAGCACTCTTAAAATTGCAAAGCTTCTGAAGCGTGATCATCGAACAATCAAGCGTTTCATTCAAAATAGTCAACAGGGTCGCAAGAAGCGTGTGTAAAAACCAAGGCGCAAAATAACTGCCCATGAACTGAGAAAAGTCAAGCGTGCAGCTGCCAAGATGCCACTTGCCACCAGTTTGGCCATATTTCAGAGCTGCAACATCACTGGAGTGCCCAAAAGCACACGGTGTGCAATACTCAGAGACATGGCCAAGGTAAGAAAGGCTGAAAGACGACCACCACTGAACAAGACACACAAGCTGAAACGTCAAGACTGGGCCAAGAAATATCTCAAGACTGATTTTTCTAAGGTTTTATGGACTGATGAAATGAGAGTGAGTCTTGATGGGCCAGATGGATGGGCCTGTGGCTGGATTTTTAAAGAGCAGAGAGCTCTAGTCCGACTAAGACGCCATCAAGGTGGAGGTGGAGTACTGGTTTGGGCTGGTATCATCAAAGATGAGCTTGTGGGGCCTTTTCGGGTTGAGGATGGAGTCAAGCTCAACTCCCAGTCCTACTGCCAGTTTCTGGAAGACACCTTCTTCAAGCAGTGGTACAGGAAGAAGTCTGCATCCTTCAAGAAAAACATGATTTTCATGCAGGACAATGCTCCATCACACGCGTCCAAGTACTCCACAGCGTGGCTGGCAAGAAAGGGTATAAAAGAAGAAAATCTAATGACATGGCCTCCTTGTTCACCTGATCTGAACCCCATTGAGAACCTGTGGTCCATCATCAAATGTGAGATTTACAAGGAGGGAAAACAGTACACCTCTCTGAACAGTGTCTGGGAGGCTGTGGTTGCTGCTGCACGCAATGTTGATGGTGAACAGATCAAAACACTGACAGAATCCATGGATGGCAGGCTTTTGAGTGTCCTTGCAAAGAAAGGTGGCTATATTGGTCACTGATTTGTTTTTGTTTTGTTTTTGAATGTCAGAAATGTATATTTGTGAATGTTGAGATGTTATACAGGGAGTGCAGAATTATTAAGCAAATGAGTATTTTGACCACATCATCCTCTTTATGCATGTTGTCTTACTCCAAGCTGTATAGGCTCGAAAGCCTACTACCAATTAAGCATATTAGGTGATGTGCATCTCTTTAATGAGAAGGGGTGTGGTCTAATGACATCAATACCCTATATCAGGTGTGCATAATTATTAGGCAACTTCCTTTCCTTTGGCAAAATTGGTCAAAAGAAGGACTTGACAGGCTCAGAAAAGTCAAAAATAGTGAGATATCTTGCAGAGGGATGCAGCACTCTTAAAATTGCAAAGCTTCTGAAGCGTGATCATCGAACAATCAAGCGTTTCATTCAAAATAGTCAACAGGGTCGCAAGAAGCGTGTGTAAAAACCAAGGCGCAAAATAACTGCCCATGAACTGAGAAAAGTCAAGCGTGCAGCTGCCAAGATGCCACTTGCCACCAGTTTGGCCATATTTCAGAGCTGCAACATCACTGGAGTGCCCAAAAGCACAAGGTGTGCAATACTCAGAGACATGGCCAAGGTAAGAAAGGCTGAAAGACGACCACCACTGAACAAGACACACAAGCTGAAACGTCAAGACTGGGCCAAGAAATATCTCAAGACTGATTTTTCTAAGGTTTTATGGACTGATGAAATGAGAGTGAGTCTTGATGGGCCAGATGGATGGGCCCGTGGCTGGATTGGTAAAGGGCAGAGAGCTCCAGTCCGACTCAGACGCCAGCAAGGTGGAGGTGGAGTACTGGTTTGGGCTGGTATCATCAAAGATGAGCTTGTGGGGCCTTTTCGGGTTGAGGATGGAGTCAAGCTTAACTCCCAGTCCTACTGCCAGTTTCTGGAAGACACCTTCTTCAAGCAGTGGTACAGGAAGAAGTCTGCATCCTTCAAGAAAAACATGATTTTCATGCAGGACAATGCTCCATCACACGCGTCCAAGTACTCCACAGCGTGGCTGGCAAGAAAGGGTATAAAAGAAGAAAATCTAATGACATGGCCTCCTTGTTCACCTGATCTGAACCCCATTGAGAACCTGTGGTCCATCATCAAATGTGAGATTTACAAGGAGGGAAAACAGTACACCTCTCTGAACAGTGTCTGGGAGGCTGTGGTTGCTGCTGCACGCAATGTTGATGGTGAACAGATCAAAACACTGACAGAATCCATGGATGGCAGGCTTTTGAGTGTCCTTGCAAAGAAAGGTGGCTATATTGGTCACTGATTTGTTTTTGTTTTGTTTTTGAATGTCAGAAATGTATATTTGTGAATGTTGAGATGTTATACAGGGAGTGCAGAATTATTAAGCAAATGAGTATTTTGACCACATCATCCTCTTTATGCATGTTGTCTTACTCCAAGCTGTATAGGCTCGAAAGCCTACTACCAATTAAGCATATTAGGTGATGTGCATCTCTTTAATGAGAAGGGGTGTGGTCTAATGACATCAATACCCTATATCAGGTGTGCATAATTATTAGGCAACTTCCTTTCCTTTGGCAAAATTGGTCAAAAGAAGGACTTGACAGGCTCAGAAAAGTCAAAAATAGTGAGATATCTTGCAGAGGGATGCAGCACTCTTAAAATTGCAAAGCTTCTGAAGCGTGATCATCGAACAATCAAGCGTTTCATTCAAAATAGTCAACAGGGTCGCAAGAAGCGTGTGTAAAAACCAAGGCGCAAAATAACTGCCCATGAACTGAGAAAAGTCAAGCGTGCAGCTGCCAAGATGCCACTTGCCACCAGTTTGGCCATATTTCAGAGCTGCAACATCACTGGAGTGCCCAAAAGCACAAGGTGTGCAATACTCAGAGACATGGCCAAGGTAAGAAAGGCTGAAAGACGACCACCACTGAACAAGACACACAAGCTGAAACGTCAAGACTGGGCCAAGAAATATCTCAAGACTGATTTTTCTAAGGTTTTATGGACTGATGAAATGAGAGTGAGTCTTGATGGGCCAGATGGATGGGCCCGTGGCTGGATTGGTAAAGGGCAGAGAGCTCCAGTCCGACTCAGACGCCAGCAAGGTGGAGGTGGAGTACTGGTTTGGGCTGGTATCATCAAAGATGAGCTTGTGGGGCCTTTTCGGGTTGAGGATGGAGTCAAGCTTAACTCCCAGTCCTACTGCCAGTTTCTGGAAGACACCTTCTTCAAGCAGTGGTACAGGAAGAAGTCTGCATCCTTCAAGAAAAACATGATTTTCATGCAGGACAATGCTCCATCACACGCGTCCAAGTACTCCACAGCGTGGCTGGCAAGAAAGGGTATAAAAGAAGAAAATCTAATGACATGGCCTCCTTGTTCACCTGATCTGAACCCCATTGAGAACCTGTGGTCCATCATCAAATGTGAGATTTACAAGGAGGGAAACAGTACACCTCTCTGAACAGTGTCTGGGAGGCTGTGGTTGCTGCTGCACGCAATGTTGATGGTGAACAGATCAAAATACTGACAGAATCCATGGATGGCAGGCTTTTGAGTGTCCTTGCAAAGAAAGGTGGCTATATTGATCACTGATTTGTTTTTGTTTTGTTTTTGAATGTCAGAAATGCATATTTGTGAATGTTGAGATGTTATATTGGTTTCACTGGTAAAAATAAATAATTGAAATGGGTATATATTTGTTTTTTGTTAAGTTGCCTAATAATTATGCACAGTAATAGTCACCTGCACACACAGATATCCCCCTAAAATAACTATAACTAAAAACAAACTAAAAACTACTTCCAAAACTATTCAGCTTTGATATTAATGAGTTTTTTGGGTTCATTGAGAACATGGTTGTTGTTCAATAATAAAATTAATCCTCAAAAATACAACTTGCCTAATAATTCTGCACTCCCTGTATTGGTTTCACTGGTAAAAATAAATAATTGAAATGGGTATATATTTGTTTTTTGTTAAGTTGCCTAATAATTATGCACAGTAATAGTCATCTGCACACACAGATATCCCCCTAAAATAGCTATAACTAAAAACAAACTAAAAACTACTTCCAAAACTATTCAGCTTTGATATTAATGAGTTTTTTGGGTTCATTAAGAACATGATTGTTGTTCAATAATAAAATTAATCCTCAAAAATACAACTTGCCTAATAATTCTGCACTCCCTGTATATGTATATATACATATATATATATATATATATATATATATATATATATATATATATATATATATATATATATATATATATATATAGTAAAGGAGGGCACTCACAGGATTGTTAGTATCAGCAATTGATAGTTTTTAATCTGAATACATCAGAATTTATTCATAAGTAGTCAAAGTCGACGTTTCGGCTCTTAATTGAGTCTTCTTCAAGACAAGATTTATCTTAGATCGGCTATTCAGCCGTGCTCCCAGAAGAGAAATGAGTAATAAGTATATATATATATATATATATATATATATATATATATATATATATATATATAGGTATAGATATATGTTACCAAAATACCATCTAATATATGTAGAAATATTTATGAATAAATAGAACATATTCTGTTATGTAAAGAACATTGGAATATAAAATATTCATATTTTCATGTCGTGTTAGCACAACTGAGAATATGCGGTTTGCATGTGAGTACGTTTTTTTTCTCCATTGACTTCTATAGGGGAATACATGAACGCGCACTCGATATTCTAACTTTGGATTTTTGCGCTCGTCGGGTTAGTGTGAGAGTGAAAACAGTTTACTTTCAACTCATAATACAAGCGCAACCCGACTAACACAAAAATCTTAATTCTAGCACAATTAACCCTCAAGCAGGAGCGTTAATTCGCGCAGCACTCGTAATATAGTCCACAGTAGCTAAGCAAAAAATAAGTTAAGGAGAGCAATTTCACCAAACTTGGGGATAGATTTACTGGCCAGCGCTCTCATTCTGTGAATGGTGTCAGACAGTATTGCCTGTGATTGACTTACCACTGGTAGTGTAATTTCTTTACATAAATGTTTTGGACAGAGGGGCAAGTATAAGTAAACTATGAACAAATGGTGCATAAGTCTATGTTTATATGTTGTTATGCTCACTTTGCCCAGTGCAAAATATATATATTTTTTAAAAGTTAGTGTTTCTTTAAAACAATAGTAAGCACCCTGTAATTAATTTTCTACCCCCGAAGCTTCCGGCTCATAAGACCGCTGCTCCTTAACTTGTCGGAAACTTTTTAGGTGGGATACAATCGGGATGATTGACACCCCCTGCTAGCGGCCAAATGGCCGCAAATGTAAAGAGGGCGGCATTGCACAAGCATTTCACCAGAAATGCTTGTGCAATGTTAAATGCTGTCAGCATTTATTGAGGTCGAGCGTACATGATTCACTACAGCGAATCATGCCCGCTCGCCTTTTATTAAATCTACCCCTTGTTCTTTAATCAGTAACCTATTCTTGCACTCATATTACAAGATGAAAGTTTGAGCTTTCCAAAAAAATGAGTTCTTACTACTTATACTCCAAGAATAGAAAACTATGGCCTAGATTATGAGTGCAGCACAAAATTGAACTTTCGCAAGCGTGATATTTGCACTCCACTCAGTAATACCAGCACACCCAAATGTTCGCTGGTATTACAAGTTAGGCGCATGAGAGTGCTTTCATAGGCTCCAATAGGAGCATCATTCTCATTCTGCGAGACACGGCAAAGTACCTAGCAAAGTGCAGGGGGCAATTCATGCATCGTCGGGCAGCAAAATAAAAAATATATATGTATATGAATATTTAGACATCAAAGAAAGGAAATCCAGCGAACCATCTTGAAAGCATCAACTTCTTATTTATTTAACATCAGGCACAAAATCGACACATCAACATAAAATAATAAAAATAGCTAGTGCCACCAGATTAAGCCGTAGCTGGTCTTACGCGTTTCGGCTTAAACTTGCCTTAATCATAGACCATGCTGCTACATCCGGCGTTAACCCTTAAATAGTCAAAGAAAAATTAGTCACAAGGGTCAAAAGCTGTTTCTGGGAATACAAGCTATTTGGGACATACCAATTGTGCAAACATCAAGTGACAGATACTGACTTAATTCCAAATGGATATAGACCTTTAGCTAGTATTGCCTCTTCTTTAGACACAAAAATAATTACATTAAAAGGTACCTCTGCTAAACAGTTCAATACAGGGACATCAGAACCTTAACTAAGTTGTCCCTGCTATAACTTTATTATCTGTACTAAGTAAGCCTTAAGGGGAAATAAATAATCATATAGCACTGTTCATTCAAAATATTAATTGATTCTACACTGTTTGGTATAAATCCTTCCTACCATATTAGGCAATCACATATTAAGTTACCTGAATGCTATTAAGCTAAAAATATTTTATCCCCCTACTAACTAGCTTTAGACTGTGATAAAAAATCCTGTTGTAATGGGTACCCTTATTAATTAAAGTTTTGATAACCTAGTCATAAAGGCCTAACCCTGTTAATCGGATGTACTTAGGGCTGAAGATAGTGTATTAAAGTATTTTCAATTAAAATTGCCAATGATTGATTATATCTCATGTAGCATTAAATCCCTGCGGACGTCTAGTCCGCAGGGTGAAGATCCAGAATGCTTCCCTATGTAGTAGTTTGGCAGTTCTGTCTCCCCCTCGTGGAGTATTTCTTATAAGTTCAATAACTTGCCATCTGAATGTTCTGACCACTTTATGGTGTACTGTTATGAAGTGATGAACCAGATCAGAGACATCTATATCCTTTTCAATATTATTAAGGTGTTCCCTGATCCGGAACCTCACCTCACGGGTTGTACAGCCCACATACTGTTTGTTGCACTCTGTACACTCTGCTACATATATGACATATGTGGTTCTACAGTTTGTACAATTAGAAAGAAGAAACACCCTTTGTGTGACCCTAGACTGGAAGCGATTAGTCACACTTGTATGGCTGCAAGCAATGCAAGCCGTAAAGTGGCACTTAAAGTGCCCTTTTACTGAAAGCCAGCTGCTCCCACTTGTGCGTGGTTTCTTAAGCATACTTGGGGCTAGGATGTTACCTATAGTTCGTCCTCTTTTAGGGACAAAATTGCAGCCTTCTACAAAACATTTAAGACCTTCATCACCCGTTAACACTGAGAGGTGCTTATCTATGATAGCACATATTTCTCTGAATTGTGGACTGAAGGTAGTAGTAAAGGTGGGTCTATTTATGTTAAAAGTTTCACTTTGATTTGAACCCTTCTTTTGGAGCATACTGGATCGCTCCATTCTATTGACTTCCACATACGCCCTCTTTACAATTTTTGGGTGATGGCCTCTTTCCAATAATTGTGTCTTGAGATAAATAGCTTCCCTCTGGAAATCAGAGTCTAGGGAGCAATTCCTCTTTAATCTAATCATCTGTCCTTTTGCCACTCCGAACCCAGTGTGTCTTGGGTGACTGGATTTGGCGTGCAAAATGGTATTGGAAGTAATAGGCTTCCTATATAAAGTTGTTATTACCTTTTGATTGATAATATCGCCAGTAAGAGCAACATCCAAGTATGGAACTGTCAATTTCTCCCAAGCAAACGTGAATTGCAAGTTCACTCTGTTTGTATTTAGATATTCGTGAAATTGCATTGCTTCTTCCTTAGACCCAGTCCACACGAAAAGCAAGTCGTCGATATACCTCTTATATGATTTGATCTTGCTTCTCTGTGTGTTCTGTTCTCCAAAGACGTGGGACCTTTCCCACCAGCCCATAAAAAGATTAGCATAGGCTGGGGCAAATTTAGCACCAATCGCGGTCCCAAATGGTCTTCAAATTTAAAATAATTATGACTCAAGAGAAATTGAAGTACTCTTAATATATATGCCTTTAAGTTCTCATCATAATTGCTATACATGTCTATGTATATGAATATATATACATATATATTTATGTTTTTATATGTGTATATACACATATTAACACATAAATATATGTTCATAAGCATATACATAAATATATATATATATATATTTACAGTTAGATCACAGTCACCCATAGACCACAATGTAAAGGTACTTTCAGTGCTGTTTTTTTTTTTTCAAACACCCCACATCCCCTCACTTTAACCCCTTATAACTGCTTTTTGCAGTTTATATATATATATATATATATATATATATATATATATATATATATATATATATATATATATATATATATTGTATATAAATAAATAAAAAAGATGCTCATCATTTTATTTTATAATGAACTACTGTCTACTTTATTTGGGGCACATTTTTTTCATTAACCAGAGATCTGAGCTCGAAGGAGCATTAACCAGCCACTTGTAATGGCTGGTTATTTAAATTGCGCCCGTAAACGGGCAAATGTGCTCCTTTACGGGCGCACGTTAAAATAGTGCTACACTTGTAATCTAGCTTTATGTAAAGTCCAGCTACACCACATTTATAACCTGTACATGCACATATGTTGAACCATATCTGAGTATCAGCAAGGAGTTCCAACAATCTTGTAATGCTTGCAGGTTCAACATGCACACTCTGTACACAACATTACAGAAATCATTGGTGCCGATAGGTTTCAAAGTGCTGGAGAATTAGACATCTCATGGCTCTAATGGTATACACAGGAGGCCATTTGTTAGCTCCAGTGCAAGCTCCGCCTACTCCATAGGCATGGGGAAAATATACTTGTCGGTAGAGGTATTGCCAGGGGGAATTCCAGTCACAACACCCAACAAAATGTACTTCCTGTTGACTCCAAAAACTCCTTCATCTTTCAATCCCTATCATTTAACAAACACTTATGTGGGCTCACCAGTTATAGGTCACCTAACCACATTTGCTCTTTGTACCCATTGTTGTTCTCTACAATATACATAAATAACTTTATACAACAAAATATTTTAAATTTGGAGAAAAGCCAGAACAAGAGGTAGATTATTGCGTTTAAACATGTTAGGTGTGTTTCATACCAGTTTATCCACTTTTACTTAAAGTGTTATGATGGCTTAACATATGTCATTGTGGAAAGTGCTCTATTTTTCTGTCTGTAAAAGTGCCCCGATGTACAATATGTAAACTAAATACTTTTTTCTGTGCACTCTGTCATTTCAGACAGCGTAAATAATGGAAGAGTTAAAAATAAAAGAAGAAAAATACTTTAAAAATCATAAATTGCCCAAAAAATGTATTTCATCATTTGTGACCAAGAAGCAAATACAATTTGAGGTTTCACAGAAATATAAAATAGATAGCTTGCATAGTCCTGGAGTACTCATCTGGCCATAATCTTTTGTTTTTATAAACTCAATAATCCTTGTATTGAATTCATGACTAATATGTCTGCTTTGTTTTGTTAGGGGCTTTCAAATTACATATAATTTTTCTATTAGTGACCATGGATGCTAAAAAAATCACTCTCCATAGCGCTGCAATTACGAGTTACTGAAAAGACTCCTTGTGCGTGCGATATGGTGGCGTTAAGCTCCATACCGCACAAAATCCAAGGGCTGCTTAGACTTGCTTGTGCAAGCTTTCCCCCATAGACCAATAGACATCAATGGGGAGAGAGTGTTAAAAAAAAACTAACACCTGAAGTGCGGAATGAAAATTCTCTGTAACGCAACCCCATTGATGTCTATGGGGGAAAAAAGTTACTTTTAAACACCCTAACATAAACCCCAAGTCTAAACATCCCTAATCCGCCCGCCCCCGACATCGCCAACACTAATAAAAGTTATTAACCCCTATTCCGCCGCTCCCCAACATCACCGCCACTATAATAAAGTTATTAACCCCTATTCCGCCACTCCCCGACATCACCAACACTATAATAAAGTTAGTAACCCCTAAACCTCCAACCTCCCACATCTCCACAACTAAATAAACCTATTAACCCCTAAACCTCCGACCTCCCATATCTCAGCCACTAAATAGTGGTATCCAGTGTTCCTGTTTATAGCCAGGACTAGAGTTAGCTGATACACCCTAAGCTATCAGCCCGTTTCCATCAGCACATAAGTGTGCTCCAGCTAAATGTGAGTATGTTGGATTACACCTCTGATCTACACATGAGGCGCCTCTTTGTTTTGTTTCCTTTTAGTACCTGATCTGGAGGGATCTGCGAGTAGGAGAGCAGCCGTACATCTTATTTTTTTAACATATTGGTTGATGGACTAAGCACAGTATCACTCATTGTAAGACTCCATTGATCTCTTTTCACCTTATGTTTGGTTTGGTAATACATTACTGAGATAAAGATGTCTAAAATAAGAACATCTCATTCTCTCTCCTCCTAAGTCTATATACCTAACTTGAACTTTGTCCAGTCATCTTAGGAGAAGGCTCAGTACTTACATTGGGTGCAAGAGGCACATTGTAGTATAGATTGGCTGCTGGGAACTTTGGCTTTTGCTTTATTGACTGATGATTCTTTGAATCATTGTAATTTGCTGAAACAAAGCATCCAAATGATTTATTAAATAGAGAAGAATGCATTTATAGCCAGATTCTATGCTAAATAATCATCAATACAACAAACATGATTACGTGGAAGGGAAAACTCCCCACTATGGCTCAGAACTTGTTTTAGCACCTAAAGTATTATGTATGAACCACCCTGTTATTTACTATAGATTTCTGTTCTGGCTCATTTTTTGGAATTGATTTCACAGCAGAGCTTGTCCCTAAATATTTTTAATGCATAAACACTAAGGGGTAGATTTATCATACCCTGGGCGGATATGATTCGCTATAGGGAATCATGTCTGCCCTGCATTGCTAAATGCAGACAACATACGCTGTAAACTTTCAAGATTCAGATAGGGCATGTCATTTTAAACAACTTTCCAATGTACTTTTATCATCAATTTTGCTTTGTTCTCTTGGTATTCTTAGTTGAAAGCTAAACCTAGGAGGCTCATATGCTAATTTCTTAGCCCATAAAGGCCGCCTATTATCTGAATGCATTTTGACATTTTTTCACAACTAGAGGGCGTTAGTTCATGTGTACCATATAGATAACAAAAGAACTGAAATAAGGGGGCAGTGTGCATAGGCTTAGATACAAGTCAATCACATTGGTATCTGGTGATGGTGCACTGTTAATCCAAGTCTTTTTGCGGTGGTGTTTCTGTGGCTGGTGTTGAGCTTGCCGGTCAGCTCTGAGATCCTGGTCAGCGTTTTTAGCACTGATCTCACAAGTGAGTAAAATCTTCTGACTTTGCATTAGACCAGGGGTGTCCAAACTTTTTTGGAAGAGTGCCAGATTTCATGAAGTGAACATGTGCGAGGGCCGACCATTTTGCCTGACATTCTTTGAACCATTTTAAAATAAATGCAAATTAACAATTTTATGCAAAGTTTATTGAAAACGGCATACTTTTACATTTTGTGACTTGGATGACAAATCTAAACAGGTGTTAAATCAGAATTTCAATATGCACCCTATGTAGCATCCATCTTCCTATCTATTCATAACCCACAGCATATGACTAAAACAGGCTATTTCTTGTGTAGTTTCAGCCTTTCCATTAGTTTTCTTTCAATGCTATGGGCAATAGAACAAAATAATGAACTGGACAGCAGGTAAATTACATTTTCTTTAAAAGCATGTATTAAAGACAGTTATTTAGCCTATGTGAGAATTTCAATATGCACCCTATGTAGCATCCATCTTCCTATCTATTCATAACCCACAGCATATGACTAAAACAGGCCGCTATTTCTTGTGTATTGTATGCCAAAACTGAGCAAGTTCTTTAGATTTTAAAACATTTGATTAACTTACTACACAGGAAGCCAAAAAAAACTCCGTAGAGATCAGCAAGATGGTGGAGGAGTACTACTGTGGCTCAGTACGGCTGAGCTTCCTGTGGCGTGTGACGTCAGAGGACGGATAACGGCCGATTGCCGTGCACAGAAATAAAACTAGTTACTAGTCAATGCAGTTTGGGACTAAACTGAGCGGCGGTCGGGGACTCACTGGGTGTGAGCGGCGGTCGGGGGACTCACTGGGGGGCCGGGGGGCCGTATAATGTATATTTTGAAAATTATCTGTGGAGCCATATCAGTCCGGTACTCCTGCCGCAATTGGCCCGCGGGCCGGACTTTGGACATGCCTGCATTAGACTGTTTATTGAAGTTACTGCACCATGAGGCGCCTCCTCTTTTTTGTTGTCTTTTAGATGTCTGCAGTCACCGATTGCCTAGGAGAGCAGCCCTGGTGGAGTCAATCTATTCTCCAGCAGCTCTATCATCCATTATGGTACTTTTTGGGCTATACATATATTTTTTATACAGTTTTTTATTTTTTATTAGAAATTGTGTGATACATTTTTTAATGCATTTCATTGACTATACGTTATTGAACCATCTTTAAAATGTACTCTCTGTTGATATATAGTGGGCGCCCCCTTGTGTTTTGTTCTATATCCTGGATATAAATAAGATCCAATAATCAAGGATTTAAAGGGACGTTAAAGCAATAGGAAAAAAGCACGGTATTACAAATGAGCTTAGTATAAAAAAACATTTAAATTGTAAAGCTGTAATTTTGCACTGAGGGATCTTTTGAGAATTGATCTAATCTCTTATGCTGTGATCAATTAGGGACAGGTATAAATTAGCTACTGCATTGATCAAGCAATCACTGTGTAGAATTATATAAGATTAGGCTCCAGAATTCTATGGGATCAACTCCAGCTTCTCTTATTTTTTTATTTTTTATTAAGCAGCAATGATTAATCACTAGACACTGTTCCATGCCATCCTAACAGTGCATGGAACATCCTACCTTTTTTGGCATCCTGCACCCTCCTCCTTTTAGTCTATGGAAAATCCAACTGAAGGTTGTGCATTGCATCATAGGCAGCCCCCATGATTTGATGTCCGCCTTGAAATCACGTGATCGCATTGTGATTGTGTGATTTCATTTTCATGCAAGTGTTTACATTAGAATCTTGTTCCAGAAAGAATTCGTAATAACTCAGAGATACTAGGTATTACGGTAAACAATGAAATTTATAAATTAGCAATGTTCGCTGATGATGTTTTAATGACACTAACAGCACCCGACCAATCCTTATTGGCAGCTCAACGTGAACTGGGGACATTCAGTGAAGTTTCAAATTTTTTTATTAATCATAGTAAATCGGAATTACTCCCAATAAATTTATCTAGTAGAGACATTGCAACACTTAACCAAAAGTATTCCTATAAAATACAAAATAGGGGGCTGAAATATCTGGGAATTTTTTTATCCCCACAACATGATGACCTATGTAAACTGAATTATGGTCGACTAGTGGAGGAATTTGTTCAACTGACATCTTCTTGGCTCCCAAAAAACATTTCTTGGTTGGGTAGAATTGCAGCTGCAAAAATGACACTTCTGCCAAAGGCTCTATATGTTATGCAGGCCCTCCCAATTCCCGGAGTTAGGGGATATCTAAGGAAACTTCAGTCTATTATAGATACGTATTATAGATACGTACATTTGGCACCGCAGGCCCCCTAGAATAGCAAAAAGTACCATGTACATCCATAGAGATGAGGGAGGTTTAGGTGTTCCCCACATTTATTTATACAAACAAGCTATATCACTTAATCTTATAATCGATTGGTGTAGACAAGGAGAAAATTCTTATAAAAGATGTGTATACCTAGAGTCGCAACTGTTGAAAACCCCACACCTAGGTAGTATATGCTGGGCCCCACAAAAACCTTCAGAAGATTTACTAGATGCGTATCCAATTTTAAAGGAGGTATGGTCTGATTGGGTACTAATAAGAGACAAATTCTGTTTGACTACTACGAAATACTCACCATTAACTATTTTATGCCCGAATAGGGAACTCCCAGTAACTTCACAAAAGACGTTAGGTATGACAATAATACCGCATTCCCTGTGGAATCATATCCCAATCCATTCGCTATTGACAAATAACCAGTTATCAACTAGAGATATTTTATTGGAAAAGGGGTTGACACTGTTTAATTCCTGGTTGTTTTACCACCAGGTGAGACACTTCCTAACTACTCACAAATCATATAAAAACATGGTGAGATGCCTCACAACATTTGAATCTTTCTGCACCTCAACCACACATCCACAAAAGGTCATTTCTTTGATGTATCGAGGGCTTCTTAAATTTACCCTGGTCTGCCGATTTATACTTGTAAATGGGAGAAAGATATGAATTTAAGCTTTTCGGCTAGACAATGGTCCCTTTGGCTTAAATATACGTCTAAATCTGCTCACTCCGCTATGGAGTTAGAAACAAATTTAAAGATCATTACTAGGTGGTATTTAACCCCCAGCAGATTAAAATACATGTTTAAAAACGCTAGTGATAAGTGCTGGAGGGGCTGTGGACACACAGGCACTATGTATCACATATGGTGGGATTGTGAGATGATCAAACCCTTTTGGACACAAATTCACACATTAGCCTGCCGTGTTGTAGGTACCCAGTGGGAGCTCTCACCAAAAACAGTTTTATTTAACGATATTTCGGAAATCTCATGCAAGATTAGAAGGCATTTATATCAAATTCTAATAAATACAGCTAAAAGATTAATCCCTACATTTTGGAAGAGTTCATCAATACCTACTATCCGTCAATGGATTGAACAGGTTTCACATACTCTGATCCTAGAGAGATATCATTATTTTAAGATAGGCCAAATGGACTTTTTCCATGATATGATGTTCCTTTGGGAGCAATTTATACATAGTATATAAAAAATGGGAATAGCCTTGCGCCCCTATTATGTGAGGTACTTTTAAAAATCAATATTAATGTGAGTATTAATAGTTATCCATTCTTGAATAATTTTAGATACCCTGACACCCCTCCCATAGATACGGTTTGGCTGAAGGTAGTGAGAGAGTCGGATAGTATCAAGACCGGTATGGGTCATGGGGTATAATTTTAATTTTAATTTATATAGTTTTGGTTACTATGATTCACCCTCAGGTTTCCAGGATACTGGGCGAACTACATTTCGAGGGACTAAAAATATTGAAAATATTGAGAGTGTTAGTGAATGTACTAACTTATGTAACCCTTGACAATGGATCTTCCCTTCCACGAGTACAGTCTAGTGGAAGTTAATATATGATATTTATATTGTGAACCCCTGAATTTGTTAAATTGTATTGTTTTGTTTATTGTAATTTATACCTATGCAAGTTGACATTTAGGCAATCTCATGTAGGAGAGCCATGAAACAGTGTATTGTGGTTGTTTTTCTGTTACTATTTCAGGTACATCTTGAAACATCATCTCAGGACTTTTCCTAATTGGATATATGTCATTTATGTATATGATATGGGATACTTCAAAGAAGATATAGATTGGTTGTATATGTGATGTATATTATGTATTGCACATTTGGAAAATAAAGAAACAATAAATAAAATTTAAAAAAAAAAGAATCTTGTTCCAATCTTAAACATTGGCCCCAGCATGAAAAGATCAAACAGTTCATGATAAAAGTCAAAAATTGGCAAAGGTATAAAAAAAAAAGACTAAATAAAATATGCAAAGCCCACCTGTTGTCAAATTATATTAATTTGTGCTCATCTCTAAAATGTGACATTTTAATATCTTAATGAGACAAGTACTACACTGTATACTAACATTACTTTAGTATTGTATTTTTGCAAAGTATTTGTTTATACTTTTCCTTTCAAACAACTGCAGATTAATCACACGTACTATTAGTGTGATTGACTTTTAGATCAGGTGAAGCTGTTTTAAATTAAAAAAATGTATCCAAGCCTTCAGAAGAAAGTAATATTAGATTCTCTCAGATGTCAGCACGAGTGTCATATTGCTTTCTATTAAGTACTTTTTCTTATTAAAAACTCTTCAACTGTTGCTTCAAACATAAGTGATTTTTGTCAGAAAAGTGATTTTACAGCAGCAATATAAATCCTAATCTTCTTTTGAGAGAAGGCAACTGTTAGTTTGTTTTAGCTTTTTGGGTGCCATAACTTTTGTACCGCACCAAAAAGTTAGAAGAAAAATTCATAGAAAAAAATGTAAAACAAACAAGTCATCGACCCTTTGAGGCAATTATCTATATTATCCTGGTATTTGTTTTTCCTTTTATATACAATGCCTTGGAAAAGTATTCACCCCCTTGACTTTTTACCTATTTTGTTACATTACAGCCTTAAGTTCAATGTTTTATTAATCTGAATTGTATGTGATGGATCAGAACACAATAGTCTAAGTTGGTGAAGTGAAATAAGAAAAATATATACATAAAACTATTTTTTAGAAATAGAAAACAGAAAATTGGCATGTGCGTATGTATTCACCCCCTTTGTTATGAAGCCCATAAAACGCTCTAGTGCAACCAATTACCTTCAGAAGTCACATAATTAGTGAAATGAT
The DNA here is from genome assembly GCF_027579735.1 of Bombina bombina. Taxonomy (NCBI): domain Eukaryota; kingdom Metazoa; phylum Chordata; class Amphibia; order Anura; family Bombinatoridae; genus Bombina; species Bombina bombina. The sequence continues at coordinate 991,849,062 of NC_069503.1, forward strand.
GTCCACCTGTGTGCAATCTAAGTGTCACATGATCTGTCATTACATATACACACCTTTTTTGAAAGGCCCCAGAGGCTGTAACACCTAAGCCAAAGGCACCACTAACCAAACACTGCCATGAAGACCAAGGAACTCTCCAAGCAAGTAAGGGACAGTGTTGTTGAGAAGTACAAGTCAGGGTTAGGTTATAAAAAAATATCCAAATCTTTGATGATCCCCAGGAGCACCATCAAATCTATCATAACTAAATGGAAAGAACATGGCATAACAGCAAACCTGCCAAGAGACGGCCGCCCACCAAAACTCACGGACTGGGCAAGGAGGGCATTAATCAGAGAGGCAGCACAGAGAACTAGGGTAACTGTGGAGGAGCTGCAGAGTTCCACAGCAGAGACTGGAGTATCTGTACATAGGACAACAATAAGCCGTACGCTCTATAGAGTTGGGCTTTATGGCAGAGTGGCCAGAAGAAAGCCATTACTTTCAGCAAAAAACAAAATGTCACTTTTTGAGTTTGCGAAAAGGCATGTGGGAGACTCCCAAAATGTATGGAGGAAGGTGCTCTGGTCTGATGAGACTAAAATTGAACTTTTCGGCCATCAAAGAAAACGCTATGTCTGGCGCAAACCCAACACATTAAATCACCCAAAGAACACCATCCCCACAGTGAAACATGGTGGTGGCAGCATCATACTGTGGGGATGTTTTTCAGCAGCCGGGACTGGGAAACTGGTCAGAGTTGAGTGAAAGATGGATGGTGCTAAATACAGGGATATTCTTGAGCAAAACCTGTACCACTCTGTGCGTGATTTGAGGCTAGGACAGAGGTTCACCTTCCAGCAGGACAATGACCCAAACACACTGCTAAAGCAACACTTGAGTGGTTTAAGGGGAAACATGTAAATGTGTTGGAATGGCCTAGTCAAAGCCCAGACCTCAATCCAATAGAAAATCTGTGGTCAGACTTAAAGATTGCTGTTCACAAGCGCAAACCATCCAACTTGAAGGAGCTGGAGCAGTTTTGCAAGGAGGAATGTGCAAAAATCCCAGTGGTAAGATGTGGCAAGCTCATAGAGACTTATCAAACTGCCTACTGACATCTGCTAAGAAATGCTGAGTTAACCTACTGTCTCTTCTGCTTTCAGGTACGTGAACTCAGGCCCTGCACTGAAATCTTGCTATCCCCTGCTTTTCTGTCATTTTACAACAAATCCCTCTTTTTGGTACGTGAACTCAGGCCCTGCACTGAAATCTTGCTATCCCCTGCTTTTCTGTCATTTTACAACAAATCCCTCTTTTTGGTACGTGAACTCAGGCCCTGCACTGAAATCTTGCTATCCCCTGCTTTTCTGTCATTTTACAACAAATCCCTCTTTTTGGTACGTGAACTCAGGCCCTGCACTGAAATCTTGCTATCCCCTGCTTTTCTGTCATTTTACAACAAATCCCTCTTTTTGGTACGTGAACTCAGGCCCTGCACTGAAATCTTGCTATCCCCTGCTTTTCTGTCATTTTACAACAAATCCCTCTTTTTGGTACGTGAACTCAGGCCCTGCACTGAAATCTTGCTATCCCCTGCTTTTCTGTCATTTTACAACAAATCCCTCTTTTTGGTATGTGAACTCAGGCCCTGCACTGAAATCTTGCTATCCCCTGCTTTTCTGTCATTTTACAACAAATCCCTCTGTGTGTGTGTGTGTATATATATATATATATATATATATATATATATATATATATATTGAGCAATTGAATTTAGTCTGTTAAAATTAAGTCCTGCATTTTTTGTAATGATTTTTCCCAATGTCTCAATTCTAATGTCTAGTTAATTGCCATGTGATGCTCACTCCTTATCAATACTTGCTATAACTCTAAAATGTATAGTTTTCTTATGTCACCGTTTTAACCCCCTCCAAATTTTATTGTCTGTTTACTTAACTCATCTCACCCTGACCAGATTCTAACATTCCAATTGGCCTTACCAACTGTCTTTGATTAGCAATTAAGTAAATTTAGTGGACTCAGCTGACTGCCCTACCTGTATATATTTCAGACTAGCTTGGGGAAGTGCATTGCACTTTTAACAATAGCATATGTTCACATTTTCAAAGTGAACATTTTATAAGTGAGGCATTAATTTTTAAGAATTATACAAGAATTCAACAAGGATTGGGCAAGGGGCAAGACACAAGGCAAGTACTCTTGTAATACTATGTTTTTTGTATCTCATTGTATCCTTTTGCAAGTGCTGCTGTAACACTGTGTCTTATGTGTTTACTTGGCTCCCACTTTCATAAGAATGCTTAATATCTTCATATTCCTTTTTGCTACCTCTTGTCTCTATAACAAACTACATTACTCACTTACTCCTTCTCCCTCTCCACCTGCACTGTTCATTAGCCCATCTCTCTTATACTCACCTTACTTTTGTACTCATGAACTCTACTTATTCCTAAATACTCTCTCTCCCCCCTGCACTTCAGTTAAACAACAATCTCATTACTGCAAATCTGCTTCTCATCTCATGTCACTCTCCCTCTTGCTCATACTAGCTGCTGGCGACATCTCCCCTAATCCTGGTCCCTCACAACCTCCTAACCTTTCACATCCTTGTGTGCCTTTCAATAGACTTCATAAACTAAACTCTGGTAACCTTAATCGCATTCCTCTTACATCTAAAAACCCCTCCCCCTTCACTTGTGCACTCTGGAACTCTCGCTCTGTTTGCAACAAGCTAACTTCTATCCATGATCTCTTTATCTCCCACTCTCTTAACCTTCTGGCTCTTACAGAAACCTGGCTCTCTACTTCAGACACAGCATCCACTGCTGCACTGACACATGGGGGTCTCCATTTCAGCCACACTCCTAGGTCTGGCAATAGACAAGGAGGTGGTGTCGGTATTTTACTTTCCTCTCGTTGCACCTTCCAACAAATACAGCCCTTCTCTTCACTCACATTTTCTTCATTTGAAGCACACATGATTCGGTTATTCTCTCCCCTCTATATACGTGTTGCAGTCATATACCGCCCCCCTGGCTCCCCAACTCAATTTTTAGATCACTTTGCTGCCTGGCTTCCTTATTTCCTTTCCTCAGACACCCCTGCCCTCATTCTTGGCGACTTCAACATCCCCCTTAACAATCCCACTGCCTCATCTGCTAAACAACTTCTGCAACTCACTTCCTCTTTCGGTCTCTCACAATGGACTGATTCTCCCACTCACAAAGACGGTCACTCCCTTGACCTGATCTTTAGCTATCGATGCACTCTGTCAAACTTCTCAAACTCCCCTTTTCCTCTTTCTGACCACCATCTCCTTACCTGCAACATATCATCCCTTCCTACAACTCTCCCACCTTCTACTCCTCACACCAAACTTCACAGAAGCATTAGGTCTTTAGATCAGCAACAACTTGCTAATTCCCTTCAACCGCTCCTCTCATCCTTCTCCTCCTTTTCCTGCCCTGAACAATCTATCTGCCACTATAATTCCACCCTTATATCCGTCCTTGACAATCTTGCCCCTCTTACCACTGCTAGGAAATCACACACTCATCCCCAGCCCTGGCATACTCCTCTGACACGTTACCTACGCAGATGTTCCCGTACTGCTGAACGGCATTGGAGAAAATCACGGAGTTCAGCTGATTTTCTTCATTACAAATTCATCTTGAACTCCTACTACTCTGCCCTTAATCTCCACAAGCAACACTACTTCTCTACTCTTATCTCTAATCTTTCATCAAACCCAAAACGTCTGTTCTCCACTTTCAATACTCTCCTCCGCCCTCCCCCACTTCCTAATACAACTTCTCTGTCAGCTCAAGACTTTGCCAGTCACTTCATTAACAAAATTGATTCCATCAGACATGAAATCAGCTCTCAACACAATTCCATTCTCTCCTCCCCTCAAATACTCTCACTCAACCACAACCCTCATAACCTGAAACTTAGTTCATTCTCCCCTGTTACTGAGGACGAAGTTTCAGCACTTATACTGCGCTCTCACCTCACTACCTGTCCCCTTGACCCTATCCCCTCACAGCTGCTCCCCTCTCTCTCTGCTACCCTTACCCCTATACTAACACACATTTTCAACCTCTCCCTCAGCACTGGTACATTTCCCTCATCAATGAAACATGCACTGGTCACACCTATCCTCAAAAAACCTTCCCTTGATCCTACCTCCCCATCCAACTACCGCCCAATTTCCCTCCTCCCTCTTGCTTCAAAGCTTCTCGAAAAACTAGTATATGCACGCCTATCCCATTTCCTTACGTTAAACTCCCTTCTTGACCCGCTGCAATCTGGATTTCGTCCCTATCACTCCACAGAGACAGCTATTGTTAAGGTCACCAACGACCTACTTACAGCTAAATCAAAAGGCCACTTCTCTCTGCTTATCCTCCTTGATCTGTCCGCAGCCTTTGACACTGTCGACCACCCTCTTTTGCTCCAAACCCTCCAATCCTTCGGCATCTGTGACACAGCCCTTTCGTGGCTCTCCTCCTACCTGTCAAACCGTACCTTCAGTGTAGCCTTCTCTGGGGCCTCCTCTGCCCCGTCACCACTTTCTGTCGGTGTACCGCAAGGCTCTGTCCTCGGCCCCCTTCTCTTCTCAATCTATACTTCATCACTAGGTTCCCTTATTAAGTCCCACGGTTTCCAATATCATTTGTATGCCGATGACACCCAAATCTACTTCTCTGCACCAGAACTATCTCCTTCCTTGCTAACCCGTATCACTAACTGTCTTTCTCACATCTCTTCCTGGATGTCCTCTCACTACCTCAAGCTAAATCTCTCCAAAACTGAACTCCTCATTTTCCCCCCTTCTTCCAAAATCTCCACCCCCAATATCTCTATAACTGTCGACAACTCCATCATTACCCCTACCCCGCATGCCCGATGTCTCGGGGTCACATTTGACTCAGATCTTTCCTTCACTCCTCACATTCAGTCCTTGGCTACAGCCTGCCGCTTCCACCTTAAAAACATCTCCAAAATTAGACACTTCCTTACACAAGACACAACTAAGATTTTAATCCACTCTCTCATTCTTTCCCGCCTTGATTACTGCAACTCTGTCCTCTCTGGTCTCCCCACCTGCCGCCTAGCTCCTTTACAATCCATAATGAATGCCTCTGCCAGACTCATCTTCCTTACACGTCGCTCTTCATCTGCTGCGCCTCTCTGCCATTCCCTTCACTGGCTTCCTCTTGCCTCTAGGATCAAACACAAAACTCTCACTCTTACATACAAAGCCCTCAACTGCACTGCTCCCCCCTACATCTCAGACCTTGTCTCCAGATACTCTCCCTCCCGTCCCCTTCGCTCTGCTCATGACCTCCTACTCTCCTCCTCTCTTGTCACCTCATCACACTCCCGTTTACAGGACTTCTCCAGACTGGCTCCCATCTTGTGGAACTCTCTGCCTCGCTCCACAAGACTCTCTTCTAGTTTTAAAAGCTTCAAGCGCTCCCTAAAGACTCTACTGTTCAGGAACGCATATAACCTACGCTAACCTTTCCTAATACCAGTTCCTCTCCTCCACTGCAATCCCCTGAACCCTCTTAGCATGTAAGCCTAAAAGTCCAGCTGTTTGTAGATCACCTTCTTAAGAGCTGACTACAACAGTGCAACTCTTGGCAGGGCCCTCTACCCTATAATTGTTTTGTTGTACTCCCCCCTTTGTTTATAGCGCTGCGGAGTCTGTTGGCGCTCTACAAATAACCGATAATAATAATAATAATCCAAAGCGACTTGGAAGTGTGATTGCCGCAAAAGGTGACTCTACAAAGTATTGACTTTAGGGGGGTGAATAGTTATGCACATTGACTTTTTCTGTTATTTTGTCCTATTTGTTGTTTGCTTCACAATAAGAAGAAAAAAAACATCTTCAAAGTTGTGGGCATGTTCCGTAAATTAAATGATTAAAATCCTCAAACAATCCATGTTAATTCCAGGTTATGAGGCAACAAAACACAAAAAATGCCAAGGGGGGTGAATACTTTTGCAAGGCATTGTGTATATATATATATATATATATATATATATATATATATATAATTTTTTCCCCTTATATATATATATATATATATATATATATATATGCAATGTTTCATATTTACATACAAGAATTAATTAAACTTTGAAGCTACAGCAGTGGTATTGCAATAGTGGTTGAAAACTCTTTACTAAGCAGGCCATTGTGACCAATCATAAGGAGCCATTGTTTAGCGACTTGCAAATAGCGGAAAGTCACTAAATAACAGAGATTTGTTTCTCATCTTGTCACAAAAATTAAGTCACAAGGAAAAGGTTACTGTTGCAGCTTTACACATACTCTACTGCAATATCAGGATTGAAATGTCATCCTTGTGTTTCTCTGGTATGAGTATACTCAGTGTATTTCTCATATTTGTTATATCAATGTATTGTGTTGTTGGCAAAACAAAAATGAAAAAGGTATGTAAGACGGGAGAGGTCGACAGCAAAAAATCTCTGTGATTTAGATGCAGATTCTTTAAAGCTCTCCAGATAAGACATGGTTTTTCATGCTGACCCTCGCAGGGGCTGTCATGGCTGGTGAGATGGCTGCGAGTGGTGAAATCCCTGCGAGTGATGAGCTGGCTCCTAGATAGGTAATTTCATATACACCCCTGGAACACCCATGTTTAGCTCATTTTTCACAACAACAACAATTATGCCATTTGTAATTATAAGCACACATTTCTAAGGTATTGTTGCACAGCCAGTGTTACTTAAATTAAAGTTTACACTTTGCTTATTTAATATAATTTATTCTTGTGTAATTTACATACAAATTTTATAATTTTGATAAATTACAATTTTCATTGTGCACATTTAGTATATGCCCCCTTAGCGAGATACCCTGTTTTTAGGGTACAAAGTGGCTTTATATAATTCTGGCGAGCATTCTCATAGAATCACACCAGCACAGTGAGCTTTAGAGAATTATTTTGTATCTTGGTGTGCACCCCCTTGTTTTTGTATTAAAATAATAGATACATAGAGTGGGTGGGAAAAAGGAAGTTAACCCCTTGAGTGCTAATGACGGCTCTGAGCCGTCACAGAGTTTCCCACTCTGGTGCTAATGACGGCTCAGAGCCGTCACTAGCACTCTCCCAACTTGAGGGAGATCTGGGGGCTCCCACCCGCTCCTACCCCGGCGATCGGTACTGCATAATGAAAGGCATCGCCGGGGCTTCCGTTTTGCATGGTGACGTCACGCGCAATAAACGTGATGACGTCACCGCGCAACTTTATTTAACATTAACAATGTAAAATATAGGAGCAGGGGGCATGCTGCTTAGAAGCCTGTATCTCAGGCATCTAAGCAGCTACAGACCCCTAAGACCCACCGTTGGAAAGGTAATCGCCTAACCTTTCCAACGGTGTAAGTCTTGGGGATCTGAAATAATAAAAAAAAAGTAAACAATTTTTTTTTTTTAAATATTAAATAAAAAAACCTTTAAGAAAACCTTAGCACCCAAAGGGTTAAAGGGATAGTAAAGTCCAAATTAAACTTTCATGATTCAGATAGGGCATGTATTTTTAAACAACTTTCTAATGTACTTTTATCATCAAATTTGCTTTGTTCTCTTGTTATTCTTAGTTGAAAGTTAAACCTAGGTAGGCTCATATGCTAATTTCTAAGCTCTTGAAGGCCGCCTCTAATTTGAATGCATTTGACAGTTTTTCTCAGCTAGAGGGCGTTAGTTCCTGTGTTTCATATAGATAACACTGTGCTTACGCCAGGGCCGTTTCTAGGGGCGGGTAGACCGGGCAGTGGCCCGGGGCACATTAGGCAGCAGTGCGGAGAACTTTAAAAAAAAACATTTTTTTTTCTTTTTAATTGTGTTAAAGTGGCAGTGCTTGCTTGATAAACTACTGGTATAGCAAATGTTAAAATACACAGATCACAAGCATATACATAAATATATAACAGAATTTATGCTTACCTGATAAATTACTTTCTCCAACGGTGTGTCCGGTCCACGGCGTCATCCTTACTTGTGGGAATATCTCTTCCCCAACAGGAAATGGCAAAGAGTCCCAGCAAAAGCTGTCCATATAGTCCCTCCTAGGCTCCGCCCACCCCAGTCATTCGACCGACGGACAGGAGGAAAAAAACAGGAGAAACTATAGGGTGCCGTGGTGACTGTAGTTAGAGAAAATAATTCATCAAACCTGATTAAAAAACCAGGGCGGGCCGTGGACCGGACACACCGTTGGAGAAAGTAATTTATCAGGTAAGCATAAATTCTGTTTTCTCCAACATTGGTGTGTCCGGTCCACGGCGTCATCCTTACTTGTGGGAACCAATACCAAAGCTTTAGGACACGGATGAAGGGAGGGAGCAAATCAGGTTACCTAAACAGAAGGCACCACGGCTTGCAAAACCTTTCTCCCAAAAATAGCCTCCGAAGAAGCAAAAGTATCAAATTTGTAAAATTTGGCAAAATTGTGCAGTGAAGACCAAGTCGCTGCCTTACATATCTGATCAACAGAAGCCTCGTTCTTGAAGGCCCATGTGGAAGCCACAGCCCTAGTAGAGTGAGCTGTGATTCTTTCAGGAGGCTGCCGTCCAGCAGTCTCGTAAGCCAATCGGATGATGCTTTTAAGCCAAAAGGAAAGAGAGGTAGAAGTCGCTTTTTGACCTCTCCTTTTACCAGAATAGACGACAAACAGAGAAGATGTTTGTCTGAACTCTTTTGTAGCTTCTAAATAGAATTTTAGAGCACGGACTACGTCTAAATTGTGTAACAAACGTTCCTTCTTTGAAACTGGATTCGGACACAAAGAAGGTACAACTATCTCCTGGTTAATATTTTTGTTGGAAACAACCTTTGGAAGAAAACCAGGCTTAGTACGCAAAACAACCTTATCTGAATGGAACACCAGATAGGGCGGAGAACACTGCAAAGCAGATAACTCAGAAACTCTTCTAGCAGAAGAAATAGCAACCAAAAACAAAACTTTCCAAGATAACAACTTAATATCTATGGAATGTAAAGGTTCAAACGGAACCCCTTGGAGAACTGAAAGAACTACATTTAAACTCCAGGGAGGAGTCAAAGGTCTGTAAACAGGCTTGATCCTAACCAGAGCCTGAACAAATGCTTGAACATCTGGCACAGCTGCCAGTCGTTTGTGTAGTAAGACAGATAACGCAGAAATCTGTCCCTTTAGATAACTCGCTGATAATCCTTTATCCAAACCTTCTTGTAGAAAGGAAAGGATCTTAGGAATTTTGATCTTATTCCATAGGAATCCCTTGGATTCACACCAGCAGATATATCTTTTCCATATTTTATGGTAAATTTTTCTAGTTACCGGTTTTCTGGCTTGAACCAGAGTATCTATCACAGAATCTGAAAACCCACGCTTTGATAGAATCAAGCGTTCAATTCCTAAGCCGTCAGCTGGAGGGAGACCAGATTTGGATGTTCGAATGGACCCTGTACAAGAAGATCCTGTCTCAAAGGTAGCTTCCATGGTGGAACCGATGACATATTCACCAGGTCTGCAAACCAAGTCCTGCGTGGCCATGCAGGAGCTATCAAGATCACCGAGGCCCTCTCCTGCTTGATCCTGGCTACCAGCCTGGGAATGAGAGGAAACGGTGGAAACACATAAGCTAGGTTGAAGGTCCAAGGCGCTACTAGTGCATCCACTAGAGTCGCCTTGGGATCCCTGGATCTGGACCCGTAGCAAGGAACCTTGAAGTTCTGACGAGACGCCATCAGATCCATGTCTGGAATGCCCCATAATTGAGTTAATTGGGCAAAGATCTCCGGGTGAAGTTCCCACTCCCCCGGATGAAATGACGACTCAGATAATCCGCCTCCCAGTTTTCCACTCCTGGGATGTTGATCGCAGATAGGTGGCAGGAGTGATACTCCGCCCATTCTATTATTTTGGTCACTTCTCTCATCGCCAGGGAACTCCTTGTTCCCCCCTGATGATTGATAAAAGCAACAGTCGTCATGTTGTCTGATTGGAATCTTATAAATCTGGCCTTTGCTAGTTGAGGCCAAGCCCTGAGAGCATTGAATATCACTCTCAGTTCCAGAATGTTTATCGGGAGAAGAGACTCTTCCCGAGACCATAGTCCCTGAGCTTTCAGGGATTCCCAGACCGCGCCCCAGCCTGCTAGACTGGCGTCGGTCGTGACGATGACCCACTCTGGTCTGCGGAAGCTCATTCCCTGGGACAGGTGGTCCAGGGTTAGCCACCAACGGAGTGAGTCTCTGGTCTTCTGATCTACTTGAATCACTGGAGACAAGTCTGTATAGTCCCCATTCCACTGTTTCAGCATGCACAGTTGTAATGGTCTTAGATGAATTCGCGCAAAAGGAACTATGTCCATTGCTGCAACCATCAACCCTACTACTTCCATGCACTGAGCTACGGAAGGACGTGGAATAGAATGAAGAACTTGACAAGCGTTTAGAAGTTTTGACTTTCTGACTTCTGTCAGGAAAATCCTCATTTCTAAAGAATCTATTATTGTTCCCAAGAAAGGAACTCTTGTCGACGGAGACAGGGAACTTTTTTCTATGTTCACCTTCCATCCGTGAGATCTGAGAAAGGCCAGAACGATGTCTTTGTGAGCCTTTGCCTTTGAGAGAGACGACGCTTGTATCAGAATGTCGTCCAAGTAAGGAACTACTGCAATGCCCCTTGGTCTTAGAACCGCTAGAAGGGACCCGAGTACCTTTGTGAAAATCCTTGGAGCAGTGGCTAACCCGAATGGGAGGGCCACAAACTGGTAATGTTTGTCCAGAAAAGCGAACCTTAGGAACTGATGATGATCCTTGTGGATAGGGATATGTAGATACGCATCCTTTAGATCCACGGTAGTCATAAATTGACCTTCCTGGATTGTAGGTAGAATCGTTCGAATGGTCTCCATTTTGAACGATGGAACCCTGAGAAATTTGTTTAGGATCTTTAAATCCAGAATTGGTCTGAAAGTTCTCTCTTTTTTGGGAACTACAGATTTGAGTAAAATCCCATTCCCTGTTCCGCCGTTGGAACTGGGTGTATCACTCCCATTTTTAACAGGTCTTCTACACAATGTAAAAATGCCTGTCTCTTTATTTGGTTTGAGGATAAGTGAGACATGTGGAACCTTCCCCTTGGGGTAGTTCCTTGAATTCCAGAAGATAACCCTGAGAGACTTTTTCTAGTGCCCAGGGATCCTGAACATCTCTTGCCCAAGCCTGAGCAAAGAGAGAGAGTCTGCCCCCTACTAGATCCGGTCCCGGATCGGGGGCTACTCCTTCATGCTGTTTTGTTAGCAGCAGCAGGCTTCTTGGCCTGTTTACCCTTGTTCCAGCCTTGCATCGGTTTCCAGGCTGGTTTGGTTTGTGAAGCATTACCCTCTTGTTTAGAGGATGCGGAATTAGAGGCCGGTCCATTCCTGAAATTGCGAAAGGAACGAAAATTAGACTTATTCTTGGCTTTGAAAGGCCTATCTTCTGGGAGGGCGTGGCCCTTTCCCCCAGTGATGTCTGAGATAATCTCTTTCAATTCTGGCCCAAAGAGAGTTTTACCCTTGAAGGGGATATTAAGCAATTTTGTCTTGGAAGATACATCCGCTGACCAAGACTTTAGCCAAAGCGCTCTGCGCGCCACAATTGCAAACCCTGAATTTTTCGCCGCTAATCTAGCTAATTGCAAAGCGGCATCTAAAATAAAAGAATTAGCCAACTTAAGTGCGTGAACTCTGTCCATAACCTCCTCATACGGAGTCTCTCTACTGAGCGACTTTTCTAGTTCCTCGAACCAGAACCACGCTGCTGTAGTGACAGGAACAATGCACGAAATGGGTTGCAGAAGGTAACCTTGCTGTACAAAAATCTTTTTAAGCAAACCCTCCAATTTTTTATCCATAGGATCTTTGAAAGCACAATTATCCTCGATAGGAATAGTAGTGCGCTTGTTTAGAGTAGAAACTGCCCCCTCGACCTTAGGGACTGTCTGCCATAAGTCCTTTCTGGGGTCGACCATAGGAAATAATTTCTTAAATATAGGAGTGGGGACAAAAGGTATGCCGGGCTTCTCCCACTCCTTATTCACTATGTCCGCCACCCGTTTGGGTATAGGAAAAGCGTCGGGTGCACCGGAACCTATAGGAACTTGTCCATCTTGCATAATTTTTCTGGAATGACCAGGTTGTCACAATCATCCAGAGTAGATAACACCTCCTTAAGCAGTGCGCGGAGATGCTCTAATTTAAATTTAAATGTCACAACATCAGGTTCAGCCTGTTGAGAAATTTTTCCTGAATCTGAAATTTCCCCATCTGACAAAACCTCCCTCATGGCCCCTTCAGATTGGTGTGAGGGTATGACAGAGCAATTATCATCAGCGCCCTCCAGCTCTTCAGTGTTTAAAACAGAGCAATCGCGCTTTCTCTGATATGTAGGCATTTTGGATAAAATATTTGCTATGGAGTTATCCATTACTGCCGTCAACTGTTGCATAGTAATAAGCATTGGCGCGCTAGAAGTACTAGGGGCCTCCTGCGTGGGCAAAACTGGCGTAGACACAGAAGGAGATGATGTAGAACTATGTCTACTCCCTTCATCTGATGAAACATCTTGGGCAATTTTACTATCTGTGGCAGTACTGTCCTTACTTTGTTTGGACGCTATGGCACAATTATCACACAATTTTGAAGGGGGAGACACATTGACTTTCATACATATAGAACATAGCTTATCTGAAGGTACAGACATGTTAAACAGGCTTAAACTTGTCAATAAAGCACAAAAACCGTTTTAAAACAAAAACGTTACTGTCTCTTTAAATTTTAAACAGAGCACACTTTATTACTGAATATGTGAAAAAGTATGAAGGAATTGTTCAAAATTTACCAAATTTTCACCACAGTGTCTTAAAGCATTAAAGTATTGCACACCAAATTTCAGAGCTTTAACCCTTAAAATAAAGAAACCGGAGCCGGTTACAGTTTTAACCCCTCTACAGTCCCAGCTACAGCCTTTGCTGCGACTTTACCAAACCCAGGGGGGAATACGATACCAAATGAAGCCTTCTAGGAACCTTTCCAACTACTTTCAGATCCACACACATGCATCTGCATGTCTTGCTCTCAAAAGTAACTGCGCAGTAATGGCGCGAAAATGAGGCTCAGCCTACAACTGGGAAGGCCCTTCCTGACTGGAAAGGTGTCTAACTCAGTGCCTGCCGTTAAAAAACGTTCCCCAAGCTTATAAGTGTGAATTTCAAGCATAAACATGTATACAATGCTCAAATAAAGCAATCGATTTTGCCCATAAAAGTGTCTACCAGTTTTACAGCCCATATTAAGCCCTTTATTCTGTTTGAGACTAAGAAAATGGCTTACCGGTCCCCATGAGGGGAAATGACAGCCTTCCAGCATTACACAGTCTTGTTAGAAATATGGCTAGTCATACCTTAAGCAGAAAAGTCTGCTAACTGTTTCCCCCAACTGAAGTTACTTCATCTCAACAGTCCTATGTGGAAACAGCAAACGATTTTAGTTACTGCTGCTAAAATCATCTTCCTCTCACAAACAGAACTCTTCATCTTTTTCTGTTTCAGAGTAAATAGTACATACCAGCACTATTTTAAAATAACAAACTCTTGATAGTAGAATAAAAAACTACAACTAAACACCACATACTCTTAACCATCTCCGTGGAGATGTTGCCTGTGCAACGGCAAAGAGAATGACTGGGGTGGGCGGAGCCTAGGAGGGACTATATGGACAGCTTTTGCTGGGACTCTTTGCCATTTCCTGTTGGGGAAGAGATATTCCCACAAGTAAGGATGACGCCGTGGACCGGACACACCAATGTTGGAGATATATATATATATATATATATATATATATATACTGTGTGTGTGTGTGTGTGTGTGTGTATATATATATATATATATATATATATATATATATATATATATATATATATATATATATATATATATATATATATATATTTGAAAGGAAGCTGTTATGTTAATTGGCTGCATTGGATGTCAATCATACTAATGGAGCAACAAGATCACAAAGGGGGCGTGTTAAGACTGGATAACTACTTAGAGCTAAAACTGAAAGTAAAAAGGAGAGGAATCACCCCGAGGAAAGCAGTCTCCTATCTCACTGATCTGTGTCACTAAAGAGGTGATATTTTATGCATACATGGTCTTTACATAATGATATGTACAGATTTTTTGTTTTACTGAGCTAATTAAAAAATGTGCTTTATAAAACTTGGGTTTTCACATGCTAAGGAACAGGTTTTCTGTTAAGGACTGTTGAATAAAAAAAAATCTTTTTGACATGCTTTTTTCTTTGTATTTATTTACTTATTTTTTATTAAAGGTTAAAGGGACAGTATACACTAATTTTCATATAACTGCATGTAATAGACACTACTATAAAGAATAGGATGCACAGATACTAATATAAAAATCCAGTATAAAACTGTTTAAAAACTTATAAGCGCTCAGTTTAGCTCTGTTGAAAAGGTAGCTGGAAAGCCCACTGCAAGTGGGAAATAAGACACACCCCTCCCCCTTCTTTTGCATATGAAAAGACCCTTTACATAAACAGGAGCAAGCTGGAGTAGGTATCTGATGGTATTCTCATAAAACTTTGGGGCTTGGTTAGGAGTCTGAAAATCAGAGCAATGTTATTTAAAAATAAGCAAAACTATACATTTAAAAAAAAAAAAAAAAAAAAAAACAACAACAACTTTATGGGCTATATAAATAGATCATCTACAAAATATTTATGCAAAGAAAAAAATAGTGTATAATGTCCCTTTAATAGTGATGGGCGTGTGTATGTGTCATTTACTCCATAATGACAATGGCAAGTTTTCACAAACTCACATGTGAGTGCTTGTGTCTGCTATTACTGCCTGAGTGTGTGTTTGTGTGTGTGCCTATCTATCACTGCCTGTGTGTGTGTATCTGCCTATTACTGCCTGAGTGTGTGTGTGTATGTCTATCCCTGCCTGTGTGTGCATGTCTCTGTCTATTACTGCCTGTGTGTGTATGTCTATCTATCTCTGCCTGTGTGTGAATGTCTCTGTCTATTACTGACTGTGTGTGCATGTCTCTGTCTATTACTGTCTGTGTGTGAATGTCTTTGTCTATTACTGCCTGTGAGTGCATATCTCTGTCTATTACTGACTGTGTGTGCATGTCTCTGTCTATTACTGTCTGTGTGTGAATGTCTTTGTCTATTACTGCCTGTGAGTGCATGTCTCTGTCTGTCACTGCCTGTGTGTGCATGTCTCTGTCTCTTACTGCCTGTATGTGCATGTTTGTCTATTACTGCCTGTGAGTGCATGTCTCTGTCTATTACTGTTTGTGTGTGCACGTGTCTGTCTATTACTGTCTGTGTGTGCATATCTCTGTCTATTACTGCCTGTGAGTGCTTGTCTCTGTCTATTACTGTCTGTGAGTGCATGTCTCTGTCTATTACTGTCTGTGAGCACATGTCAATGTCTATTACTGTCTGTGAGCGCATGTCAATGTCTATTACTGTCTGTGTGTGCATGTCTCTGTCTATTACTGCCTGTGAGTGCATGTCTCTGTCTATTACTGCCTGTGAGTGCATATCTCTGTTTATTACAGTCTGTGAGTGCATGTCTCAGTCTATTACTGTCTGTGAGTGCATATCTCTGTCTATTACTGCCTGTGAGTGCATGTCTCTGTTTATTACTGTCTGTGAGTGCATGTCTCAGTCTATTACTGTCTGTGAGTGCATATCTCTGTCTATTACTGCCTGTGTGTGCATGTCACTGTCTATTACTACCTGTGAGTGCATGTCTCTGTTTATTACTGTCTGTGAGTGCATGTCTCTGTCTATTACTGCCTGTGAGTGCATGTCTCTGTTTATTACTGTCTGCGAGTGCATGTCTCAGTCTATTACTGTCTGTGAGTGCATATCTCTGTCTATTACTGCCTGTGAGTGCATGTCTCTGTTTATTACTGTCTGTGAGTGCATGTCTCAGTCTATTACTGTCTGTGAGTGCATATCTCTGTCTATTACTGTCTGTAAGTGCATATCTCTGTCTATTACTGCCTGTGTGTGCATGTCACTGTCTATTACTACCTGTGAGTGCATGTCTCTGTTTATTACTGTCTGTGAGTGCATGTCTCTGTCTATTACTGCCTGTGAGTGCATGTCTCTGTTTATTACTGTCTGTGAGTGCATGTCTCAGTCTATTACTGTCTGTGAGTGCATATCTCTGTCTATTACTGCCTGTGACTGCATGTCTCTGTTTATTACTGTCTGTGAGTGCATGTCTCTGTTTATTACTGTCTGTGAGTGCATGTCTCAGTCTATTACTGTCTGTGAGTGCATATCTCTGTCTATTACTGCCTGTGTGTGCATGTCGCTGTCTATTACTACCTGTGAGTGCATATCTCTGTCTATTACTGCCTGTGAGTGCATATCTCTGTTTATTACTGTCTGTGAGTGCATATCTCTGTCTATTACTGTCTGTAAGTGCATATCTCTGTCTATTACTGCCTGTGTGTGCATGTCGCTGTCTATTACTACCTGTGAGTGCATATCTCTGTCTATTACTGCCTGTGAGTGCATATCTCTGTTTATTACTGTCTGTGAGTGCATATCTCTGTCTATTACTGTCTGTGAGTGCATGTCTCTGTTTATTACTGTCTGTGAGCGCATGTCTCATTCTATTACTGTCTGTGAGTGCATATCTTTGTCTATTACTGTCTGTGAGTGCATATCTCTGTCTATTACTGCCTGTGTGTGCATGTCGCTGTCTATTACTGCCTGTGTGTATAGTATATTTTAAAAATAAACAGCTATTATAGTTCTTTATCAAATTTTGTAAAAAACAAATTGTTATAACTTTTCTAAATAATTGTAATAGACCCCTAAATATGTTCCAAATGCACCCAGTGACATATTGCAATCCTTTAGAAAATCTTACCTGATTACTTTTTTGCAAAGTTCAACTTTAGAGTCTATCGGAAGTTTTGTCGATACATTTTGGATAAGAATTTAAAGGGATTGATATGCATTAAACAAATAAATATGCATAGCTATAAGAAAAGTATAAATATAATGGCAATTAGTAAAAGATATAAAGATATTTTAGATAATATCAATATATTTGGAAAAAAACATTGTAGTAGAAATTTAAAGGGATAGGAAAGTCAAAATTAAACTTTCATAATTCAGGATACACCATAGAATTTTATGACAATTCTATTATTCTTGTTTACTTGGTATCCATTGTTGAAAAGCATATGTACATATCCTTAGCAGCAGCAATGTACTACTAGGAGCTAACTGGTGGTCGGCTGCAACACGCATTTGTGTCTTGTCATTTGCTCACCAGATGTGTTCAGCTAGGTCCCAGTAGTGCACTGCTGCTTTGGAGCTGACCTCTAAATGACAGAGTGACATGCAAGGTCTAGGAGGGGGACTTTAGAATCTGTGAGGGGGCACATTTTGGAATTTTGCCCTGGGAGCCAGATTCTCTAGAAACGGCCCTGGCTCACGCACGTGAAGTTAAGAGTCAGCACTAATTGCCTGAAATGCAAGTCTGTCAAAAGATCTGAGATAAGGAGGCAGTCTGCAGAAGCTTAGATACAAGGTCATTACGGAGGTAAAAAGTACATTTCTATAACAGTGTTGGTTATACAAAACTGGGGAATGGTAAACAAAGGGATTAAAATAAAGGGATTTTTTTAAAAAAACTACATTTTTGGTGTTTTTTGGTGTTTACTATCCCTTTAATGATTTCAGTACAAGATCATTTAGCAAAAAAAAAAAAAATAGCTAACATAAATAGAATGATAAATGTGCTGTTATTATAGAGCAGTAAAGACATATTAATTGTGTACAGTACAGTTAAGTATGGCTTTATGAGATATGCTTTGCAATGAGAAACTTCAGTATCTCTTGAGATAGTTCTATAAACATTAGTTTGTCTGAATAAAGAATATCACCAACTACAACTAACGTGTTCAGTCATTTACAATCAAGGTAACAAAAAAAAAAAAAAAACACTACATTTCTTTACATAAAAATCTGAAGGTTTGTAATAATTTTATTGCATTTATTGTACTCAGGAAATTGTGACATGTTTCAACAGTCTATTATTAGGTAACTACAAATGTGTTCATATAAATCGCATTGCATATGAACACATTTGTAGTTACCTAATAACTACATAGTTTATCCCATCTTCTGTTTGAGCCAATGGCAGACATACCATTTCATTTCTTTGTTATGCTAATGCTTCTTAAGAGGTTTTTAAGAAGGTGGAATCAGGGGACTAAGTGCATTTCAGAAAATGAGAAAGTATGTTCTGGAGAAAGCAAGAACATTTATGGCAGGTTTTTTTTTATACATTTTCTTGGTATGTTTTTCCCTTTTCATTACATCAGAAGACAGGAAAGCAGTTTTCCCAACAAGTCACCTACAGATAACCAAAAGCAAGCATACCTAGGTAGTTTCAGGAGCAGCAATGCACTACTGGTAGCTAGCTACTGATTGGTGGCTTCATATATATTCCTCTTGTCACTGGATCTCCAGATGTGTTCAGCTAGCTCCCAGTACTGCATTACTGCGTATTCAACAAAGTATACCAAGAAAATGAAGCAAATTTGATAATAGAAGTAAATTGAAAAGTTGTGTAAAATTATATCTTATATCTGAACCACGAAAGGAAAAAAAAAAGTTCCATTCTCCCGAACTAAAAGCAGCAAAAGATTAAGGGCTAGATTACAAGTGGAGCACTAAATTATTTGCCCATTTGCGGGAGCACAATAATTAACCAGCCATTACAAGTAGCTGGGAATTGCTACCCCAAGCTCGCGGTAGCAATTAGTGCTCCAAAAGTTAACCAGAGATTAGATATCTGGTTAATTTTCAGAAGGTGCCCAAAATGCCCTCAAAAGAGAGGGCATTGTAATTTTTTATTAAAAAAAACGAGCATTTTTTTTTAAATAAACAAGACTGCACTAGGCAGTTTTGGGGCTTTAAAAAATGGTGGGAGTGGGGTGTTAGAAAAAAAGGCACTGAAAAGCGCCTTTACATTGCGGTCTATGGGAACTGTGTGTTCCCATAGACCGCAATATAAATATATATGTACTAGGCGTTAAGCCTGCCCAGAGGGCAGTCTATTTATTTTTTAAGCTACAGATGTAGCAACACTCTATTTTGTAAAGTCTGCTTTTATATAAATATTTAAGTTACAGGTGTAGCAATACTGTATTTTTATGGACTGCTGTCCTAAATATTAAAAAAATATTTTATATATATTTATATAATAAACTACAGGTATAGCAACACCCTATTTGGTCACACTTATTTTAAATATATAAGCTAAAGGTGTATCGACACCCTATTTGGACGGACTACTGTCCTAAATGGTGCTCTGACAAAATGCCGACAGACTATTGGCCAACAGCATTCTGTCCGACGGACAGAATGCCGAAGCATGTTCCAAGTTCAGCCGAGGGCAGATACGCTCCAGAGTGCTCTGTTCTAATCGGAGCCTTGGGCGCCGCAACCGTCTCTGGGAACCTAACCATGGGTCCCAGCCCGCACGTCTTGTAATTCTCTGTCTGGGAATTATCTATCTATCGAATCTATCTATCTATTTATTTATCTATCTATCGAATCTATCTATCGAATTTAGCTATCTATCAAATCTATTTATCTATCTAATCTATCTGTCTATCGAATCGATCTATCTATCTATCTATCTATCTATCTATCTATCTATCTATCTATCTTGTGGCCGAACTGTTATCTGACAGCCACTTGTCTGTCAGACTATTATTCGTCAGCCAAATGTCCGTTGGCTAACAGTCTGGCCACGGTCCTAAATATATCCAAAATTGCTGCTCTTCAAATTATGTCTACTTTGAGTATATTTCTTTGTAAACAACATTTTTATTAAAACAGGCATCACTTCTAGTTAATGAGGCCTACTTATCAAGCCGTCAACTGTGCTGCATTCGATGGCACCAATACGCTCACCTGACATCGCCTAACATCGCGGTTGCGGACCTGAATACGCTCTCCATATTTAACAATAAAGCTGTCAAAAAGCCATGCACCAAGTACGGGGCGATGAGCAGCGGATTGTTGTTAACTAACAGTCATCGATCTCGCTGCTATTCGGCTTTTTCACAGCTTTATTTGTATACTGTCACTAAACACAGCCACTATACTAAACTGTTCAACCCCTATCCCGTTGCTCCCGGACCCCACCGCAACTCTAATAAAATTATTAACCCCTATCCCGCCACTCCTGGACCCCACCGCAACTCTAATAAAATTATTAACCCCTATCCCGCCACTCCTGGACCCCACCGCAACTCTAATAAAATTATTAACCCCTATCTCTCGCTCTCGGACCCCGCCGCCACCTACATTATGTTCTTAACCCTTATCCCGCCGCTCCTGGAGCCCACTGCAACTAAATAAAGTTATTAACCCCTAAACAGCCAGCCTCCCACATCGCCATAAACTAAATTAACCTATTAACCCCTAAACCTAACAACCCGCTAACTGTACATTAAATATTAACTCATCCCTATCTCATAATAGATTTAAACTTACCTTTAAAATTAAATTAAACTATATTAAACTAATAATTAATCTACACTAACTATTATACTAAATTACATTAAACTACAAATTAAATTAACTATATTATATATTTAAACACCTAACCCTACTCAAATAATTTAAATCTACACTAAAAAATTACTAAGTTACAAAAAACTAACAACTAAGTTACAGAAAATAACAAACACTAAGTTACACAAAATAAAAAAGAAATTATCAAAGATTTAAAATAATTACACCTAATCTAAAAGCCCTATGAAAATAAAAAAGCCCCCCCCAAAGTAAAAAAAACCCTTAAAAGGGCCTTTTGCAGGGCATTACCCCAAAGAAATCAGCTCTTTTACCTGTAAATAAAAAATACAAATACCCCCACAACAGTAAAACCCACCACCCACACAACCAACCCCCCAAATAAAAACCTAATCTAAAAAAACCTAAGCTCCCCATTGCCCTGAAAAGGGCATTTGGATGGGCATTGCCCTTAAAAGGGCATTTAGCTCTATTGCAGCCCAAACCCCTAATCTAAAAATAAAACCCACCCAATAAACCCTTAAAAAATCCTAACACTACCCCCTGAAGATCCACTTACAGTTTTGAAGATCCGACATCCATCCTCCAAGAACCCGGCAGAAGTCTTCTTCCAAGCGGCCGAAGTCTTTATTCAAGCCTGCAGAAGTCTTCACCCAGATGGCATCTTCTATCTTCATCCATCCGGCGTGGAGCAGGTCCATCTTCAAGACATCCGACGCGGAGCATCCTCTTCTTCCGACGACTACCCGACGAATGAAGGTTCCTTTAAGTGACGTCATCCAAGATGGTGTCCCTTAGATTCCGATTGGCTGATAGAATTCTATCAGCCAATCAGAATTAAGGTTAAAAAAAATCCTATTGGCTGATGCAATCAGCCAATAGGGTTGAACTTCAATCCTATTGGCTGATCCAATTAGCCAATAGGATTGAACTTGCATTCTATTGGCTGATTGGAATAGCCAATAGAATGTGAGCTCAATCCTATTGGCTGATTTAGTGTTAGGTTTTTTAAGGGTTTATTGGGTGGGTTTTAGTTTTAGATTAGGGTTTGGGCTACAATAGAGCTAAATGCCCTTTTAAGGGCAATGCCCATCCAAATGCCCTTTTCAGGGCAATGGGGAGCTTAGGTTTTTTTAGTTAGTTTTTTATTTGGGGGGGTTGGTTGTGTGGGTGGTGGGTTTTACTGTTGGGTGGTACAGGTAAAAGAGCTGATTTCTTTGGGGCAATGCCCCACAAAAGGCCCTTTTAAGGGCTATTTGTAGTTTATTGTAGGTTAGGGTTTTTTTTTTTATTTTGGGGGGCTTTTTATTTTCATAGGTGTAATTAGTTTAAAGCTTTGATAATTTCTTTTTTATTTTGTGTAACTTAGTGTTTATTTTTTTGTAATTTAGTGTTTATTATTTTTTGTAACTTAGTTGTTAGTTTTTTGTAATTTAGTAATTTTTTAGTGTAGATTTAAATTATTTGAGTAGGGTTAGGTGTTTAAATATATAATATAGTTAATTTAATTTGTAGTTTAATGTAATTTAGTATAATAGTTAGGATAGATGAATTATTAGTTTAATATAGTTTAATGTAATTTTAGTATAATAGTTAGGGTAGGTTAATTATTAGTTTAATATAGTTTAACATAGTTTAATTTAAATCTAAAGGTAAGTTTAAATTTATTATAAGATAGGGATGAGTTAATATTTAATATAAAGTTAGCGGGTTGTTAGGTTTAGGGCTTAATAGTTTAATTTAGTTTATGGCGATGTGGGGGGCTGGCGGTTTTGGGGTTAATTGGTTTAGTTAGTGGTAGTGATGTGGGAGGCCAGGGGTTTAGGGGTTATTACATTTATTTAGTTGCGGTGGGCTCCGGGAGCGGCGGGATAGGGTTTAATATATTTATTTAGTTGCGGCGGGGTCCGGGAGCGGTGAGATAGGGGTTAATAACATTATGTAGGTGGCTGCGATGTTGGGGCGGCAGATTTGGGGGTGTTTAGACTCAGGGCTTATGTTAGGGTGTTAGGTGTAAACATTACTGGTTTTCTCCCATAGAAATCAATGGGATATCTGGCAGCATCGAACATAAGCTTTCGCTGCTTTCAGACTCCCATTGATTCCTATGGCATCCGCCGCCTCCAGTGCGGTGGAGTGAAAACCAGGTACGATGGGCCGGAATAGTGGCGAGCGTACCTGGTAGGAATTTGTTAACTAGCAAAAGTAGTCAGATAGTGCCGAATTTGCATTCGGGACATCTGTAATGACGTAAGCATCGATCTGTGTCGGACTGAGACCTGCAGATCTTATGTTACGTCACAGATTTCAACTTTTGCAGGTCTGTAGGCTTTGATAACTAAGGGGAATCAGGCTCTCCACAATTACGCTGCGGAATTCCAGCGTATTTGTGGTTGACGGCTTGATAAATAGGCCTCAATAAGTCTTGTTCTTGTCTGTCTATGATTTTAACTTTTGCATCAGCAGAGCTTTTTACCCGAGAGAAAGCTACATATAGCTGTCCCTGGCTGAAAACAGGCTCAGGCACATAGATGCCAACTCTATCTAAAGTTTGAAAATTGTCTTCTTCGTAATACAAAAGGAAGTTCTGTATTACTTAGGGCTAAGTCTATTCAAGGAATAAAGACATTTTGCCTTCAGCTGTACCTGTTAATACTTGAGCAATAATTAAATTTTTACGTAAAGCTTTCACAACCAATCTGGTACCATTACAAATACCTTTTTAGTGTTAAGGTACGCAAAAGCATAATAATACTGCCAATTTTAAAATTTAGTTTATGAACTGACATTCCAGAAGGAGCAAATTCATTTAAAAATTCAACTGGATAATTATCCCTATCTTCCTGTGATTCATCATCAATAGAATCAGTGCTTAAATAAGTAGAGGTTTCACCTTCTAACAAACAGACGGCTAGATTTAGAGTTTGGCGGTAGCCGTCAAAACCAGCGTTAGAGGCTCCTAACGCTGGTTTTTACCGCCCGCTGGTATTTGGAGTCAGTCAGGAAAGGGTCTAACGCTCACTTTCCAGCCGCGACTTTTCCATACCGCAGATCCCCTTACGTCAATTGCGTATCCTATCTTTTCAATGGGATCTTTCTAAAGCTGGTATTTAGAGTCTTGGCTGAAGTGAGCGTTAGAACTCTAACGACAAAACTCCAGCCGCAGAAAAAAGTCAGGAGTTAAGAGCTTTATGGGCTAACACCGGTTCATAAAGCTCTTAACTACTGTGCTCTAAAGTACACTACCACCCATAAACTACCTATGTACCCCTAAACCGAGGTCCCCCCACATCGCCGCCACTCTATTAAAATTTTTTAACCCCTAATCTGCCGACCGCACACCGCCGCCACCTATGTTATCCCTATGTACCCCTAATCTGCTGCCCCTAATACCGCCGACATCTACATAATATTTATTAACCCCTAATCTGCCCCCCCAACGTCGCCTCCACCTACCTACACTTATTAACCCCTAATCCGCCTCACTGCCGCCTCAATAACCCTATAATAAATAGTATTAACCCCCAATCTGCCCTCCCTAACATCGCCGCCACCTAACTTCAAGCATTAACCCCTAATCTGCCGACCGGACCTCACCGCTACTCTAATAAATTTTTTAACCCCTAAAGCTAATTCTAACCCTAACCCTAACACCCCCTTAAATTAAATATAATTTAAATCTAACGAAATAAATTAACTCTTATTAAATAAATTATTCCTATTTAAAGCTAAATACTTACCTGTAAAATAAACCCTAATATAGCTACAATATAAATTATAATTATATTGTAGCTATTTTAGGATTTATATTTCTTTTACAGGCAACTTTGTATTTATTTTAACCAGGTACAATAGCTATTGTTATTTACTATTTAATAGCTACCTAGTTAAAATAATTACAAAATTACCTGTAAAATAAATCCTAACCTAAGTTACAATTAAACCTAACACTACACTATCAATAAATAAATTAAATAAACTACCTACAATTATCTACAATTAAACCTAACACTACACTATCAATAAATTAATTAAATACAATACCTACAAATAAATACAATGAAATAAACTAACTAAGTACAAAAAATAAAAAAGAACTAAGTTACAAAAAATAAAAAAATATTTACAAACATTAGAAAAATATTACAACAATTTGAAACTAATTACACCTACTATAAGCCCCCTAATAAAATAACAAAGACCCCCAAAATAAAAAAATGCCCTACCCTATTCTAAAATTAAAATAGAAAAGCTCTTTTACCTTACCAGCCCTGAAAAGGGCCCTTTGCGGGGCATGCCTCAAAAAATTCAGCTCTTTTGCCTGTAAAAAAAAACATACAATACCCCCCCCAACATTTACAACCCACCACCCACATACCCCTAATCTAACCAAAACCCCCCTTAAATAAACCTAACACTAAGCCCCTGAAGATCTCCCTACCTTGTCTTCACCATGCCGGGTTCACCGATCGATCCAGAAGAGCCTCCGATGTCTTGATCCAAGCCCAAGCGGGGGGCTGAAGATGTCCATGATCCGGCTGAAGTCTTCATCCAAGCCGGAGCTGAAGAGGTCCATGATCCGACTGAAGTCTTCTATCAAGCGGGATCTTTAATCTTCTTTCTTCCGGATCCATGTAGTTCATCCCGCCGACGCGGAACATCCATCTTCACCGACGACTTCCCGACGAATGACGGTTCCTTTAAGGGACGTCATCCAAGATGGCATCCCTCGAATTCCGATTGGCTGATAGGATTCTATCAGCCAATCGGAATTAAGGTAGGAAAATTCTGATTGGCTGATGGAATCAGCCAATCAGATTCAAGTTCAATCCGATTGGCTGATCCAATTAGCCAATCAGATTGAGCTCGCATTCTATTGGCTGTTCCGATCAGCCAATAGAATGCGAGCTCAATCTGATTGGCTGATCGGATCAGCCAATCGGATTGAACTTGAATCTGATTGGCTGATTCCATCAGCCAATCAGAATTTTCCTACCTTAATTCCGATTGGCTGATAGAATCCTATCAGCCAATCGGAATTCGAGGGATGCCATCTTGGATGACGTCCCTTAAAGGAACCGTCATTCGTCGGGAAGTCGTCGGTGAAGATGGATGTTCCGCGTCGGCGGGATGAACTACATGGATCCGGAAGAAAGAAGATTGAAGATG
Organism: Bombina bombina; assembly: GCF_027579735.1. Taxonomy (NCBI): domain Eukaryota; kingdom Metazoa; phylum Chordata; class Amphibia; order Anura; family Bombinatoridae; genus Bombina; species Bombina bombina. Next base: position 991,874,920 of record NC_069503.1, read on the forward strand.
CTGCTTGATAGAAGACTTAAGTCGGATCATGGACCTCTTCAGCTCCCGCTTGGATGAAGACTTCAGCCGGATCATGGACATCTTCAGCCCCCCGCTTGGGCTTGGATCAAGACATCGGAGGCTCTTCTGGATCGATCGGTGAACCCGGCGTGGTGAAGACAAGGTAGGGAGATCTTCAGGGGCTTAGTGTTAGGTTTATTTAAGGGGGGTTTGGGTTAGATTAGGAGTATGTGGGTGGTGGGTTGTAATGTTGGGGGGGGTATTGTATGTTTTTTTTTACAGGCAAAAGAGCTGAATTCTTTGGGGTATGCCCCACAAAAGGCCCTTTTAAGGGCTGGTAAGGTAAAAGAGCTTTTCTATTTTAATTTTAGAATAGGGTAGGGCATTTTTTTATTTTGGGGGGCTTTGTTATTTTATTAGGGGGCTTAGAGTAGGTGTAATTAGCTTAAAATTGTTGTAATATTTTTATTATGTTTGTAATTAATTTTTTTATTTTTTGTAACAGCTTTTTTTATTTTTTGTACTTTAGTTAGTTTATTTAATTGTATTTAATTGTAGGTATTTTATTTAATTTATTTATTGATAGTGTAGTGTTAGGTTTAATTGTAGATAATTGTAGGTATTTTATTTAATTAATTTATTGCTAGTGTAGTGTTAGGTTTAATTGTAACTTAGGTTAGGATTTATTTTACAGGTAATTTTTTAATTATTTTAACTAGGTAGCTATTAAATAGTTATTAACTATTTAATAGCTATTGTACCTGGTTAAAATAAATACAAAGTTGCCTGTAAAATAAATATTAATCCTAAAATAGCTACAATATAATTATTATTTATATTGTAGCTACATTAGGGTTTATTTTACAGGTAAGTATTTAGCTTTAAATAGGAATAATTTATTTAATAAGAGTTAATTTATTTCGTTAGATTTAAATTATATCTAACTTAGGGGGTGTTAGGGTTAGGGTTAGACTTAGCTTTAGGGGTTAAAAAATTTATTATAGTAGCGGTGAGGTCCGGTCGGCAGATTAGGGGTTAATACTTGAAGTTAGGTGTCGGCGATGTTAGGGAGGACAGATTAGGGGTTAATACTATTTATTATAGGGTTAGTGAGGCGGATTAGGGGTTAATACATTTATTATAGTAGCGGTGAGGTCCGGTCGGCAGATTAGGGGTTAATTATTGTAGGTAGGTGGAGGCGACGTTGTGGGGGGCAGATTAGGGGTTAATAAATATAATATAGGGGTCGGCGGTGTTAGGGGCAGCAGATTAGGGGTTCATAGGGATAACGTAGGTTGCGGCGGTGTACGGAGCGGCAGATTAGGGGTTAATAATAAAATGCAGGGGTCAGCGATATCGGGGGCAGCAGATTAGGGGTTAATAAGTGTAAGGTTAGGGGTGTTCAGACTCGGGGTACATGTTAGGGTGTTAGGTGCAGACTTAGGAAGTGTTTCCCCATAGGAAACAATGGGGCTGCGTTAGGAGCTGAACGCTGCTTTTTTGCAGGTGTTTGGGTTTTTTTCAGCTCAAACTGCCCCATTGTTTCCTATGGGGGAATCGCGCACGAGCACGTTTTTGAAGATGGCCGCGTCCGTAAGCACCACTGGTATCGAGAGTTGCAGTGGCGGTAAATATGCTATATGCTCCTTTTTTGGAGCCTAACGCAGCCATTCTGTGAACTCTAAATACCAGCGGTATTTAAAAGGTGCGGGGGGGAAAAGCATGCATTAGCTACGCGGGTCGTTACCGACAAAACTCTAAATCTAGCCGTAAGAATTTCTTCATTGATCTTTTCAACATCACTATTTTTTTGGACATAAAATTGCCATTTTGGCAAACTTAAAAGCATCAAAATCTTTTAACTGTTCACCAAAAATGTCCTTTACAATGGAATCTTTGCAGATCCTTTGAGATGGAATTTCAAAGATATGTTCATGAAAGCCAGGCTCGTTTGTCAGTATTCCATTTTCCAGCTTTAAAAGTCAAGAACTAAACTCAGGATCAACTGATCTTACATTATTTGTCAGCTTCAAAAGCTTAAATGTATGCCAGAGTGGATTGAATTCTATTCTGGCTTCAACTATAGCTGATCTACTTCCATGTGCAACAACAGGAAGAGTTTGTCTGAAATCACCACCAAGAAGAATTGTTTTTCCTCCAAAAGGTTTGTTGTTATTCATCAACTCTTGAAGGAGTTTGTTGATGCATCTGAGTGCATCACTGGAAGACATAGTAGATTCATCCCAAATAATAATCTTTGCAGTACGGATCTTTTGTGCATCATTAGAGGTTTGCCTCATGGAAGAGGTTGAAGCATCCAACAAAGGAACTGGCAACTTAAACTGTGAGTGGTATGTTCGTCCATTTTCAAGCAAATTTGCTCCAATACCTGTTAAAGCAACTGGTAATGCTACCTCACTATTTCCTCTAAATGTCCTCAACAAAGTCTTGTATAGGTAGGTTTTACCACTACCACCAAGACCATCAAGGATATAACACCTTTGTGGTAAAGTGTCATTTTCTGATGCAGCAATGATTTCTTCAAAACTTTATCTTTGAAGGTCATTAAAAGAGGCCTTCATTTTGACTCCAGCATAACTTTCAAAAGAAGCATCATAGAGGCCTCTGGGATATTCTGGTAAATTGTTTGGAGGATTTGGTAAACCAAAATCCTGACAATTTTTTCCATTAACAATCAAGATATCCTGAATAACTCTAAGTGTATAATTTAAACAACTTTGACACTCTGGTATGAGTCTTCAAAGAGTTTTTCTTTGTACTTTTTGAAAAGCTCTTTAGCATTTGGTGCAGATGCTAAAGCACAAATATGAGCAAAAAGCTCTCTAAGCAGTCGAGGCATCATTTTACTTGCAGCTTCATCAAGAGTAAAGTCCCATAATTGATCATCTTCAAAAAGACAAAGTATTTGAGATGCTTCTTTAAATGTGTAAAATTGAACACCATCAACTGTTCGGATATCTTCAAAAGAAGTTGCTCCTTTAACATTAAGTAAAAGCAATTGTAAACAAAATCTCTTAACATCTGAAGTTAAATTTACAGAGTACATGCGACCAATAGTGTTATTTGCTTGACCTTGTACTCTTTTTTTCCATTTTGTTGTATTTTGATGAAAAACAAAAAGCTGAGGAATATCACTGTAAAGATATGCATGAGCTGACAAATCTTCTTGGTTTAACTTAAACCAAGCAGTCAAGTTGTGTCTCTTAATTGTGTTCTTTCTACAGCAGTTTCAATATTATCTTCAGTAAAATATACTGACTGTTCTCCAGTAAGGTGAACTTGTAATCGCACGATGGTATGCGTTTAATGGTGCATATGGAAACCAAAAAGCCACCATGCTACTTCTGGAGCACTGACATATCTGGAATCCATAAAGGAAGTTATCTCATCATGAAGAAGAGTTTCATGTTCTTTAATTGTAATATTAGCGTAGTCATGTCCTTTAGAAATATATTTTAATATGTACTTTACACTTTTTATGAAAGCACAGCTTTCTATATTAATATGGCTTTGTATTTTAATGTCAAGCATGGGTTGTATGGTACAACCCAAGAGTTATCAATTTTTTTACCATTTATTTCAATAGAAACAGTTTTTTTGGTTCTCTTGTAACGTGGATAACTATCTACATTCATCAAAGTTTCTTCCTGAAAGGATTTTGGAAATTGCTTACAGCAAACCCCATCAACCATACATGGAGATCTTAGATTATGCTCCCCACAGGGCCCATGTATCATGTGGTTTGTAACAATTGCATGTAACCGGGGATTGACTTGAATATCAGGTATTTCTGCAGAAATAAAGCTATCAATTAGGCTTATTTTTAGGCTTATCTTCTGCAGATAAAATAAGCAAAATATGTGCATGAGGTAATCCACATTTATGAAATTCAATAACATGAACTTTGGCAGCTGGTTTACCCAAAACATGTTTCTTTGTAATATCATCAAGAAGTTCTTGAAGTTTTAAATCAAAAACTCTTGCCACTAAATCAGGACGAAATTCCATTGCTTGACGTTCTTTCAGATTAACAACAATTTCAGACCATGTTGGGTTACATGTCATGGTTCTGAAAATATCAGGCTTCTTATGCTTTCTAACAATAGCCATGGCATCTTGGTAATTCTGTACCATGTTTCTTGGACTACCTTGGAATGTAGATGGAAGTATAACTGCTTTGCCTGGAAGTAAGCCCTGGTCTGCAGCTACACTTTGAAGATGGTCTATGAGACCTGTATACTTTTCAATCATAAATTTTTACTGATTTTGTCTAACATAGTTTAAACGATTACCTTCTGCTTTAACATGTGCATCTACAAAGTACTGCTGAGTCAATTTGCCAGCACTCAGAAATGGGTTAAACTTGTCTCAGATGGAAAGTATGTACCCATAAAATTGCTTTTGTGTGACCCTTTCTCTTGGCTTTGCTAAGGATTGAGTTCTTATATTTCTAACAGTAGTAGGGTTGTAATTAAGTTTAATTTTAGGTGACCAACTTTGGTCCCCAAAAGGGAAAAGAAATGGATACAACATTGGCTCTAAATTTGGATCTAAAATACTTATCCTTTCTGCTTTTTTTTCATTGTTAGGACTTCGACAATTAATAATAAGATCTCGCTTAAGAGAAGGTTCACCATCTGCATTTTGAAAAATAATAGCTACCTCATTATACGGAGGAGCATTATATAAACGTTGATCGTTTTTATGATCTTGTACAATTGCCATTGCCACAGTTGCAGGTATAACACCACTTCAAGATGCATCTTCTAAGCATTCCTGTTCTACTTCATACAACATTTTGCATGCTTCAGCAAAAGGATTGTTTAAAGCTATAAAAGAACTCAACTCAGTCATTAATTCAGGGTTTCAATTTGCATTTTTATTAATCATAAGGCGCTGTTGTGCAGACTCATCGGGGTCAAGAATTTATAGTTGTGCAAGCTTTCTATTATCCTCATTGGAAGGATGAAGTGATCCAGTTCTGTGATAAATTTGTCCATTATTCTAAAACAGTAAGGGCCATAACCGTGAGGAGGAGCAATATTCGTCCCATTAAAGCAAATGCTAAAGAATTATTTAAAGATCTAATATTTTTGTGAAAGTTTTTTGAATGTTTATGAGTTCCTGTCATTAGGCTTTTTATTAAAGGAGCAACTTTAATAGGTTCAACAATCACTTTTCCTTTGCTGCAGCATTGACTGAATAGTTTGTCTGATGGCTGCTCTTTTGGAAAATGTATAGCATCACAGTTGGTGCATATAACATTTAACTCTCCACAGTTATGATGATCAAATGAATCATCATATCTCGCAATTGCTGCAAAGTGTTGAGTATAATTTGCAAAATATGTACAATGCTTTTATCTATCTATCTATCTATCTATATATATATATATAAAAATTAATCTACAGGTGTAGTGACACCCTATTTGGATGAACTGCTGTCCTATATTATATCATTAATCTACAGGTGTAGCAGAACCCTATTTGGCCAGACGTATTTAAAATATATATATAACCAACAGGTATACTGACAACCTTATTTGGATGGACTGCTGTCCTAAATATATCCAAATATATTATATATAATAAAACTACAGGTGTGGCAACAATATTTATTTATTTAATAAAGCTACAGATGTAGCAACACTGCATTTAACAAAACTGCTTTGATTTATATATAAACTAGTCCTAAAGCCCGTTAACACGGGCCATTTTTTGCAGTACAGTGGTCCCACCCCTTGCGTTCTCTCCCTCCCACTCTCTTTTGCTTTCTCTCTCTCCCCCCTCCCTTTTGCGCTCTCTCTCCCCCTCTCTTTTAAGCTCTCTCTCTCCCCCCTCTCTTTTGCGCTTTCTCTTTCCTCCCTCTCTTTTGCACTCTCTCTCTCCCCCCTCTTTTGCGCTCTCTCTCTCCCTCTCTATCTCCCCTCTCTTTCTTTCTCCCCTCTCTCTTTCTCTCTCTCCCCTCTCTCTCTCTCTCTCTCCATCTCCCCTCTCTCTTTCTCTCTCTCCCCTCTCTCTCTCTCTCCATCTCACCTCTCTCTCTCCATCTCCCCTCTCTCTTTCTCTCTCTCCCCTCTCTCTCTCTCTCTCTCTCTCTCTCCATCTCCCCTCTCTCTCTCCATCTCCCCTCTCTCTTTCTCTCTCTCCCCTCTCTCTCTCTCTCTCCATCTCCCCTCTCTCTCTCTCCCCCCCCCTCTCTCTCTCTCTCTCTCTCCATCTCCCCTCTCTCTCTCCCCCCCCCCTCTCTCCCCCCTCTCCCCCCCCCCCTCTATCTCTCCCCTCTCTCTCACTCCCCTCTCTCTCACTCCCCTCTCTCTCTCTCTCTCTCTCTCTCTCTCCCGTCTCTCTCTCTCCCTTCTCTCTCGCTGTCCCTCTCTCTCTCCCTTCTCTCTCGCTCCCCTCTCTCTCTCCCCTCTCTCTTTTTCTCTCCCCTCTCTCTCCCCTCTCTCTTTCTCTCTATCTCCCCTCTCTCGCTATCTCCCCTCTCTCTCCCCTCTCCCTCTCTCTCCCCTCTCTCTCTCTTACCTCTCTCAACCTCTCTCTCTCTCTCTACCTCTCTCCCCTCTCTTTCTCTCCCCTCTCTCTCTCCTCTCTCTCTCTCTCTCTCTCTCCTCTCTCTCTCTCCCCTCTATCTCTCTCCCCTCTATCTCTCTCTATCTCCCCTCTCTCTCCCCTCTCTCTCTCTCCCCCCTCTCTCTCTCTCCCCTCTCTCAACCTCTCTCTCTCTCCCCTCTCTCTCTCTCCCCTCTTTCTATCTCCCCTCTCTCTCTCATGTCTCTCTCTCTCCCTTTCTCTCTCTCCCTTTCTCTCTCTCTCTCTCTCTCCCCTCTCTCAACCTCTCTCTCTCCCCTCTCTCTCCTCTCTTTCTATCTTTCCTCTCTCTCCCCCCCCCCTCTCTCTCTCTCCATCTCCCCCCTCTCTCTCTCTCCCCCCTCTCTCTATCTCCCCTCTATCTCTCCCCTCTCTCTCACTCCCCTCTGTCTCTCTCCCCTCTCTCTCTCCCCTCTCTCGCTCCCCTCTCTCTCTCCACTCTCTCTCGCTCCCCTCTCTCTCTCCCCTCTCTCCCCTCTCTCTATCTCCCCTCTCTCTCCCCTCTCCCTCTCTCTCCCCTCTCTGTCTCTTCCCTCTCTCAACCTCTCTCTCTCTACCTCTCTCTCCCCTCTCTCTCTTCCCTCTCTCCCCTCTCTCTCTCCCCTCTCTCTCTCTCCCCTCTCTCTCTCCTCTCTCTCCCCTCTATCTCTCTCCCCTCTATCTCTATCTCCCCTCTCTCTCCCCTCTCTCTCTCTCCCTCCTCTCTCTCAATCCCCTCTCTCAACCTCTCTCTCCCCCCTCTCTCTCTCCCCCCTCTTTTTATCTCCCCTCTCTCTCTCCTCTCTCTCTCATGTCTCTCTCTCCCTCTCTCCTCTCTTTCTCTCTCTCTCCCCTCTCTCTCTCTCTCCCCCCTCTCTCTCCCTTCTCTCTCTCTCTCTCTCTCTCTCTCTCTCTCTCCCCTCTCTGTCTCCCTCCCCCCCTCTCTCTTTCTCTCTCCCCTCTTTCTCTCCCTTCTCTCTCTCTCTCCACATCTCCCCTCTTTCTCTCCCCTCTCTATCTCTCCCCTCTTGCTCTTTCTCCTCTCTCTCTTCTCTCTCTCTCCCCCCTCTCTCTATCTCCCCCTCTCTCTATCTCCCCCTCTCTCTTTCTCTCTCCCCTCTTTCTCTCCCCTCTCTCTCTCCACATCTCCCCTCTTTCTCTCTCCCCTCTCTCTCTCCTCCCTCTCTCTTTCTCCCCTCTTGATGTCTCTCTCCCCTCTTGATCTCTCTCTCCTCTCTCTCCCCTCTCTCTCCCCTCTTTCTATCTCCCCCCTCTCTCTCTCTCCCTTCTCTCTCTCTCTCCACATCTCCTCTCTCTCTCTCCCCTCTCTCTCTCTCCCCTCTTGCTCTCTCTCCTCTCTCTCTTCTCTCTCTCTCCCCTCTTTCTCTCCCCTCTCTCTCTCCACATCTCCCCTCTTTCTATCTCCCCTCTCTCTCTCCTCCCTCTCTATTTCTCCCCTCTTGATCTCTCTCTCCCCTCTTGATCTCTCTCTCCTCTCTCTCCCCTCTCTCTCCCCTCTTTCTATCTCCCCCCTCTCTCTCTCTCTCTATCTCCCCCCTCTGTCTCTCTCTCTCTCCCCCCCTCTCTCTCCCCCCCTCTCTCTCTCCCTCCCCCCTCTCTCTTTCTCTCTCCCCTCTTTCTCTCCCTTCTCTCTCTCTCTCCACACCTCCCCTCTCTCTCTCCCCTCTCTCTCCCCTTTCTCTCCCCTCTCGCTCTCTCTCCTCTCTATCTCCCTCCCTCTCTCTTTCTCTCTCCCCTCTCTCTCTCCCCTCTTTCTCTCTCCTCTCTCTCTCCACATCTCCCCTCTCTCTCTCCCCCCTCTCTCTCCCCCCTCTCTCTCTCTCCCCCCTCTCTCTTTCTCCCCTCTTGATCTCTCTCTCCCCTCTTGATCTCTCTCTCCCCTCTCTCCCGTCTCTCCCCTCTTTTGAGCTGTTTGAGCTCTCTCCACGGCCTTTCACGGCCCCGCCCCCTTCGTGCACCTTCATGCTAGGCTCCGTCCCCTTCACGGGCCTTCATGCTAGGCTCCGCCCCCTTCACGGACATTCACGCCAGACCACGCCCCTCCACAGTCGGTCACGCCCCACGCACGGTCGGCCACGCCCACTTCTGCTCACGGCAGTCGGCAGATCAGGTAGGGATTTAAGGCCAGGTGTGTTTGTCCTGTGCTGTCTCTACTGCGCATGACAGCTTCGGACAAACACACTTGGCCTTTTATAGTATAGGATTAAGCTTCAGGTGTAGTGACACCCTATTTGTATCATCTACTATCCTATATATATAAATATATTATATATTTTTTTAAATTATATTAATCTCTATATAACATAAATAAGCTACAGATGTAGCTCACCTATTTGCAAGGTCTTTCTTATATTAATGAAACTATAGTTGAAATATCAACTAATTTGCACAAACTACTTTTCTAAATATATTCTAATTTATTTTATTATTTTTTTTTTTATTTTTTTTATATATATAACTTAGCTACTTATGTAGCAACACACTAATTTGAAAATAAATGCTTTTTTTTAAAGTACTATAGCTTTAAGAAAACCTTTATAAAATGAATTAACTTCCTTTTCTGTAGCTTTCAAAAAAGCTTTTGAGGTGAAATGTACAATCGTTTTTTTTTTTGGGGGGGGGGTTTATCACAGCTAAAGCTTTGAAAAAAGCTGTTAAAAATAAAAAAACAACAGGCTTTTCTATGGCTTTTATAAAAGGTTTTAGGATGGAATAGCTTATAATGCTAAAAAATTAAACGAAAGACAATGTTCCGCTATTAAACAATGTGATCTCGCTCTACAGCAACTTTCCTCACAGACTGTTTTTTCCTAACTGCATCAGATAATCTAAAAACTTTATATTTAAAATGACTAAACGGCGCGAGGAGGGGGCGTGGTTAGTTTTGAGCTACACACGCGAGTTGCCGCGAGCGAGAGGAGTGGCTTTCCTCAAACATACAGTGTGTGATTGACACTGACGAATATGTAAATTTCCCCCGTAAAGGATTTTCAGAAATTGCGATCAGCAATTTCCTTAACTCCGCCAACACATTATTTATACAGTAAAAAAGGCATAGTAAAAGGATAAATAATGTACACACTGACACTAACATAATAAGCAGTTATAAAAATCATGTGCACACTGACACTTTTACATACAATTCCTTTCAGTACATAAGGCTAAATTATATAAAGTATCAGTATGTACATTATATATATATATATATATATATGTGTGTGTGTGAATTGCTTATTACTGTACTATCAGTGTCTACATTATGTATACAGTCACATAGTGAGTGTATAAATAATGTGTAGGCTGAGCCACCTCCCAATAATAAACCTGACACTTCTAAACCAATATTTCCGCCCTCCCCAAAAAATCGCAACTAATGATGAAATTGATAACCTCTAATCCAAGAACCCCCCACATCACAATCTACCTAAAAAAGTTATTAACCACTAAACCGCAAAGCCACCCATATTACCACCATACCCCCAAAACCACAACTAATAATAAAATGAATTACCCCTAATCTGACAACCCCCTACATCACAATTTAACTAGTATACTTATTAACCACTAAACCTGCAATCACAAAGATCATAATCTAATTTATAAATCAATTAACTCCTAATCCGCCATTTATATAAAACGCAAAATAACTAATTAATATATTAAAAATACTAAACCACAAAAAAAACACATCGTAAAAAAATTAATTAAAACAATTAACCTCTAAACCGTCAACCCACACCCAGAACGCAAAGTATTTTTTCTAACTATCCCCCTAACCTAACACCCCCATAATTTAACCCTAATTAAATTTTAAATTTTAATTATTTAAAATTATTTATAATTACTAAAATTAAAAAATCCTAAATTTACAAAAAATAAAAAAGCTAAAATTACAGAAAAAAACAAACTACATTATCCAAAATAAGAATACTTCTAATCTAATACCCCCTTTAAAGAAAAAAAACACCCCAAAATAAAACCCTTATCTAATGCGAAACTACCAATAGCCCTCCTAACAGTAAACCCCCCCCCCACCCACCAAACCCCCAAAATAAAAAAAAACTAACACTAAAAAAAACTAAACTACCCATTGCAGGGGCATTTGTATGGAGATTGCCCTTAAAGGGGCATTCAGATCTTTTACTGCCCTTAAAAGGGCATTCAGCTCTTTCACAGCGCCCAAATCCCTAATCTTAAGAAAAAAAAGAAAACCCTAACACTAAGCCCCAAATAGGTACTCACAGTTCCTGAAGTTCGGCGGAGAAGGTCCTCTTCCAAGCGGGTCCATCATCTTCTATCTTCATCCACAGCGAAGGCAGCGCAGAGCGCAGGTGCGGTGCTGTCTTCCAAGATGTTTTAATCCTCGGCGGCGGCACTCCTCGGTGGCCTGGAGGATCCTCTTCATGCGATCATCTGCCAGACACTGAAGATTGAATGCAAGGTACCCCATATTTATAGGGGTACCTTGCATTCCTATTAGCTGACATTTTTTTAAGCAGCCAATAGGATGAGAGCTACTGAAATCTTATTGGCTGATTTGAACAGCCAATAAAATTTCATTAGCTCTCATCCTATTGGCTGATTTTAAAATATCAGCCAATAGGAATGCAAGATACGGTTATGTTTCTTTTTTTTAATACTTATTGCAGGCGGTTAGGTTTTTGTTTTTGTAATGCTCCGTTTGCCTTCGCTGCATCCAGGTCAATTATTTTGGCTGCCTCGCGCTGCCAACATTGAGGATGCGTGCCTAACTGGCAACACCAATGAACACGTTACAAACGCTATTATAGTAATGATATGATTATATACATATATATTTATGTGTTAATATGTGTACATACACACATTAACACATAAATATATATGTATATATTAATATACATATATATTAAAAAATGCTGCGCTACATATCTCCTTTGCTGCGCGAGGTTCTGATGCCGTCATGTAAGAATAGTTTGAAAGGTTTAAAAAATAATGTCAGTTATACTCTACAAACAAACTCCTAAATGAATCTCTGGTTATAGTACTGACCTCTTTGCATTTGTAAATATTTGTCTTAATGTGTCATGTGGACCAGTGGCCCTTTTATAGGCTAGATTGCTTGTGGAGAGCTACTTAGCGATCCTGCTTGCGCCTTAACTTTGCTAGACGAAGGCTATTTGTGTGTGTTGGGTTGCACTCGTATTATGAGTTGTAGGTAAAACGTTAGCGCGAGAGCAAAAATCTGACGTGCACAAAAAGTGGAACTTGGAATATCACGACCACATTAACCTTTTCTTACGTAGATTTCAATGAAGCGTGCAAACTGAAAAAAAAGACACAAGGAAAAAAGGCCCCACATTGCATAATCTTGTACAGTTCCAATATGTGAAATTCAGAGAAGAAAAGGACCCAAGCTTTATGATGGCACCAAAAACAGTGATGCAATAAGTACAGGCTGGTACTCTGTCTCCAGCTCACTGGTACTCCAGTGAACTGCTCCCTGTGTAGAGTGTACTGCAACAGGCTGTTTAATGTATGCTGTTCCCTTCGGCAAATGTCCAGCTGGTAATAATTTAGGGGGTTCTACAAGAGAGATACTCAACCCATGCATACAAAAATTGCAAATATGTAAAACAGACTAATATATATATATATATATATATATATATATATATATATATATATATATATAAAAAGTAGGGCCCAGTTCCAAAGATCAAAAGGGGTACATTTATTAAGCTGCATTCACATAGAAACTACTTATTTTTTCCTCTTTGTCACCTCAGAAGCGGCAAGATCAATCACCCCGACATTTGCTCATTCTGGGTGATTGACATGCCTTGCTCTAGTGCAATTGGTAGCGCTGGAGCAGGGTGCGTATTGCACAAGAAACTTCTTGTTCATTGTTAAATTTGGCCGTGTGATGCAACATCGCAAGTGGTGATTGTAGGCGGAGAGGTTCACTGCTTTCAAACCTGTTCACCTGCAGGGATGGTAAATTTACCCCATAATCTAGAGGTTGAACTGTGAGAAGACAGATGCTGTTGGATAGCTTGCCATGTAGATTGTAATTGCAGCAGTGAGACAAAGCAGGGGACAAGATGTATATTGTCAGTTTGGATGAAGAGGAAATTTCAAAGGTAAGATACTTGTTGTTTTACTTCAAAAGTTTAATGATTAATAAATCACTAATGTTAACTTAACAGTCTGATAATCAAGTAAATCATTATCATTGAAGGTCACAGGTCATTTTCAAATGTCTTTATGTTTATGTCCTTTTTAAAGGATTAAATAGATTGCCATCAAGTGGTTAAAGCACAAAAGAATGCACCAACTAAACTTGTCAAGTTTATGAAAAGTAGTAGTAGTTATCAAAAATATAATGTTTATAAGCCATTTGTACCGATCCATCAGGATTACACTAGCTGATCAGGAAGTAGGCCCACAAAGCAGAGTCAAGTAGCTAAAACACTTGGCCCCCTGAGTCGTCAATTTCCCAGCACCACCCAATCATAATGAACTGAAAAACAACCAAAATAACTGAAATAACAACAACTTATTTTGGTAGAAAAATCTGGCCACAGTCTGTTTATTAAATAAATAACAATATAAATATAATTGGCAACTATAAACCATTCAACTTATTCAAATAAAACAACCCAGCGGTCTAGTCCGATTTTCAGAATTATCATCTCCCCTTTACTTTTTGACCTGGCCATACTGTAATGCAACTGGACCTAGCAAATCTTAAGTCCGTAAATATTCTTACAACCACCATGCAACTCAGGACCCCATGCCCAAAGGAGCTACTTATCCAACTCTCCCAACATATGGGGAGGTTAACCCAACCACCTCTGGCCTTGGTTCAGTAATCGAAATAAGGAGGACTAGCATGCCCGCCACAGACTGGACTGATTCAGTGGTCCAGTCCCACCATCCATCACACCAAACTCTTCAACCAATCTTGAATTGCCAAAATGAAAAGACTCAACCTGAAATCGTTAAGATGAACTCCATCCCTCAAATAAAACTCCCCAGAACTGACAGCCTCCAAGTCATAATGGTGCACAACACACCCTTTAATGCTCCCTATGAAGGAGGTCACCAGCTTATTAACTTTCTTTCTGGTCGTATTAAATTTGCAATGATCCAAGGCTGCCCACCAGACCAACCGTGGAACTATGTCCGACCGCACAATGACCACGTTGGGGAAAAGCTCTACTAACCTTGCCAAGTCCCTATTAATTCTCCTCATCAGCTTCCTCTGAGAAATAAACTCCAAATCATTACCCCCAGCATGCCCAATCAGAATGTCAGGGGGAGGAAAATATTATAATAATCCATTACTTTCAATAAAACTGGGTCCCAATGAAGTCCCCAAAATCCAAACAGGATTCTGTCTCTATCAAATCCCAACTAAAGACCATCTTCCTTGACCGCAGTAGCTCTTCTGGCCCAATATACATAAGAGTTGCCAAAAAAACACACATGAGCTGTACTATATTGAAAACACATTATTAACACATTATTTGATATTTTATTTTCTGAATTTAATGTATTTTTGAAAATATACACTCATTTCAAATCTGATGACTGCAACACATTCCAAAAAAGTTGGGATAGTCGACTGTTTACTACTGTGTAACATCACCTTTTCTTTTAATAACATTTATTAAGCATTTGGGCACTGAAGACCAGTTGGTTATGTTTAGCAAGTAGAATTTTCCCCATTTATCCATTATGCATGTCTTCAGCTGCGCAACTGTATGAGGCCTTCGTCGCCCTATTTTGCACTTCATAATGCGCCACACATTCTCAATCGGAAACAGGTCAGGACTGCAGGCAGGTTATGCTAGCACCCGCACTCTCTGCTTACGCAAACATGTGCTTGTAATCTAGGGATAATGTTGTTTGGAGTTGTCCTGCTGGAAAATGCAGGGACGACCCTGGAAAAGACAACGTCTGGATGGCAGCATATGTTGCCCCAAAATGTATACATATCTTTCTGTATTAATGGTGCCCTCACAGATGTGCAAGTTACCCATGTCATTGGCTTGGATGGTCCCTTTCCTGTTTGGCCCATAGAACAAGACAGCTGTTTTTTCTAATATCTATTTGAAATGTTGACTCGTCAGACCACAAAACATGATTCCACTGTGCTACTGTCCATCTCAGATGAGACCGAGCTCAGAGAAGTCGGCGGTGCTTCTGAACAGTGTTGAAGTATGCCTTCTGCTTTGCATAGTAAAGTCTTAACTTGCATTTGTGAAAGCAGCAGTTAATGTTGTTGACTGACAAAGGTTTACCAAAGTATTTCAAAGGCCATGTCAGGATATCCATTAAAGACTCCTGATGGTTTTTGAGACAGTGACGTCTGAGGGATCGGAGATCACGCCCATTCAGAAGTGGCTTTCG
The DNA here is from genome assembly GCF_027579735.1 of Bombina bombina. Classification (NCBI taxonomy): domain Eukaryota; kingdom Metazoa; phylum Chordata; class Amphibia; order Anura; family Bombinatoridae; genus Bombina; species Bombina bombina. Next base: position 991,889,931 of record NC_069503.1, read on the forward strand.
CCTTGCCTTTTATGCACTCTGTTCGATTATTCGCTGACCCATCCTTGCTCTTGAAGGACTAGGCCTTTTTGGTAGACTCCTTATATACTATGATTACACAATTGCCTCACCTGTTTCACACCACCTTCTTATTTCAACTTGTCATTGTCACATCACTTTTAGTCCTAATTGTCCCAGTGCCAACTTTTTTGAAATGAGTGTATATTTTCAAAAATAAATTCACAAAGTAAAACATCAAATAATGTGTTAATAATGTGTTTTCAATATAGTACAGGGTGATTTGAAATTTCAAATGATTCTTTTTTTTATTTTATTTTTATTTTCCATATTGTCCCAACTTTTCAGAATTGTGGTTGTATAATAAAGCAAACAAAACCATGAACAATTAAATTGTTAGATGAGGGTGAACTTAAGAACAAAACCGCGCTGAACTCCATCTCCCGACCCCTTTAATAAAATTTTCACTCAAACCCAACACAGCAGCCTCAGTAGCAGCCCCTATTCTGAAAAAATGAGATCCAAACTCTCCTGGGTACAAACCCAACCTCCCCAGGGCCAACCCCAGAACTGCCCTAAATTGAAAATGAGACAAGGTCCTCCCATTCTTTTGTATCAAAAAAGAGCCATCCACTTGTGGTTTAACATTCACCTACTGACAAAGGGCCACACAAGGGCAAGTACCCACCCCAGTCGGGTAGAGAAACACAGATTTACCCCTTCTCACTTGATCAGTATTAGACATGCACAGTAAAATGGGCACTTGTGAGTCCGTCACCACTACATCCTCAAATCCCAACCCATACTGAGACCAACTATTACGCCTAACCAATTCTGAAAAAAAGGCAAAGAAAAAGGCTCCTGTAAACATGGTGGTTTCATAATCAGACTCTCACACCAGTGGCAAAACGGTCAGTAAACTACTTAATGATGCAAAAGAAACTGGACACCATTGGTCCTTTGTACGCCCAGCCCTCTTTAACCCTTTTGAAACCTGACGCACACAAAACAACTTTGTTATGTCAGTAGCATTCAACAGCTTACAATGGAAAGCCAACACAGATAGTTTCTTTTTTATCACTCAAGGAGGCAGGTTGGCCAAATTCCACGATCAGAGCCATTCAAGCAACACGCCCACACATGCTCCATCACCTTCCACCACCCCTTTTTTGGCTAACAACTCTTTAAATTCTGACCAAACCCTTGTATAATCCATACGGTTGGCAAGTCCTCCGTTCCAAGCCTCCACAACCACTCCAGGTAATCCTTTTCCACTTTGTGTGCCTGTGGAGCCAGCTGCCAAAAGCGCTGCCACTGCAAACAATAAAGGGGCGTCCGCAGTAGAATTACTCACACCCTTGAATATGCCTTGCTCTCATCATCACATGCAAAACAAGGGTTCTTAATAGCCTGATGACAGAAGGAGAGAAGGCAAGCAACGTCATCACCCCAGTGTTATCTGTACAGGTTTGTCAATAAAAACTCTCCCCCCACACAAACAACGACACAACAATAGGAAACAATTCTAAGAAAATCAGGTTCTTGACCAGACCAACCTCCTTCCATGCTGTGGGGCACTTGCTTGTTCACCACTCCCTTCCAAAGATTGCACCAAATCCCAATCCTCCGACTGCATCTGTCATGAGACCCAACTCTTGACAGGAAATTCTTGGAGGCTGAATCAACGTTGACCCATTGAAATCAGGCAAAAATGCAAACTAGACCCGTAAATCTTTTTTGAGTTCACCTGTGAGTCGTACAAAATTATTTCCGACATAGCCAACATATCCAATGACAAACGCCTATAAAAAATTCTCCCTATGGGGATAATGTGATAGGCAATGTTAAACTTCCCAATCAAAGATTGCAAATCCTTAAAGTTTACCTTAGAAGCAGACAACATTGATGCCAGCAGGTACAAAGCATTGTTCTCTGAAAGCCTGCACTACATCAAGTTTGAATCTATAGTAATTCATAAAAAAACTTAATACCGTAGTTGGACCCTCCGATTTATCAAAGATAATAGGAACACCAAATTCCCTCTACCATTCGGTAAAAAACAGACGTGTCAGCAGGCCCTACAAACAAAAAAATTGTCCAAATAATGCACAATCGAAGAGAAACCAGACGGTTCTTGAAGAGATGAAACTCTCAAACAACGAACAAGATATAGAATATCCCATAGGGAGACAATGGTCAATATAGAAGAAACACCCCAATAAGCTATTAGACACTGGGTGTGCCAGCAGTAGAGGAATAGCTGCCTCAACATCAACCTTTACCATCAAAGCATTCCTCCCAACAGCCTTTACCAAAGCAACAGCCTGGTCAAAATTAGCATACTTTACAAAAGTAAGTTCAGGCGGGATACTATAGTTCACTGAATGCCCTTTTAGGTATAACAAATGGTGAATCATACCAAATTTTCCAGATACACATTTAGGTACCACACCCAACTGTAAGATGTGCAAACCAGGAAAGGCAATGAGGAAAAAGGACCGGCCATACAACCCAACTTCACTGCCTTTCTAAGCTTATCCCTCACAACTTGAGGCCAATCCCTAGCCAATTTAAGGTTACCCGAAAAACATTCCAAACCACCAACAGATGGTATAATAAAGCCAAAAGGAAACCTGTCCAAAAGAACAGTCGTTTTCTTCTTACAACACCATCTACTGGTGTACCGTCCTAGCCATGGCTCCATCATTTCCAACTTTATTGGTGTTACCCCTTTTTTCTGAGGTCTCAGTCTTACCGGTAACTCTGCCTTTTTTGAAGCATTAAACATAAGGGTGGGATCCTCCACAGCCGGAAAACTCATGCCTGAACTTGCAAGAGGTCCCCCATCTGCACTGGCCTTCAATAAAGGTAAAGCAAAAATACTTCTTGAAGGGGGCCAACGAAACAGTTGCTGCCATTCCACCGGCAGACACCGTAAAGGGCTGTGAGGCCCATAACACTGTCAGCACCTTCAACTTACTTAATTTACACTCTACTTCCCTCAGCCCTTCCAGATTGAAGCGACATACTAGCATCCCGTTCCATACACTGAGTTGGTTGCACACTCTCTGTCCCAAGTAATCTCAGGTCTCCCACCAGAGACCATTATGGGTCCTGCTGCACCTGTAACACATCAGCCCTACATTTATTCACCTGTGATACCAGGTATGTCCCCTTAGCAACTCCAGGAATTCCATCAACCCCACCCGAAGCCAAATTCCATCTGACCCTTTTTTGGCCCAGATTATCCAAGGTCATACCATCAGCCCATTCTCTCCTCCTAGAGTGCCTCTACCTAAAGGTAAGGTTACCCTACTGCCATGTTATACTTCTGAGCTCCTAGCACCTGTTCCTTTTGTAGCCCTATAATGCTTGAATTTCATATCAGGGGAAGGAGGAACCACGTCTTCAACCTCTGATGAACTAGGGAAAGACTCAATGACCTAATCCTCAAATAACACAATAGAACTAATCCACCCAGAAGGGCCCTTGACCATAGAACTCCTAACTTCTGCTCTAGAAGGATGTGGGTGAGGAGGCCTGGCCTTGGAACTAACCTTCTTTGGAAACGACTCTGAGCTTAAGGCTTAGCGGAACTTCTATGCTTAGATACTGTATTCCCAGAACCACCCCGCCCAATATTCTCACATGGGTTCCCAACTAGCGAAGGAATAGGCCCTGTAACGACTCTAACCTGGAAATCAGGAGTACCCACACTAGGAACTAAACCCCCTAAACCACCAACCCCAACATTAGCCTCCCCAACTTCAGAGGACCCTATAAAAAGGGGCTCCCCACTGCCTTGGAGACGTAACACCTACAGGCACTATAAACCCATTAGGCCCAACAAGGCCATGGAAACTTTCCTGCACCCCAGTCTCAAGACCTTCTGTATTGGGGGTGAGGGAGGGAAGAAAGCTGCTTGGGAGGAATCAGGTAGGGATCAGGGATTTGGAGGTGTCAGGTGGGAGAATAATATCTACTCTGCATCAAAAATTAAACTTACAAGATAGCTGATTAAGCCCTTTACTGCCAGGAATTTCAAATAAGGTGCACAGCGACATTCTAAATGCCAAACAGCAATGCAACCATTTGTCAAATGACTGCAGTAGTTGTATGTAAATAACTTCAGTGAGAAAACCCAAAGGGTGTGAAAAAGTTAACAATTTTTGTTTTTATATAATCGTATCTGGCGGCCAAATATTGGCATTAAAAAAATACCAAAATGGGCCTAGTTCAATTACCTTGGCTTGTCTACATTAAAAAAACATAATTTATGTAAGAACTTACCTGATAAATTAATTTCTTTCATATTGGCAAGAGTCCATGAGCTAGTGACGTATGGTATGGGATATACAATCCTACCAGGAGGGGCAAAGATTCCCAAACCTCAAAATGCCTATAAATACACCCCTCACCACACCCACAATTCAGTTTAACGAATAGCCAAGCAGTGGGGTGATAAAGAAAGGAGTAATAAAGCATCAACAAAAGAAATTTGGAAATAATTGTGCTTTATACAAAAAATCATAACCACCATAAAAAGGGTGGGCCTCATGGACTCTTGCCAATATGAAAGAAATGAATTTATCAGGTAAGTTCTTACATAAATTATGTTTTCTTTCATGCAATTGGCAAGAGTCCATGAGCTAGTGACGTATGGGATAGCAATACCCAAGATGTGGATCTCCACTCAAGAGTCACTAGAGAGGGAGGGAATAAAATAAAAACAGCCATTTTCCGCTGAAAAGATTAATCCACAACCAAAAAAAATAAGTTTATTTTCATAATTGAAAGAAAAAAACTTAAATCAAAAGCAGAAGAATCAAACTGAAACAGCTGCCTGAAGAACTTTTCTACCAAAAACTGCTTCCAAAGAAGCAAATACATCAAAACGGTAGAATTTAGTAAATGTATGCAAAGAAGACCAAGTCGCTGCTTTGCAAATCTGATCGACTGAAGCTTCATTCTTAAAAGCCCACGAAGTGGAGACTGATCTAGTAGAATGAGCTGTAATTCTCTGAGGCGGGGCCTGACCTGACTCCAAATAAGCTTGATGAATCAAAAGTTTCAACCAAGAATCCAAGGAAATAGCAGAAGCATTCTGACCTTTCCTAGGACCAGAAAATAAAACAAATAGACTGGAAGTCTTCCTGAAATCTTTAGCAGCTTCCACATAATATTTAAAAGCTCTTACCACATCCAAAGAATGCAAGGATCTTTCTAAAGAATTCTTAGGATTAGGACATAAGGAAGGGACAACAATTTCTCTATTAAGGTTGTTAGCATTCACAACCATAGGTAAAAATTTAAAAGAAGTCCGCAAAACTGCCTTATCCTGATGAAAAATCTGAAAATAGCTCAGAAACTCTTCTAGCAGAAGAGATGGCCAAAAGGAACAACACTTTCCAAGAAAGTAGTTTAATGTCCAAAGAATGCATAGGTTCAAATGGAGGAGCCTGTAAGGCCTTCAGAACCAATTTAAGACTCCAAGGAGGAGAAATTGATTTAACGACAGGCTTAATACAAACTAAAGCCTGTACAAAACAATGTATATCAGGAAGTATAGCAATCTTTCATTGAAATAAAACATAAACAGCTGAGATTTGTCCTTGCAGACAAACCTTTATCCAAACCATCCTGAAGAAACTGTAAAATTCTAGGAATTCTAGACGAATGCCAGGAGAATTTATGAGAAGAACACCATGAAATGTAAGTCTTCCAAACTCTATAATAAATCTTTCTAGAGACAGATTACGAGCTTGTAACATAGTATTAATCACTGAGTCAGAGAAACCTCTATGACTTAGTACTAAGCGTTCAATTTCCATACCTTCAAATTTAATGATTTGAGATTCCTGATGGAAAAACGGACCTTAAGATAGTAGGTCTGGCCATAACGGAAGTGGCCAAGGCGGGCAACTGGACATCCGAACCAGATCCGCATACCAAAACCTGTGTGGCCATGCTGGAGCCACCAGCAGCACAAATGATTGTTCCATGATGATTTTGGAGATCACTCTTGGAAGGAGAACTAGAGGCGGAAAAATGTAAGCAGGATGATAACACCAAGGAAGTGTCAGCGCATCCACTGCTTCCGCCTGAACATCCCTGGACCTGGACAGGTATCTGGGAAGTTTCTTGTTTAGATGAGAGGCCATGAGATCTATCTCTGGAAGACCCCACATCTGAACAATCTGAGAAAATACATCTGGATGGAGAGACCACTCCCCTGGATGTAAAGTCTGGCGGCTGAGATAATCCGCCTCCCAATTGTCTACACCTGGGATATGTACCGCAGAGATTAGACAGGAGCTGGATTCCGCCCAAGCAAGTATCCAAGATACTTTTTTCATAGCTTGGGGCTGTGAGTCCCACCCTGATGATTGACATATACCACTGTTGTGATATTGTCCGTCTGAAAACAAATGAACGCTTCTCTCTTTAACAGAGGCCAAAACTGAAGAGCTCTGAGAATAACACGGAGTTATAAAATATTTATTGGTAATCTCGCCTCTTGAGATTTCCAAACCCCTTGTGCTGTCAGAGATCCCCAAACAGCTCCCCAACCTGAAAGACTCGCATCTGTTGTGATCACAGTCCAGGTTGGCCGAACAAAAGAAGCCCCTTGAACTAAACAATGGTGATCTATCCACCACGTCAGAGAGTGTCGTACATTGGGATTTAAGGATATTAATTGTGATATCTTTGTATAATCCAGCATACAAAGCTGTAGAGGTCTCATGTGAAAACGAGCAAAGGGGATCGCGTCCGATGCTGCAGTCATGAGACCTAAAACTTCCATGCACATAGCCACTGAAGGGAATGACTGAGACTGAAGGTGCCGACAGGCTGCAACCAATTTTAAACGTCTCTTGTCTGTTAGAGTCATGGACACTGAAGCTATCTGGAAGCCTAAAAAGGTGACCCTTGTCTGAGGAATCAAGAAACTTTTTAGTAAATTGATCCTCCAACCATGTTTCTGAAGAAACAACACTAGTTGATTCGTGTGAGATTCTGCAGTACATAAAGACTGAGCTAGTACCAAGATATCATCCAAATAAGGAAACACTGCAATACCCTGTTCTCTGATTACAGAGAGTAGGGCACCCAGAACCTTTGAAAAGATTCTTGGAGCTGTTGCTAGGCCAAATGGAAGAGCAACAAATTGGTAATGCTTGTTTAGAAAAGAGAATCTCAGAAACTGATAATGTTCTGGATGAATCGGAATACGAAGGTATGCATCCTGCAAGTCTATTGTGGACATAGAATGTCCTCGCTGAACAAAAGGCAGAATAGTCCTTATAGTCACCATCTTGAAAGTTGGTACTCTTACATAATGATTCAAAATTTTCAGATCCAGAACTGGTCTGAATAAATTTTCCTTTTTTGGGACAATGAATAGATTTGAATAAAACCCCAAACCTTGTTCCTGAAGAGGAACTGGCATGATTACCCCTGAAGACTCCAGGTCTGAAACACACTTCAGGAAAGCCTGAGCTTTTACTGGATTTGCTAGGATACGTGAGAGAAAAAATCTTCTCACAGGAGGTCTTACTCTGAACCCTATTCGATACCCTTGAGAGACAATGCTCTGAATCCATTGGTTTTGGACAGATCTTATCCAAATATCCTTGAAAAACCTTAATCTCCCCCTACCAGCTGAGCTGGAATGAGGGCTGCACCTTCATGTGGACTTAGGGGCTTACTTTGGTTTCCTAAATGGCTTGGATTTATTCCAATTTGAGGAAGGCTTCCAATTGGAAGCAGATTCCTTGGGGGGAGGATTGAGTTTTTGTTCCTTATTCTGACAAAAGGAACGAAAATGGTTAGAAGCCTTAGATTTACCCTTAGGTTTTTTATCCTGAGGCAGAAAAACTCCCTTTCCCCCAGTGACAGTTGAAATAATAGAATCCAACTGAGAACCAAATAAATTATTATCTTGGAAAGAAAGAGATAGTAATCTAGATTAAGATGTCATATCAGCATTCCAAGATTTAAGCCACAAAGCTCTTCTAGCCAATATAGCTAAATACATGAATCTAACATCAATTTTGATAATATCAAAAATAGCATCACAAATAAAATGATTAGCATATTGCAGTAAGCGAATAATGCTAGATAAGTCAGAATCCAATTCCTGTTGCTCTAAATTTTCCAACCAGAAAGTTGATGCAGCCGCAACATCAGCCAAAGAAATTGCAGGTCTGAGAAGATGACCTGAATATAAATAGGCCTTCCTTAGATAAGATTCAAGCTTCCTATCTAAAGGATCCTTAAAGGAAGTACTATCTTCCATAGGAATAGTGGTACATTTAGAAAGAGTAGAAATAGCCCCATCAACTTTGGGGATTTTTTCCCAAAACTCTATAGATTTTGCTGGTAAAGGATACCATTTTTTAAACCTTGAAGAAGGAATAAAATAAGTACCTGGCTTATTCCATTCCTTAGAAATCATACCAGAAATAGCCTCAGGAATAGGAAACCCCCCCGGAGAAACCACAGGAGGTTTAAAAACAGCATTTAAATGTTTATTAGACTGAACGTCAAGAGGACTGGTTACCTCAATATCCAAAGTAATTAACACTTCTTTTAGTAAAGAACGGATATACTCTATTTTAAATAAATAAGTAGATTTGTCAGTGTCAATGTCTGAGGAAGGATCTTCTGTATCAGATAGATCCTCATCAGAAGAGGATAAATTATTATGTTGTTGGTCATTTGAAATTTCATCATCTAAATGAAAAGTTTTAAAAGACCTTTTACATTTATTAGAAGGTGGAAATGCAGACAAAGCCTTCAGGATAGAATCAGAAACAAATTCTTTAAAATTTACAGGTATATCATGCACATTAGAAGCTGAAGGAACTGCAACTGGCAATGTACTATTACTGATGGATACACTATCTGCATGTAAAAGTTTATCATGACAACTATTACAAATGACATTCGGCAAAATAATTTCTACAATTTTACAGCAGATGCACTTAGCTTTGGTAGAACCGATGTCAGGCAGCAATGTTCCAGCAGAAACTTCTGAGGCAGTATCAGATTGAGACATCTTGCAAAATGCAGAGAAAAAACAACATATAAAGCAAAATTATCTATTTTCTTATATGACAGTTTCAGGAATGGGAAAAAATGCAAATAGCATAGCCCTCTGATAGAGAAAAAAGCAAGAGGCAAACATCAATGGGGGTATTGAAATAATAAAAAAGTTTGGCGCCAAGTATGACGCACAACGTAACTAAAACTTTTTTGGCGCCAAAAATAACCGGAAATGACACACTCACGTCACTAATGACACAACCGTGTGAAAGGTCTCGGCGTCAAGTATTACACCGGAAATGACGAAATTGCGTCATAAACGTATTTTTTCGCGCCAAAAAAATTGGCGCCAAGAATGACACAATAAAGTTTAGCATATGACGCACCTGCGGGCCTTATACCGCCCGCAATTTGCAAGAAGTAGTCAATTGAAAAAAAGACTAAACCCCAGGTAAGAAATACATTTCTTAAAAAAATGTTTATATTCCCCAAATATGAAAGAAGGAAAATACATGAACCTGACTCATGGCAAATATAAGTACAATACATATATTTAGAACTTTATATAAATGCATAAAGTGCCAAACCATAGCTGAGGTGTCTTAAGTAATAAAAAACATACTTACCCAAAAACACCCATCCACATATAGCACATAGCCAAACCAATACTAAAACAGTTATTAGTAGAGGTAATGGTAATCTGAGAGTATATCATCGATCTGAAAAGGGAGATAGGAGATGAATCTCTATGACCGATAACAGAGAACCTATGAAATATACCCCCGTTAGGGAAATTATCGTATTCAATAAGTGATACTCCCTTCACGTCCCTCTGACATTCGCTGTACTCTGAGAGGAATCGGGCTTCAACAATGCTGAGAAGCGCATATCAACGTAGAAATCTTAGCACAAACTTACTTCACCACCTCCATAGGAGGCAAAGTTTGTAAAACTTAATTGCGGGTGTGGTGAGGGGTGTATTTATAGGCATTTTGAGGTTTGGGAAACTTTGCCCCTCCTGGTAGGATTGTATATCCTATACCATACGTCACTAGCTCATGGACTCTTGCCAATTACATGAAAGAAATATATATTTTTTATAGATAAATAAAAAAAATCAAAAGCTCTATTTCTGTTTAAATGGAGTGATAGCAAAACTGTTAAAAATTATCTGGTACTTTGGGCAAGTTTTTCTCTAAATTGCTCAATAGCGAAGGGAGTTAAAGAACAGATCTTAATCACATTGAGTGCCCTAATAAGCAGTCCGGTATGATATGGTATGAAACTATATAGTATGAGCTTTAAAAAAGAAGACAATCATTTATTTGTTTAAAGGATTGCAGTGTAGCATTTTCTGGGAGTTATAGTTAGATTATGAAAACTATTATTGGTTTGTTGAAGACGTCTTCAAACTTAAGCAAATCAATTATTGCTGTTATTTGCCATTACATACTGCCACACATTTACAAGCATTAGTGTCTGTGAAACTGTATTTTAAGTTTCTCATGTCTCAGGCATCTCATATATATATATATATATATATATATATATATAGGTATCCCTCAGTTTACATTGGGGTTAGGTTTCAGTAGGAATGGTTGTAAATAGAACCCATTGTAAATTGAAACCCAGTATATAATGTAAGTTAATGGGAAGTGAGGGAGTTAGGCCCCTCTTATTATTGACAAATGTAACATAATACATAATATTTAAAGCTTTGAAATGAATACTATGAATGGTAAACAGCATTCTAAACAGTATAACGTAACAAAACACACCTTTTACATTAAACAGATGAAAGCAAGAGAAAAAAACAGACTGAACAAGGGTTAATTGGCCCATTTAACTCACCATACAACACCACAATTCCCTTTTAACAGCAGCCACTTGACGATATTTTGTAAAAACATAATTTATGCTTACCTGATAAATTTATTTATCTTATGGTGTATCCAGTCCACGGATCATCCATTACTTGTGGGATATTCTCCTTCCCAACAGGAAGTTGCAAGAGGATCACCCACAGCAGAGCTGCTATATAGCTCCTCCCCTAACTGCCATATCCAGTCATTCGACCGAAACAAGCCGAGAAAGGAGAAACCATAGGGTGCAGTGGTGACTGTAGTTTAAATTAAAATTTAGACCTGCCTTAAAAAGACAGGGCGGGCCGTGGACTGGATACACCACAAGAGAAATAAATTTATCAGGTAAGCATAAATTATGTTTTCTCTTGTAAGGTGCATCCAGTCCACGGATCATCCATTACTTGTGGGATACCAATACCAAAGCTAAAGTACACGGATGAAAGGAGGGACAAGGCAGGCTTAAATGGAAGGAACCACTGCCTGTAGAACCTTTCTCCCAAAAATAGCCCCCGAAGAAGCAAAAGTATCAAATTTGTAAAATTTTGAAAAGGTATGAAGCGAAGACCAAGTCGCCGCCTTGCAAATCTGTTCAACAGAAGCCTCATTCTTAAAGGCCCAGGAGGAAGCCACAGCTCTAGTAGAATGAGCTGTAATTCTTTCAGGGGGCTGCTGTCCAGCAGTCTCATAGGCTAAGCGTATTACGCTCCGAAGCCAAAACGAAAGAGAGGTTGCCGAAGCTTTTTGACCTCTCCTCTGTCCAGAGTAAACAACAAACAGTGTAGATGTTTGGCGAAAATCTTTAGTAGCTTGTAAGTAAAACTTCAAAGCACGGACCACGTCCAGATTATGTAAAAGACGTTCCTTCTTTGAAGAAGGATTAGGACACAATGATGGAACAACAATCTCTTGATTGATATTCTTGTTAGAAACTACCTTAGGTAAAAACCCAGGTTTTGTACGCAGAACTACTTTATCTGAATGGAAAATCAGATAAGGAGAATCACATTGTAAGGCAGATAACTCAGAGACTCTCCAAGCCGAGGAAATAGCCATCAAAAACAGAACTTTCCAAGATAAAAGTTTAATATCAATGGAATGAAGGGGTTCAAACGGAGCCCCTTGAAGAACTTTAAGAACCAAGTTTAAGCTCCATGGGGGAGCAACAGGTTTAAACACAGGCTTAATTCTAACCAAAGCCTGACAAAAAGCTTGAACGTCTGGAACTTCTGCCAGACGCTTGTGCAAAAGAATAGACAGAGCAGAAATCTGTCCCTTTAAAGAACTAGCTGATAATTCTTTTTCCAAACCCTCTTGGAGAAAGGACAATATCCTAGGAATCCTAACCTTACTCCATGAGTAATTCTTGGATTCACACCAATAAAGATATTTACGCCATATCTTATGATAGATTTTCCTGGTGAGAGGCTTTCGTGCCTGTATAAGGGTATCAATGACTGACTCGGAGAAGCCACGCTTTGATAAATTCAAGCGTTCAATCTCCAGGCAGTCAGTCTCAGAGAAATTAGATTCGAATGATTGAAAGGACCTTGTAGTAGAAGGTCTTGTCTCAGAGGCAGGGTCCATGGTGGAAAGGATGACATGTCCACCAGGTCTGCATACCAGGTCCTGCGTGGCCACGCAGGCACTATCAATATCACCGATGCTCTCTCCTGTTTGATTTTGGCAATCAGTCGAGGGAGCAGAGGAAACGGTGGAAACACATAAGCCAGGTTGAAGAACCAAGGTGCTGCTAGAGCATCTATCAGTGCCGCTTCTGGGTCCCTGGACCTGGATCCATAACAAAGAAGCTTGGCATTCTGGCGAGACGCCATGAGACCCAGTTCTGGTTTGCCCTAACGATGAACCAATTGAGCAAACACCTCCGGATGGAGTTCCCACTCCCCCAGATGAAAAGTCTGACGACTTAGAAAATCTGCCTCCCAGTTCTCTACACCTGGGATATGGATTGCTGATAGGTGGCAAGAGTGAGTCTCTGCCCAGCAAATTATCTTGGAGACTTCTAACATCGCTAGGGAACTCCTGGTTCCCCCTTGATGGTTGATGTAAGCCACAGTCGTGATGTTGTCCGACTGAAATCTGATGAACCTCAGGGTTGCTAACTGAGGCCAAGCTAGAAGAGCATTGAATATTGCTCTTAACTCCAGAATATTTATTGGGAGGAGTTTCTCCTCCTGAGTCCACGATTCCTGAGCCTTCAGGGAATTCCAGACTGCACCCCAACCTAGAAGGCTGGCATCTGTTGTTACAATTGTCCAATCTGGCCTGCGAAAGGTCATACCTTTGGACAGATGGACCCGAGAAAGCCACCAGGGAAGAGAATCTCTGGTCTCTTGATCCAGATTTAGCAGAGGGGACAAATCTGTGTAATCCCCATTCCACTGACTGAGCATGCATAGTTGCAGCGGTCTGAGGTGTAGGCGCGCAAATGGCACTATGTCCATCGCCGCTACCATCAAGCCGATTACTTCCATACACTGAGCCACCGAAGGAATAGAATGAAGAACACGGCAAGATTTTAGAAGCTTTGATAACCTGGATTCTGTCAGGTAAATCTTCATTTCTACAGAATCTATCAGAGTCCCTAGGAAGGAGACTCTTGTGAGTGGGGATAGAGAACTCTTTTCCTCGTTCACCTTCCACCCATGTGACTTGAGAAATGCCAGAACTATGTCCGTATGTGACTTGGCAATCTGAAAGCTTGACGCCTGTATCAGGATGTCGTCCAGATAAGGGGCCACTGATATACCTTGCGGTCTTAGGACCGCCAGAAGCGATCCCAGAACATTTGTAAAGATTCTTGGAGCTGTAGCTAACCCGAAGGGAAGAGCCACAAATTGGTAATGCCTGTCCAGAAAGGCAAACCTTAGGAACCGATGATGATCTTTGTGAATCGGTATTTGAAGGTAAGCATCCTTCAAATCCACTGTGGTCATGTACTGACCCTCCTGGATCATAGGTAGGATGGTCCGAATAGTTTCCATTTTGAACGATGGAACTCTGAGGAATTTGTTTAAGATCTTTAGATCCAAAATGGGTCTGAAGGTTCCCTCTTTTTTGGGAACCACAAACAGATTTGAATAAAAGCCCTGTCCCTGTTCCGTCTGTGGAACTGGACAGATCACTCCCATAACTAGGAGGTCTTGCACACAGCGTAAGAATGCCTCTTTCTTTATCTGGTTTACAGATAATCTCGAAAGGTGAAATCTCCCTTGAGGAGGGGAAGCTTTGAAGTCCAGAAGATAACCCTGAGATATGATCTCCAACGCCCAGGGATCCTGAACATCTCTTGCCCACGCCTGGGCGAAGAGAGAAAGTCTGCCCCCTACTAGATCCATTACCAGATAGGGGGCCGTTCCTTCATGCTGTCTTAGAGGCAGCAGCAGGCTTTCTGGCCTGCTTGCCTTTGTTCCAGGACTGGTTAGGTTTCCAGCCCGGCTTGGATTGAGCAAAAGTTCCCTCTTGTTTTGTAGCAGAGGAAGTTGATGCTGCACCTGCCTTGAAATTTCGAAAGGCACGAAAAATAGACTGTTTGGCCCTTGATCTGGCCCTGTCCTGAAGAAGGGTATGACCCTTACCTCCAGTAATGTCAGCAATAATTTCCTTCAAACCAGGCCCGAATAGGGTCTGCCCCTTGAAGGGAATGTTAAGTAATTTAGACTTTGAAGTCACATCAGCTGACCAAGATTTAAGCCATAGCACCTGGATGGCGAATCCAGAATTCTTAGCCGTTAGTTTAGTCAAATGAACAATGGCATCAGAAACAAAAGAATTAGCTAGCTTAAGTGTTCTAAGCTTGTCAAGTATTTCAGTCAATGGAGTAGCTGTCTGAAAGGCCTCTTCCAGAGACTCAAACCAGAACGCCGCAGCAGCAGTGACAGGCGCAATGCATGCAAGGGGCTGCAGGATAAAACCTTGTTGAATAAACATTTTCTTAAGGTAACCTTCTAATTTTTTATCCATTGGATCTGAAAAAGCACAACTGTCCTCGACAGGGATAGTGGTACGCTTTGCTAAAGTAGAAACTGCTCCCTCCACCTTAGGAACTGTCTGCCATAAGTCCCGTGTGGTGGTGTCTATTGGAAACATTTTTCTAAAAATAGGAGGGGGGGGGAAACGGCACACCGGGTCTATCCCACTCCTTATTAATAATTTCTGTAAACCTTTTAGGAATTGGAAAAACATCAGTACACCGGCACTGCATAGTATTTATCCAGTCTACACAATTTCTCTGGCACTGCAATTGTGTCACAGTCATTCAGAGCAGCTAATACCTCCCCAAGCAATACACTGAGGTTTTCAAGCTTAAATTTAAAAGTAGAAATATCTGAATCAGGTTTCCCCGAATCAGAAATGTCACCCACAGACTAAAGCTCTCCTTCCTCAGCTTCTGCATATTGTGACGCAGTATCAGACATGGGCCTTAAAGCATCTGCGCGCTCTGTATTACGTCTAACCCCAGAGCTATTGCGCTTTCCTCTGAATTCAGACAGTCTGGCTAATACCGCTGACAGGGTATTATCCATGATTGCCGCCATGTCCTGCAAAGTAATCGCTATGGGAGTCTTTGATGTACTTGGCGCCATTTTAGCGTGAGTCCCTTGAGCGGGAGTCAAAGGGACACGTGGGGAGAGTTAGTCGGCATAACTTCCCCCTCGTCAGAATCCTCTGGTGATAATTATTTTAAAGATAACAGCTGTTCTTTATTGTTTAAAGTGAAATCAATACATTTAGTACACATTCTCCTATGGGGTTCCACCATGGCTTTTAAACATAATGAACAAGGAGTTTCCTCTATGTCAGACATGTTTATACAGACTAGCAATGAGACTAGCAAGCTTGGAAAACACTTTCATCAAGTTAACAAGCAATATAAAAAAACGTTACTGTGCCTTTAAGAGAAACAAATTTTGCCAAAATTTGAAATAACAGTGAAAAAAAGGCAGTTAAACTAACGAAATTTTTACAGTGTATGTAACAAGTTAGCAGAGCATTGCACCCACTTGCAAATGGATGATTAACACCTTAATACAAAAAACAGATTAACAAAACGAAAAATACATTTTTTAAAACAGTCATAACAGAAGCCTTTTGAGCCCTTCAGAGATGTCCTATAGCATGCAGGGGACTGCTGAGGGAAGCTGAATGTCACAGTTTGTAATTTTAACTGCACCAACTGTAACTTTTATACTATAACAGTGGAATGCCTCAGGAAACTGTTTCTAGGCAAAAATCAAGCCAGCCATGTGGAAAAAACTAGGCCCCAATAAGTTTTATCACCAAAGCATATATAAAAACGATTAAACATGCCAGCAAACGTTTTATATTGCACATTAATCAGGGTATATACCTCTGATAGCAAGCCTGATACTAGTCGCTATTAAATCACTGTATTTAGGCTTAACTTACATTAATCAGGTACCAGCAGCATTTTCTAGTCCCTAGAAAAACTTAAAACTACAAATACCTTATTGCAGGATACCCTGCACGCCATTCTCCCTCTGAAGTTACCTCACTCCTCAGACATATGTGAGAACAGCAGTGGATCTTAGTTACTTCTGCTAAGATCATAGAAAAACGCAGGCAGATTCTTCTTCTAAATGCTGCCTGAGATAAAATAGTACAACTCCGGTACCATTTAAAAACAATAAACTCTTGATTGAAGAAAAAAACTAACTATATTACACCACTTTCCTCTTACTACGTCCAGCTATGTTGAGAGTTGCAAGAGAATGACTGGATATGGCAGTTAGGGGAGGAGCTATATAGCAGCTCTGCTGTGGGTGATCCTCTTGCAACTTCCTGTTGGGAAGGAGAATATCCCACAAGTAATGGATGATCCGTGGACTGGATACACCTTACAAGAGAAATCTGTTCCAAACTCTTCTACAGAACAAAACATTACAAGTACCACACTAGCCAAGCATTTTAATAGACAGCAATAAGGAGTGATCTGGCGCTGCATGAGGAAGCATTTTCTTGCACAGCAAATGAACTGCAAAAGGCAGGAAAACCTATAGTCACACAACACCCTCTGGGCAAGCAAAGGTTAATAAAGCTCCAGTTTGCAGCACAGTTTGTCACAAAAATATTTCAGAAATTTTGCAAATCATTATGCAATGAAACTCATGTAACGCTGTCACTGCCTTTTGTAGATTAGCTTAAATAAACTGAAAATACAACTTAATGGCCTTTAAAGTGCATTATCTGTCATGTGATGACCCAGAGTGCCTTTATAGACAGTAACGGTGCTTTTACTAGGTAGGATTAGGGAGGATGAAAAAGGTCTTAGACATCAGCACCAAGATCAGCTGTCACCGCATAAGCTTACTTATAGCGCTAGCACATGGGCAGTAGCAATCCCATGTCTGACAAAAAAAGGGGTTAATCTGAAACGGCACAAACGGAAACAGGCGCAAACCGAAGGCCACATGTGTGTGTATATATATATATATATATATATATATATATATATATAAATATATATATATACTGTATATAAGTGTGTGTCTATTTAAGTTAATATTTAATAAAGTGTTACCTTCTCTGTAACATGCCATTTGTATATAGCTTAATTCAAGGTCAAGATCATTTTCAGAATTGAAGAATGAGGAACAATGTTCAAAACTACAGATAGCAAAGATTTGCATATATCACCTTTAATTGTAAGTAACTATCTTAGAAATGTCAACTATTTCCACAACTGCATTTTTGCCTCCAGATAGTCACATGCTAGGTCAACAGTTTACCCTGAGGTTACCTTCCTGGAAAACATTCTGGGCCAGACTACAAATGGAGCACTATTTAACGCTCAGGCTCAAGCCTTATTTGCGCTATAAGTAAGCTATTATGAGTTTAAAGTAAACTCTTTTTGCTCTCGTGCTAACCCAACAAGTACAAAAACACCCTACATAAGCACAAAAAACGATTGTATATTCTCATTTCCGCTGACCCTACATGAAAATATCAATGTTTCACATTCCAATGTTCTACACATAGAAAAATATGGTATATGTATTCATAAATACATATTTCTACATATATCTGATGGTATTTTGGTACAATATATACAGTATCTATACCTATATATATACGATTACATATAGGTATAGATATATACAGATATACATAGGAATGTCTATTTATAAATACTTAGAACATATTCTGCTATGTGCAGAACACTGGAATATGCACAGTATAATACTTTATTAAGTATCAATATTGCATATGCACAGTATAATACTTTATTAAATATGAATATTGCATAAATATGTTTTTTCATGTTTTCATCTTCAGCTCCAATGCACTTATTTTTATGTCTATATGCATTTATGTGTTTATATGTGTATATATATATATCCTTCTTTAGACATGTACAGGGAGTGCAGAATTATTAGGCAAATGAGTATTTTGACCACATCATCCTCTTTATGCATGTTGTCTTACTCCAAGCTGCATAGGCTCGAAAGCCTACTACCAATTAAGCATATTAGGTGATGTGCATCTCTGTAATGAGAAGGGGTGTGGTCTAATGACATCAACACCCTATATCAGGTGTGCATAATTATTAGGCAACTTCCTTTCCTTTGGCAAAATGGGTCAAAAGAAGGACTTGACAGGCTAAGAAAAGTAAAAAATAGTGAGATATCTTGCAGAGGGATGCAGCACTCTTAAAATTGCAAAGCTTCTGAAGCGTGATCATCAAACAATGAAGCGTTTCATTCAAAATAGTCAACAGGGTCGCAAGAAGCGTGTGGAAAAACCAAGGTGCAAAATAACTGCCCATGAACTGAGAAAAGTCAAGCGTGCAGCTGCCAAGATGCCACTTGCCACCAGTTTGGCCATATTTCAGAGCTGCAACATCACTGGAGTGCCCAAAAGCACAAGGTGTGCAATACTCAGAGACATGGCCAAGGTAAGAAAGGCTGAAAGACGACCACCACTGAACAAGACACACAAGCTGAAAAGTCAAGACTGGGCCAAGAAATATCTCAAGACTGATTTTTCTAAGGTTTTATGGACTGATGAAATGAGAGTGAGTCTTGATGGGCCAGATGGATGGGCCCGTGACTGGATTGGTAAAGGGCAGAGAGCTCCAGTCCGACTCAGACGCCAGCAAGGTGGAGGTGGAGTACTGGTTTGGGCTGGTATCATCAAAGATGAGCTTGTGGGGCCTTTTCGGGTTGAGGATGGAGTCAAGCTCAACTCCCAGTCCTACTGCCAGTTTCTGGAAGACACCTTCTTCAAGCAGTGGTACAGGAAAAAGTCTGCATCCTTCAAGAAAAACATGATTTTCATGCAGGACAATGCTCCATCACACGCGTCCAAGTACTCCACAGAGTGGCTGGCAAGAAAGGGTATAAAAGAAGAAAATCTAATGACATGGCCTCCTTGTTCACCTGATCTGAACCCCATTGAGAACCTGTGGTCCATCATCAAATGTGAGATTTACAAGGAGGGAAAACAGTACACCTCTCTGAACAGTGTCTGGGAGGCTGTGGTTGCTGCTGCACGCAATGTTAATGGTGAACAGATCAAAACACTGACAGAATCCATGGATGGCAGGCTTTTGAGTGTCCTTGCAAAGAAAGGTGGCTATATTGGTCACTGATTTGTTTTTGTTTTGTTTTTGAATGTCAGAAATGTATATTTGTGAATGTTGAGATGTTATATTGGTTTCACTGGTAAAAATAAATAATTGAAATGGGTATATATTTGTTTTTTGTTAAGTTGCCTAATAATTATGCACAGTAATAGTCACCTGCACAAACAGATATCCCCCTAAAATAGCAATAACTAAAAACAAACTAAAAACTACTTCCAAAACTATTCAGCTTTGATATTAATGAGTTTTTTGGGTTCATTGAGAACATGGTTGTTGTTCAATAATAAAATTAATCCTCAAAAATACAACTTGCCTAATAATTCTGCACTCCCTGTATATACTGTATATGTATCTTAGCGTTAAAAACCTTTGTCTGCCTGTTTTTTTCTAATGCCTGAGATCTCGGGCCAAATTATCAAGCTTCGAAAGGAGCTTGATGCCCCTGTTTCCGCGCAAGCCTTCAGGCTCGCCGTAAACAGCAATTATGAAGCAGCGGTCTAAAGACTGCTGCTCCATTACTTGTCAACCTGCTATGAGGTCACGGACATCAATCCGCCCGATCCTATATGATCAGGCTGATTGACACCCCTACTGGAGGATGCTTGGCCCCGAATCTGCACAAGATTGCTTGTGCAATGATAAATGTGCGGCGGACATGATACGCTACATTGTATCATGTCTGCTCGCACTTTGGTAAATTGGTCCCCCTCATTTATTTGAGCCCTTATAACTTTTTTGTACAAGATTTATTTTATTTTTTTCCCCACTTGTAATCTGGCCTTCTATATTTAAAATTTATGATCAACAAATTAATAAACAATGGCAAATTAGTTATTTTCCATTCTAATGAAATGATGTACTATATTCTAATCTATTCCAGTCCTTCAGGATAGTCATGCAGGTTGCTTCACATTGCTTTTAAACATGTTTTGAAATCCGAGGTCATTCCAGTCCATTCTAAAAAGCATTAAACACAATTAGAAAAAAAACAAAAACTAACACCTGCAATTGCGGAATGGCGATCGCTATAACGCAATCCCCATTGATGTCTATGGGGACAAGAAAGTTATGTAAAAACCTAATACCCTAACATAAATCCCTAGTCTAAATACCTCTAATCTGCCGCCCCACGACCTCGCTGACACTAAATAAAGTGATTTACCCCAAAACCGCCGCCCCCCGCATTGCTAACACGTAAATAAACCTATTAACCCCTAAACTGCCCGCCCCCAACATCGCCAACACTAAATAAAGCTATTAACCCCTAATTCCCTGCCCCGACATCGCTGACACTAAATAAAGTTATTAACCCCTAAACCACCGTTCCCTGACATCGCCAACACTAAATAAAGCTATTAAACCCCTAAACCTACGCCCCGACAACGCTGACACTAAATAAAGTTATTAACCCATAAACCACCGCCCCCGACATCGCAGACACTAAATAAAGTTATTAACCCCTAAACCACCATTCCCCGACATCGCCAACACTAAATAAAGCTATTAAACCCCTAAACCATCGCCCGACACTAAATAAAGTTATAAACCCATAAACCACCACCCCCTGACATCGCAGACACTAAATAAAGTATGAACCCCATAACTGCCGGCCCCACACATCGCAACTACTAAACAAAACCTATTAACCCCTAAACCGCTGGCCCCCTACATCGCAACTACTAAACTAAACCTATTAACCCCTAAACCGCCGGCCACATTGCGACACACTAAATTAAACAATTAACCCTTAAACCTAACACCCCCCTAACTTTAAATTAAAGTTATAATATACTAACTACCTTAAAATAAATAAAAACTTACCTGTTAAATAAAAAAACTAAGCTTAAACTATAAATCAACCTAACATTACTTATTTTAAAAAAACTAAAATAAACAAAAAATAAAAAAGCTGAGATATAAAATTAAAAAATCCTAAATTATCCAAAAAAAAAACCCACTGAAATGACGAAAAATAAAAAAAACACTGAAATGACGAAAAATAAAAAAATCTAAGATTACAAAAAATAATAAACTAAATTATCCAAAATAATAAAAATTAAACCTAATCTAATACCCATATAAAAACAAAAAATCCACACCAAAATAAAGGGCTTTTTGTAGGGCATTGCCCTAAGTTAAACAGCTCTTTCTTTCCTAAAACATGGAGAGTCCACAACGTCATTCCAATTACTAGTGGGATATTCACTCCTGGCCAGCAGGAGGAGGCAAAGAGCACCCCAGCAGAGCTGTTAAGTGTCACTTCCCTTACCCCCAACCCCCAGTCATTCTCTTTGCCTCTGTCAATGGAGGATGTGAAGTTGGTGTCTGAAGATTATTATTCCTTTTATGGGTACTTTTCCCTTCAAGCAAGGATTGGGATTTAGCTGTGTCCACGTCTTACTCAAGTAAGAGTAGTGGTGGCTTTTAAGCAGTTACTTTGGGGCAGTGTGCAGGCACTTGTGTATGTGTGGAGACTAAGGGGTTAATAGCTTCCCTTACTGTTTTTGGGACGGTAACTCTGGGGCTCAATTTTATCTTTATAACATGTTTTGAAATCCGAGGTCATTCCAGTCCATTCTAAAAAGCATTAAACACAATTAGAAAAAAAACAAAAACTAACACCTGCAATTGCGGAATGGCGATCGCTATAACGCAATCCCCATTGATGTCTATGGGGACAAGAAAGTTATGTAAAAACCTAATACCCTAACATAAATCCCTAGTCTAAATACCTCTAATCTGCCGCCCCACGACCTCGCTGACACTAAATAAAGTGATTTACCCCAAAACCGCCGCCCCCCGCATTGCTAACACGTAAATAAACCTATTAACCCCTAAACTGCCCGCCCCCAACATCGCCAACACTAAATAAAGCTATTAACCCCTAATTCCCTGCCCCGACATCGCTGACACTAAATAAAGTTATTAACCCCTAAACCACCGTTCCCTGACATCGCCAACACTAAATAAAGCTATTAAACCCCTAAACCTACGCCCCGACAACGCTGACACTAAATAAAGTTATTAACCCATAAACCACCGCCCCCGACATCGCAGACACTAAATAAAGTTATTAACCCCTAAACCACCATTCCCCGACATCGCCAACACTAAATAAAGCTATTAAACCCCTAAACCATCGCCCGACACTAAATAAAGTTATAAACCCATAAACCACCACCCCCTGACATCGCAGACACTAAATAAAGTATGAACCCCATAACTGCCGGCCCCACACATCGCAACTACTAAACAAAACCTATTAACCCCTAAACCGCTGGCCCCCTACATCGCAACTACTAAACTAAACCTATTAACCCCTAAACCGCCAGCCACATTGCGACACACTAAATTAAACAATTAACCCTTAAACCTAACACCCCCCTAACTTTAAATTAAAGTTATAATATACTAACTACCTTAAAATAAATAAAAACTTACCTGTTAAATAAAAAAACTAAGCTTAAACTATAAATCAACCTAACATTACTTATTTTAAAAAAACTAAAATAAACAAAAAATAAAAAAGCTGAGATATAAAATTAAAAAATCCTAAATTATCCAAAAAAAAAAACCACTGAAATGACGAAAAATAAAAAAAACACTGAAATGACGAAAAATAAAAAAATCTAAGATTACAAAAAATAATAAACTAAATTATCCAAAATAATAAAAATTAAACCTAATCTAATACCCATATAAAAACAAAAAATCCACACCAAAATAAAGGGCTTTTTGTAGGGCATTGCCCTAAGTTAAACAGCTCTTTCTTTCCTAAAACATGGAGAGTCCACAACGTCATTCCAATTACTAGTGGGATATTCACTCCTGGCCAGCAGGAGGAGGCAAAGAGCACCCCAGCAGAGCTGTTAAGTGTCACTTCCCTTACCCCCAACCCCCAGTCATTCTCTTTGCCTCTGTCAATGGAGGATGTGAAGTTGGTGTCTGAAGATTATTATTCCTTTTATGGGTACTTTTCCCTTCAAGCAAGGATTGGGATTTAGCTGTGTCCACGTCTTACTCAAGTAAGAGTAGTGGTGGCTTTTAAGCAGTTACTTTGGGGCAGTGTGCAGGCACTTGTGTATGTGTGGAGACTAAGGGGTTAATAGCTTCCCTTACTGTTTTTGGGACGGTAACTCTGGGGCTCAATTTTATCTTTATTAGCTGGCAGTCTAAGAAACTTTCTCAGGTATTTTAAGTTTGGGGATTTCAGATGTTTTGACGAAATCTTTTTTTCCATTTGTATCTGAGGGCTTGTAAGAAATGCGTGCTTTTTACTCTGTTGCGCAGTTTCTTTTCCTGCCGGTCATGTGACTTCCTGCTCTTCCGTTTGAGAGTCAGAGCGGAGCAGCGTCTTTCCTATGTGAGCTCTCTTCTGTAACGGTTCGTTTGACCAATCTGCAGGGGAGATTGTCGAATATTGGGTGAAGGTTCAGGTAGGGCACCTCAGGCTGACTGAGGTGTAGGGGCATACTTTGTTTTTCACTTAATTTTAACATTTAGCATTTTTACGCTTTGAAAAAACTGTTTTTCTTCTTAAAGTGACAGTAGTCATTTTCATGTTATTTTTTATTCCTTTCTTTTTGGGAATTATTTCAAGCTATGGACTCTGAACAGGAGTCTGTTTTTAAGGGTTTACTGTGTCTGGAGGCCCAAATGTCTCTCAGGATGATGCTGTTCAGGATATACCACAGCTTTCTCCTCAAACTTCCCAAGCCTCAATGGCTTCACATACAGTGGCCTGCGGTTCCTCTCAGCCTCCTGGAGGTGTGTATTTGCCAATAGATTTTCCAGCACAGATATCTTCTGCTGTATCTGCAGGTTTATCTGCTTTTCCCTTGACGGGAAAGTGCAAAAGGAAATCAAAGCATTTTTCTGATAGTAAGATGTCTGTTCCATCTTCTTCTGCAATGGTTGACCTCCCCCATAAGTCGGACGAGGAGGATATCTATATCTCGGTAGCTTCTGAGGGTGAGATCTCAGATTCTGACAGTATAAATCCTTTGACTGATTCTGGAGAAGTAAACTTCAGATTTATGCTTGAACACCTTTGTTTACTTTCATTATGTTCCTTCTTCCATGGAAGTTTTTCCTGTTCCAGACCATGAGGCCTATTTATCAAGCCATCAACCGCATATAAGCTGGAATTCCGCAGCGTAATTGTGGAGAGCTTGATTCCCCTTAGTTATCAAAGCCTACAGACCGGCAAAAGTTGAAGTTTGTGACGTAACATACAATCCGCCAGTCTCAATCCGACACAGATCGATGCTTACGTCACTACAAATGTTCCGAATGCAAATTTGGCACTATCTGACTACTTTTGCTAGTTATCAAATAACTACCAGGTACGCTCGCCACTATTCCGGCCCAGCGTACCTGGTTTTCAATCCGCCGCTCTGGAGGTGGCGGATGCCATAGGAATCAATGGGAGTCTGAAAGCAGCGAAAGCTCATGTTCGCTGCTGCCCGATATCCCATTGATTCCTATGGGAGAATAAAAGTTATGATTTACACCTAACACCCTAACATGTACCCCGAGTCTAAACACCCCTAATCTGCCACCCCCTACACTGCCGCCACCTACATTATACTTATTAACCCCTAATCTACCGCCCCACCACCACCTACATTATACTTAATAACCCCTAATCTGCTGCCCCCTACACCGCCGCCACCTACATTATGTTATTAACCCCTATCCCGCAAGCCCACCGCAACTAAATAAAGTTATTAACCCCTAAACCTGCCAGCCCCCCACATCGCCATAAACTAAATTAACCTATTAACCCCTAAACCTAACAACCCGCTAACTTTATATTAAATTTTAACTCATCTTTATCTTATAATAAATTTAAACTTACCTTTAGATTTAAATTAACCTATATTAAACTATTAATTAATCTACCCTAACCAGTGTTCCCTCTAAGGACAGTTCTGTGTGTGGCCCAGCAGTGAAACAGTTAATTAGAGCAACTAGAAAACACTACACGATGCAGACGGCAAGGTGTGGTTCCTTTATTAACTGTTTCAATGCTGGGCCGCACACAAAACTGGCCTTAGGGGGAAAACTGACCCTAACTATTATACTAAAATTATTACTAAAATAAACTATATTAATCTAATAATTAACCTACCCTAACTTTTATAATAAAATTACATTAAACTATATTAAATTAATAATTAATCTACCCAAACTTTTATACTAAAATTACATTAAACTACAAATTAAATTAATTATATTATATATTTAAACACCTAACCCTACTCAAATAATTTAAATCTACACTAAAAAATTACTAAATTACAAAAAACTAACAACTAAGTTACAAAAAATAACAAACACTAAGTTACACAAAAAATAAACACTACGTTACAAAAAATAAAAATAAATGATCAAAGATTTAAACTAATTACACCTAATCTAAGGGCCCTATGAAAATAAAAAGCCCCCCCAAAATAAAAAAAAACCCTAGCCTACAATAAACTACAAATAGCCCTTAAAAGGCATTGCCCCAAAGAAATCAGCTCTTTTACCTGTAAATAAAAAATACAAATACCACCCAACAGTAAAACCCACCACCCACACAACCAACCCCCCAAATAAAAACCTAATCTAAAAACCTAAGCTCCCCATTGCCCTGAAAAGGGCATTTGGATGGGCATTGCCCTTAAAAGGGCATTTAGGTCTATTGCAGCCCAAACCCTAATCTAAAACTAAAACCCAACCAATACACCCTTAAAAAAACCTAACACTAACCCCCAAAGATCGACTTACAGTTTTGAAGATCCGACATCCATCCTCCAAGAAGCCAGCAGAAGTCTTCATCCAAGCGGCCGAAGTCTTCATCCAAGCCCACATAAGTTTTCACCGAGACGTCATCTTCTATCTTCATCCATTCGGCGCGGAGCGGCTCCATCTTCCAGACATCCGACGCGGAGCATCCTCTTCCATCGACGTCTTCTTCAGAATGAATGTTCCTTTAAATGACATCATCCAAGATGGCGTCCCTTAGATTCCGATTGGCCAGTCGGAATTCAGGTTGAAAAAATCCTATTGGCTGTTGCAATCAGCCAATAGGATTGAGCTTTCATCCTATTGGCTGATCCAATCAGCCAATAGAATGCAAGCTCAATCTTATTGGCTGATTCGATCAGCCAATAGGATGAAAAGCTCAATCCTATTGGCTAATTGCAACAGATGTCTTGAAGATGGAGCTGCTCCGTGCCGGATGGATGAAGATGGAAGATGCCGTCTGTGTGACGACTTCTGCGGGCTTGGATGAAGACTTCGGCTGCTTGGATGAAAACTTCTGCCGGCTTCTTGGAGGATGGATGTCGGATCTTCAAACTGTAAGTCGATCTTCGGGGGTTAGTGTTAGGATTTTTTAAGGGTTTATTGGGTGGGTTTTAGTTTTAGATTAGGGTTTGGGCTGCAATAGAGCTAAATGCCCTTTTAAGGGCAATGCTCATCCAAATGCCCTTTTCAGAGCAATGGGGAGCTTAGTTTTTTTTAGTTAGGCCTTTTTTGGGGGGTTGGTTGTGTGGGTGGTGGGTTTTACTGTTGGGGGTGTTTGTATTTTTTATTTACAGGTAAAAGAGCTGATTTTTTGGGGCAATGCCCCGCAAAAGGCCCTTTTAAGGTCTATTTGTAGTTTATTGTAGGTTAGTTTTTTTTTTATTTTGGGGGGCTTTTTTATTTTCATAGGACCCTTAGATTAGGTGTAATTAGTTTAAATCTTTGATAATTTAATTTTTATTTTTTGTAACTTAGTGTTTATTTTTTTGTGTAACTTATGCCTAGATTTAGAGTTTTGCGTTAGCCGTCAAAACCAGCGTTAGGGGGTCCTAACGCTGGTTTTGGCCTACCGCTGGTATTTAGAGTCTTGTAGGTAAGGGTCTAACGCTCACTTTCAAGCCGCGACTTTCCATACCACAGATCCCCTTACGTCAATTGCGTATCCTATCTTTTCAATGGGATCTTCCTAACGCCGGTATTTAGAGTCTTGGCTGAAGTGAGCGTTAGAACTCTAACGACAAAACTCCAGCCGCAGAAAAAAGCCAGGAGTTAAGAGCTTTCTGGGCTAACGCCGGTTCATAAAGCTCTTAACTACTGTGCTCTAAAGTACACTAACACCAATAAACTATCTATGTACCCCTAAACCGAGGTCCCCCCACATCACAGCCACTCTAATAAAAAATTTTAACCCCTAATCTGCCGACCGCACACCGCCGCAACCTACATTTTCCCTATGTACCCCTAATCTGCTGCCCCTAACATCGCCGACACATACATAATATTTATTAACCCCTAATCTGCCCCCCCAACGTCGCTGCTACCTTACCTACACTTATTAACCCCTAATCTGCCGACCGGACCTCACCGCTACTATAATAAATGTATTAACCCCTAAAGCTAAGTCTAACCCTAACCCTAACACCCCCCTAAGTTAAATATAATTTAAATCTAACGAAATAAAATAAATCTTATTAAATAAATTATTCCTATTTAAAGCTAAATACTTACCTGTAAAATAAACCCTAATATAGCTACAATATAACTAATATAACTAATAATTATATTGTAGCTATTTTAGGATTTATATTTATTTTACAGGCAACTTTGTATTTATTTTAACTAGGTACACTAGCTATTAGATAGTTAATAACTGTTTTTTTGCAGGTAGCTGCTGTCTGCTTCGTCTGTCCTGTCCTTGCTGACTAAGGATACAAGCAATCTCCAGCCTCCGAATTGTGCCTTGGCCTAATGGGGTTCAATAGACCAGGCACCTGATCTGTGGATCTCGGAGTAGAAGTCCCTACAAGGCTGAAGTTGCTCTTTTGCCAAGAGCACGTTTCCAAACCCCCACAGCTGGGGGAGTTGTCGGGGTGTTGGTAATCTAGAGAGTGCTTGTTATGTCCAGCTGTAAGCACTGCTTTTTTGATCGCTCTACCGACCGGCTAAATAATATCTGATACGCTAAACTACATATGACTTGGGGCGAAGGTGGGAGACAAGAAGAAGACGACCCAACACATACTGGAACCTTAACTGGGGGCCCGCAAGAACTGTGTGTGGTTAGATGTCAGCAGTTTGAAGAGCTGTGGTAAACACCGACATAAACCTGAAGCCTTCCAGTAAACCGGTTATGTGCTCCAATTAGGCCCAGAAGTTGAGGAATAAGCTCACAGTGTCCACGGTGCCTCAAGTGTAAGAAATATCAGGCTCGCTACAAAACTCGTAGCGCCGGAGGGGAAGGTGTGTACCCGGCTGCTGCAGTCTGAGCCAATCCAGTAGCGGCGAGCCGACACTCCTACTTCTTGTTAGCGTCGCGCCAAACGGGCCGTGGAAGTAGAGCGCTGCTAACCGAGTCTCCCTTCGTCCACCACAACATACACCTGCTAACACAGATTGCTAGTCGTATGGTCCAGGAGGACAAAGTTCAAGCCAAGTTGTATTAAATGTGTCATGAAGTGAAATTTTGCATGGGCAACCACGTATCACAGCTAAGACGACGATAGTCCAGGCAAAAGGCAAAAGTTTTTGGAAATTTCAGAAGGATTCCCCGTTACTGTGCTGTAGATGCAACACTGAAGAGGAAGGGGTACCGAGAGAAGTAGTATCCTGTGTTCATCAGCAGCATCTCGGTATGTGGTAATATCGAGATCTGAGGTACCTGTGTATTGTTCTTTTCGGGCAGCTGCCAGAAGATATGTAAGTGCAATATCTGGAGGGTATATAAGTACGGGACATTATCCCCATAAACAGTTGGAGTGGTACCACATTGTCCTAGACGAGACTTTTTAATCCACTTATATTTTGAAGGGTGTGTTGTCCAAGTGGAATATCAATGTGCAGTGCCCAGCAACTGTCTAGAAATAAAGTTAAATAAACAAGGGTATTAAGGTGCCCCTGTCTGGACTCTGGGACTGTTTAAGGGTAAACCTAACTGTCATTTTATATGTAGCTCTTTAATGTACCATGTCTTTTTAACAATTGAGCCAGATTTAACATATAACATGTTGCTACAAGATGAAATGGTTCCCTGCTGTGTAGTCACCTAATGAGTCTTTTACTGCTTAACATACACAAAAAATATTGTTAGTTCACTCAAAGGAAAAAAAGGGAGTTAGAGTGAAGGTATATGGATGTAAACTTTAAGCTACTATACTTAATATGTGTAACAATCTTTTTTGATATAACTCTATCAACTACTACATGTTTATTGACCCAGAAGTCTTTCATATAGAGACAGTGTTTAAGGGCTCATTAAATTGTGTTAAGTGTACATAAGCATCCCACTAAACACTAGTGTTAAGTACTACAAAGTGTATATATCCTAAAACTACAAAATTAATATATCTAGGAGTTTGTGGAGCCTAAGAAAGACCTGGGGTTATTTTGCTCTCCTGCTATAAATTTGGATAATTACTGTGTCGAAGTCCATTTTTAGGTAAATCATAAGATTTGAGCTAAATTTTCTCTCCATTTTTGATAATATTTTTGGTTGTATTTTTTATTTTCCTCAAGCTATACTGAGAAGCATTGAATTGGGTTTTTTTTTTTATTTTTTGATAGATTTCACCTTTTTTTCACTATTGGCTTATTTTAGCCCCTGTGCACGTATTGGAACCAACTATTCTTTTTTTTTTTTTTTTCCCTCACATCGCCCCCCCTCACTGAGTTCACTGAGAATCACTGATTCCAGCACTTTTTTGGCACTATAAGTGTGCTTGTCTGATTTTTGCTGATTTTTGCTCACATTTTTTTATTTTTTTTTCTCTTGCACTCACACTCGGTCAGCCCCCTTCTGGGGATTGACAGTGAGTATCACACATAGACACATTTATTGACATATTGGTATTTATATCTAGCACGAAACACACGTATATAGAGGTGAATGGAGAGGTTTATCTCTCAGCAAAAAAATTCCTCTCCTATTATGCCACCTAAACAGAAAGACAAGAGAGGCAACTCCAAAAGTATAGAGGGGCCCCATGATACCTCGCAAGATCGAAATGCATTAAACCTTTTTAATGATATGTCTGAATTTGCCGCGGAAGTGGCGAAAATGATGGCCCCACATTTGGACTTAGTCAAACAGGAAATAAAGTCAGAGATTTCCAATCTTTCCAATGAGATTAGGCAATTTACCGCCCGAATGGAGGAGGTCGAGACAAGAGTGTCCGACCTAGAGGACAGACTGAACATTGTGAGTTCGGTATCAGCTGTCCAGGGTAAGGCCATCGCTCAGTTACAAGCTCGAGTAGAGGACCTTGAAGACAGGTCAAGGCGTAACAACTTGAGAGTGATTGGCCTACCTGAAACAGCTGAATTCCAAGATGTATTACGCTTTGTCTCCATCAAGCTTCCTCAGGCACTCATGATTCCTCCTCCTCCTACACCATTTTTGATAGAAAGAGCTCATAGAATAGGGGTACTCAGAGAAAATAACACTACGCTTAAAACAAGGCCTGTCATTTTCAAGTTTGTCAATTATCAAGATAAAGTATTATTTTTGAGCCATTACAGAAAACTTAACTCCTTGATTATTAACTCCCATAGAATTTCAATCTTTCAAGATTTTTCCGCGGAAACTAGGGCCAAAAGAAGAGAAATGTCCCCTTTCTTTTGATAAATTTGTGAAAGCGGAATGTAGTGTTAGACTGGTTTATCCAGCTAAGCTTCTAATTAATAAGGCAGGGGTCTCATATGTGGTAAATAATAGTGAGGAAGCGATGTCTTTATGTAAAAAAATGGGCATAGCTTGACTAGAAGGTGTTGAGGAAAATGACATAGAAATTAATTAATAGAATTAAGAATGGAATATGTTCTTTTTAAGTGGCTGTATTTTAAAGTTTTACCTATAGTTGTTAATTTTTTTTTTTTTTTTCCCCCACTCCGTTCCCCCTTGGCCGCTCTTCCCCCCGCGCAGTATGGTTGGTTGTTTAAATTCTAATATATTGAAGGGACACCTGCTAAGGTTTTTTTGTTTGGAGGTATGTTAGATACGCTTAACTTGGTGTCTTGGAACGTGGGGGGCATAAACTCTCCAATAAAGAGGAAGACCATAATTAAACATCTAGCAAAACTAAAACCAGATCTCGCCTTCTTACAAGAGACACATTTAAAATGCCCGGAATATTTGAAACTTCAGACTAACTGGGTAGGTGAGGTAATTGCGGCCCCATTTAACGCACGTAAAAGAGGAGTGGCCATCCTTTTTAATGAAAACTTAGAATATAAAATAGATTCTTCCACTATAGATCAGGAAGGCCGCTTTTTAATTGTAGAAATCACAATGAATAAAATACGGTATGTATTGTGCAATATATATGGGCCAAATAAAATTGACAAGTCATTCTGGGACAGGATGGTCCTATATCTTCATACATTTATAGGTCAAAATCTTATAGTGGCGGGGATTTTAACCTAATAGCAGATCCTATTCTTGACAGAGCAAGTAAAGGCCATAATTTTGTTCGTGACAGGAAGAATCGTATCCTTCAAAAATTTTCCACACAACTAGGGTTAACAGACATCTGGCGCACACAAAATCCAGATCTGAGAGCTTTCACATGTCTAGCAAAAGGACAGCAATCCCTGTCCAGGATAGATTTCTTTCTGATTGCAGAATCTATGATTGGCTTAGAATGGAAAGCGGACATAAGAGATATAACAATCTCAGATCATGCTGTGATCACATTATCACTTAATGTACCCCAGAGACAAGTAACTACCAATCAAACTATTTTTTTCCCTAAATATTTAGTGAATAATAGTAACTTCCCGAACTGGCTGATCAATCAATGGAGAGAATATGAGAATATTAATAAAGATTATAAAAATAGACCAGAGGTGTATTGGGAAGCGGCTAAAGCCGTAATAAGAGGTAAAATTAAGGCATACATGTGTAAACTCAAAAAAAGAACTAGACAGCAGGAGACGCAACTGAGCAATCAAGTAAAGAATACGTACAGAGTATACTTAAGCGACCACACGAGAGATAAATGGCAAAAGTACATAGACGCCAAGAATGCGCGAGACATATTTATGAAACAAAAGATTGCTTTAGATCTTCAGAGACAAAAAGCCCTATATGGAGGTTTTGCGGGCAGATCTGCCAAATTTTTGGCTAGGCTAACTAAAAAAAACCATCGGAATCCCATAACGGCCATTAGATCCAACAGAGGTAGGTTTACTAACAATGCGGATATTACTAAAATTTTCTATGATTATTTTAGCGCGCTTTATAGAGCTGAAGACTATTCGATAGATAAGCAGAAATTATTCTGGGATAAGATCAAGATTCCCAAAATTTCTCCAGAGATTCTGGCAGAGATCAATAAACCGATCGATGTGGAAGAAATTTTAGTAGCAATTAAATCCGCCAAAACAAATAAAGCAGCTGGACCAGACTGTCTTCCCAATGAATTTTATAGGATTCTCCAACCACATATTATCTTAGCACTGGAAAAATTGTTTAATTTTTATTTTATTGGGAATAATAAATGCTCACCATATTTCGCAGCAGCGGTTATATCTCTAATTCCCAAAAAAAACAAAGAACCAGATCTTCCAGAATCATATAGGCCAATCTCCGTATTAAACAAGGACTACAAATTGTTAACATCTATTTTAGCAAACAGATTAAAACCGCATTTAGGCTCAATTATCCATGGAAATCAGTCAGGTTTCATGGCAGGGAGAAATCCCACTAGGAATACACGAAAGGTCATGACTCTGATAGACTTTTTCTGGAATAAACCTAGAACAACAAGACATAGCGACATGGTGGATTTAGCCTTATTAACGTTAGACGCCGAGAAGGCTTTCGATCGTATCGCCTGGAGGCATCTATTGTATTCCTTAGAACAATTTGGCCTGACAGGACATATGTATAAATTTATTCGGCTAGTATACTCTACCCCCATCTCATCACTACTAATTAATGGGCAGATTTCTCAACGGATGGTCCTACAACGGGGCACTCGTCAGGGCTGCCCACTATCCCCATTGTTGTTTAACTTATCATTAGAGCCGCTAGCAATTTTAATTCGACAGAAATTGGAGGGGATTCGGGTTGGAGATCAGAAATTAGTATTACTAATGTACGCGGATGATATACTTCTATGTCTGAGTAATATTGAACAAAGTCTTTCCCGACTATTAGAATCGATTGAATTGTTTGGTGCAATTTCGGGCTATAAAATTAACCTCACTAAATCTGAGCTATTATGGCTTAATAAGAAAGATCAATATTTCAGACACCCATTTACCGAGACTTCGCAGATAACCTATCTTGGCATCAAATTAAGCGCGAATCCAGATGACTGGTATAAGTTAAAGTTCGGTAAATGTTTTCTAGAATGTAAAAACAAGATGGAAGGATGGAAAAATCTACCTATTTCTTTAACAGCCAGGGTCATACTTATAAAAACCATTCTCTTCCCCAAATTATTTTACCTCATACAAAATATCCCAATTCCTATTCATAACATAGATATAACCAACTATAATAGGGCATGTTCTAACCTAATTTGGAAGGGCGCCAGAGCGCGTATCTCTGCTCTACGTCTTATGTGTAATAAAGAAGCGGCAGGTCTGTCTCTTCCCAATTTACAATTCTACAGCTTGGCAGCATGGATGAAAGCTGCGGTTGATTGGTTAACTGAACGCGAACAGGTCTCGGCAGTTTCCTGGGAAATGGCCCTGGTGGCTCCATTTCGATTGGATGCTATTCTACATTGTCCAATGAATACACTTCCATCTTCACTTTTTGCTCTCAGTACTTACAGATATATTATTCTAGCATGGCAAAAATGTTGCGTCCTTGCGGGGTGTTCGCCCTATGTCTCCAAATATTTACCTATTATAGGGAATCCTAATTTTGCACCAGGGTTGTCAGATAAAGTTTTCAGGGTATGGTCTTCCAAAGGAATGGTATTTGTCGCTCAAATGTTAGATTCGAATCTTGTGCCATTAACCTTTAGTGAACTAACACATCTATTTGGGCTCGAGAATAAAGATTTTTATGCATATTTGCAGTTAAGGCATTTTATACTTGAGTTAAAGCAAAGCTATGGATTAGAGTGGGCTCTTTTGGAGCTTCAAATTAAAATAAATAATTTTCAAGGCGGCTTTTACTCAATAGCTCCTTTCTATAATTTCTTGAATCAGGGACCATCGGCTGCACAGAGAGAGTTTATAGCTGAAAAATGGAGTAAGTTTTTTCCTGAGGTTAATAGCCAGGTTATCGAGAATACTTTTAAGATAATTGGAAAAAGTTGGGTGCTGACTACCTGGAGAGAGACACAAATTAAGCTAGCCTTTATGATGTACTTGACGCCAGCTAGACTGACTAATTGGTATAGGGTGAAGATGGTATGCCCCAAATGTTCTTCTTCTAGGGCAGATCTTTTACATTGTTTTTGGACTTGCCCAAAGATTGGTCAATTCTGGCTTAGGGTAGAGCACTGGATACAGGCATCTCTCAAAATAGATTACCACTTTCTGCCGATGGAAATATTTTTTTTAGTGAATCCGCAGATTGCCCCCAGAAACTTTAAATTAATTAACTTGATCATATTTCTTGGCCGCAACATATTACTGAGAGCATGGAAAGCGAAAATAGCCCCTAAATTAAAAGAGCTTAAAAATGCTTTGACTGCTCATTTTACACAAGAACAGTGGAATTTGCAAGACGTTACGGAGGGAAGGTTAGCTTGGTTCTTTAACCAATGGGAAACATTTATTTTATCTTTCCCAGTGGAAGCTCAAATTAGGTTGGTTAAACCTTTTAGGGATACTCCATATGTGCAATTACAAGTATTGGCTGGTCATTTCCCCCCTATATATGGTGTAACACTAGAGAATAGAATACGGAGGGGGGGAGATACGGATTGGTGGGGATTTTTGTTTTCGCTTTTTTCTTTCCTTTTTTTTTTTTTTTTTTTTTCTCTCTCGTTGTGTGTTGTAATTTCATGTCAGGAAATTGCCTTGAGTTAGAATCCGATCAATATAGTGTCAGGTCAGATCAAGCAGGAGTTAGATTCAGTGTTAAAGTATATTTGCTACAGTGGAGTCATAAAGAGGCATAGTTAATAAATGTATAGTATATATTATTATTATTTTTATTTATTTTTTCTAGGCGGTATATGTCTTAAAGAATAGTGAGGAAGCTGATTTAAAATTTCTATTATTTTTTGGTGGTAGACGTATACACTGTTATAGAAGAATTGTAATTCATTTATTTTCTGTTATTTTGTTTCTTCTTGGTTTTGTTGCTAATGTCAGACTGTATATATATCTACGTTGTTGCATAATATAAATCTTATTTAAAAAAGAGAAAGAAAAAGAATAGAAAAATTCCAGCTAAGTGTACAAATATTTCATATAAGGGGATTAATATAATTATTAAGAGGAAGTGATTCTGTTGTCCTAAACTGTTTTATTTGTTCAAAATATGTCTTACCTGGCCCTGCGTGGCACAAGGAGGTTGAATTCATTTGACTGTACACTTTGTTGGATATAAATAAATATTTTTAAAAAAAAAAAAGATAGTTAATAACTATTTAATAGCTACCTAGTTAAAATAATTACAAAATTACCTGTAAAATAAATCCTAACCTAAGTTACAATTAACTGCAAAAGGTGTATGGAGATATTATATCTGACTCAACTATGCTACCCCTAAATCTGATCTCTCCCAAAATCAGATGTGGTGAAAAAAACAGGCTAAGTGGGGGGAGGGGAGCGCTCTGGTGTGAGCTGTGAGTAGGATTGTGTTTGGATGTGTTATATGTGAGCCAATCTTTGATTGGTATCAGTAGTGAATAAATTAATTTAATATTGTGAATGAATTCTTTAAAATGATGTATAACCAATCTTTGATTGGGGTATATTTTTAATATTTCTAGTGGGGTGTGAGATTGTTATCTCAAATAGTGTATGAGACTATTATCTCAAATGTTAACAGTGTGTGTCACTCTAAACTGTGTGATTGTGTTGTGATTCTATAAATAACTGGGCTAAATATAATCAATTGTGTGCCCTTCTTAGAGGTATTTAAACCACATTAATATAAATAGGAAATGAGACGATATATTCAGATAATATTCAAATAGTTTTACTAAACAATAATATTGGAAATATTAAAAAGATGTTTATACATGGACTTATTAATAACCATATAAAAATGAAATCATAAAATACAAATTAGCAGTTTCGTTAAACTCGCTAAATATTCCTTATAGGTCAGTGACTAGCACATTTATTCTAACATATTATGATTAATTTGTCTCCTAAAACACATAAATATTAGCAATGGTGCTGGTGATTGTATTGTATATACAATCGCTATAGATATGCAGCTTATGAGGTAATAAACATTAATATCAATACAGAGACAATTCCTTAAAAGATATATATATATTTCTTGAGAGATATATGTAGAAAACAGATGTAAATGCACATCAGATGTAAATGTACGTCAATTCAATAGCGGTTAATACTGTTAACGTTGGTGGTAACAGTGTTAACGATCCTGGTTGCAAACCTGTGGTTAATTATGTAAGGTATACGTTGATCGTCTAATTGACGGTTCTGTGGATAATATGGTGTATGAGTTGTGGCCACAACTATTTGTATTTATCCAAGGGTAGTTTGTCCCTGTTAAAAATGATCTATCTGTTCAGAGCGGTGTTTTAATATAAAATGTCACTGTTAAAAATGGCTCAAAATCTGAGCATGTGAGTCACACGGCGTGAAGCGGTGCTCCCCCTTGCCGTACTACTGATTTCCCTTACCTCCTCTTCAATTTTGTCGGTGTTCAGTAGGTTACCTGGTAGGTTTCTGCTACGGGTTTGTTGAATCCTTTCTCTTTTTGGCGTCTCGCCGTTTTTGTATTTCCCGGCAGTCCCTTCTTACCCTGACGTGTGCAGGATTTTCGTTTGGTCCTCAGAGGTCCAATCAGGTAGTCGGGTCGTGGGGGGAGTGGTTCTTGGATGAATTCCTCGTGTTTGCTAGAGCCTTTTTTCACACTGGATAGTCAATACGCGTTTCAGCGCTATATCGCGCCTTTATCAAGACAGATATAGCGCTCTTTTTAATAATATTGTTTAGTAAAACTATTTGAATATAATATCTGAATATATCGTCTCATTTCCTATTTATATTAATGTGGTTTAAATACCTCTAATTGATTATATTTAGCCCAGTTATTTATAGAATCACAACACAATCACACAGTTTAGAGTGACACACACTGTTAACATTTGAGATAATAGTCTCATACACTATTTGAGATAACAATCTCACACCCCACTAGAAATATTAAAAATATACCCCAATCAAAGATTGGTTATACATCATTTTAAAGAATTCATTCACAATATTAAATTAATTTATTCACTACTGATACCAATCAAAGATTGGCTCACATATAACACATCCAAACATAATCCTACTCACAGCTCACACCAGAGCGCTCCCCTCCCCCCACTTAGCCTAAGTTACAATTAAACCTAACACTACACTATCAATAAATCAATTAAATAAACTACCTACAATTATCTACAATTAAATCAACTAAACTAAATTACAAAAAAAAAAAACACTAAATTTAAAAAACAAACAAACACTAAATTACAAAAAATAAAAAAAGAGTACAAGAATTTTAAACTAATTACACCTACTCTAAGCCCCCTAAAAAAATAACAAAGCCCCCCAAAATAAAAAAAAGCCCTACCCTAATCTAAAATAAAAAGTTTACAGCTCTTTTACCTTACCAGCCCTTAAAAGGGCCTTTTGCGGGGCTTGCCCCAAAGAAAATAGCTCTTTTGCCTGTAAAAAAAACATACAATACCCCCCCAACATTACAACCCACCACCCACATACCCCTAATCTAACCCAAACCCCCCTTAAAAAACCTAACACTAAGCCCCTGAAAATCTTCCTACCTTGTCTTCACCACGCCGGGTATCACCGATCCGTCCAGAAGAGGCTCCAAAGTCTTCATCCTATCCGGCAAGAAGAGGTCCAGAAGAGGCACCGAAGTCTTCATCCTATCCGGCAAGAAGAGGAGATCCGGACCGGCAAACATCTTCATCCAAGCGGCATCTTCTATCTTCATCCATCCGACGAGGAGTGGCTCCATCTTCAAGACCTCCGGCGCGGAACATCCTCTTCTCCCGACGACTAGACGACGAATGAAGGTTCCTTTAAGGGACGTCATCCAAGATGGCGTCCCTCGAATTCCGATTGGCTGATAGGATTTTATCAGCCAATCGGAATTAAGGTAGGAAAAATCTGATTGGCTGATTGAATCAGCCAATCAGATTCAAGTTCAATCTGATTGGCTGATCCAATCAGCCAATCAGATTGAGCTTGCATTCTATTGGCTGATCAGAACAGCCAATAGTCGTCGGGAGAAGAGGATGTTCCGCGCCGGAGGTCTTGAAGATGGAGCCGCTCCTCGTCGGATGGATGAAGATAGAAGATGTCGCTTGGATGAAGATGTTTGCCGGTCCGGATCTCCTCTTCTTGCCGGATAGGATGAAGATTTCGGAGCCTCTTCTGGACCTCTTCTTGCCGGATAGGATGAAGACTTCGGAGCCTCTTCTGGACGGATCAGTGATACCCGGCGTGGTGAAGACAAGGTAGGAAGATCTTCAGGGGCTTAGTGTTTATTTAATTAATTTATTGTAGACATGTGCACGGCTAAAAAATTCGGTTCGTTTTCGGTTCGGATCGATTCGGACTTTTCGAATTTCGGTTCAGATCGAATCGGATTCGGCAAAATTTGAATAAATTCGTTTTGGATTTATTCGGATCCGAATAAATTCGTTTCGGATTTATTCGGATTCGGCTGAATTCGGTTCTATTCGGTTCCGAAATTCGGTATGTTTTAGTACACTAAGTCACTAACACCCATAAACTACCTATGAACCACTAAGCCGAGGTCCCCCCACATCGCAAACCCTATAATAACATTATTTAACCCCTAATCTGCCGATCGGATATCGCCGCAACCTACATTATAGCTATTAACCCCTAATCTGCTGTCCCTAACACCGCCGACCCCTACATTATAGTTATTAACCCCTAATCTGCCCCCCCCCCCAACGTCGCCGCAATCTAACTACAAGTATTAACCCCTAATCTGCCGACCCGATATCGCCGCCGCCTACATTATAGCTATTAACCCCTAATCTGGTGTCCCTAACACCGCCGACCCCTACATTATAGTTATTAACCCCTAATCTGCCCCCCCCAACGTCGCCGCAATCTAACTACAAGTATTAACCCCTAATCTGCCAACCCGATATCGCCGCCGCCTACATTATAGCTATTAACCCCTAATCTGCTGTCCCTAACACCGCCGACCCCTACATTATAGTTATTAACCCCTAATCTGCCCCCCCAACGTCGCCGCAATCTAACTACAAGTATTAACCCCTAATCTGCCGACCCGATATCGCCGCCGCCTGCATTATAGCTATTAACCCCTAATCTGCTGTCCCTAACACCGCCGACCCCTACATTATAGTTATTAACCCCTAATCTGCCCCCCCAACATCGCCGCAATCTAACTACAAGTATTAACCCCTAATCTGCTGACCCGATATCGCCGCCGCCTACATTATAGCTATTAACCCCTAATCTGGTGTCCCTAACACTGCCGACCCCTACATTATAGTTATTAACCCCTAATCTGCCCACCCCAACGTCGCCGCAATCTAACTACAAGTATTAACCCCTAATCTGCCGACCCGATATCGCCGCCGCCTACATTATAGCTATTAACCCCTAATCTGCTGTCCCTAACACCGCCGACCCCTACATTATAGTTATTAACCCCTAATCTGCCCCCCCCCAACGTCGCCGCAATCTAACTACAAGTATTAACCCCTAATCTGCCGACCCGATATCGCCGCCGCCTACATTATAGCTATTAACCCCTAATCTGGTGTCCCTAACACCGCCGACCCCTACATTATAGTTATTAACCCCTAATCTGCCCCCCCCCAACGTCGCCGCAATCTAACTACAAGTATTAACCCCTAATCTGCCGACCGCAAATCGCCGCCACTATAATAAATGTATTAACCCCTAAACCGCCGCACTCCCGCCTCGCAAACACTATAATACATTTTATTAACCCCTAATCTGCCCTCCCTAACATCGCCGCCACCTACCTACAATTATTAACCCCTAATCTCCCACCCCCAACGTCGCTGCTACTATAATAAGGTTATTAACCCCTAAACCTAAGTCTAACCCTAACACTAACACCCCCTAACTTAAATATAATTTAAATAAAACGAAATAAGTTAATCTGCTGTCCCTAACACCGCCGACCCCTACATTATAGTTATTAACCCCTAATCTGCCCCCCCCCCAACGTCGCCGCAATCTAACTACAAGTATTAACCCCTAATCTGCCGACCCGATATCGCCGCCGCCTACATTTTAGCTATTAACCCCTAATCTGGTGTCCCTAACACCGCCGACCCCTACATTATAGTTATTAACCCTTAATCTGCCCCCCCAACGTCGCCGCAATCTAACTACAAGTATTAACCCCTAATCTGCCAACCCGATATCGCCGCCGCCTACATTATAGCTATTAACCCCTAATCTGCTGTCCCTAACACCGCCGACCCCTACATTATAGTTATTAACCCCTAATCTGCCCCCCCAACGTCGCCGCAATCTAACTACAAGTATTAACCCCTAATCTGCCGACCCGATATCGCCGCCGCCTGCATTATAGCTATTAACCCCTAATCTGCTGTCCCTAACACCGCCGACCCCTACATTATAGTTATTAACCCCTAATCTGCCCACCCAACATCGCCGCAATCTAACTACAAGTATTAACCCCTAATCTGCTGACCCGATATCGCCGCCCGCCTACATTATAGCTATTAACCCCTAATCTGGTGTCCCTAACACTGCCGACCCCTACATTATAGTTATCAACCCCTAATCTGCCCACCCCAACGTCGCCGCAATCTAACTACAAGTATTAACCCCTAATCTGCCGACCCGATATCGCCGCCGCCTACATTATAGCTATTAACCCCTAATCTGCTGTCCCTAACACCGCCGACCCCTACATTATAGTTATTAACCCCTAATCTGCCCCCCCCAACGTCGCCGCAATCTAACTACAAGTATTAACCCCTAATCTGCCGACCCGATATCGCCGCCGCCTACATTATAGCTATTAACCCCTAATCTGGTGTCCCTAACACCGCCGACCCCTACATTATAGTTATTAACCCCTAATCTGCCCCCCCCAACGTCGCCGCAATCTAACTACAAGTATTAACCCCTAATCTGCCGACCGCAAATCGCCGCCACTATAATAAATGTATTAACCCCTAAACCGCCGCACTCCCGCCTCGCAAACACTATAATACATTTTATTAACCCCTAATCTGCCCTCCCTAACATCGCCGCCACCTACCTACAATTATTAACCCCTAATCTCCCACCCCCAACGTCGCCGCTACTATAATAAGGTTATTAACCCCTAAACCTAAGTCTAACCCTAACACTAACACCCCCTAACTTAAATATAATTTAAATAAAACGAAATAAGTTTACTATAGTTAAATAAATGAATCCTATTTAAAACTAAAGACTTACCTGTAAAATAAACCCTAAGATAGCTGCAATATAACTAATAGTTACATTGTAGCTATTTTAGGATTTATTTTTATTTTACAGGCAACTTTGTATTTATTTTAACTAGGTACAATAGTTATTAAATAGTTAATAACTATTTAATAACTACCTAGCTAAAATAAATACAAATTTACCTGTAAAATAAATCCTAACCTAAGTTACAATTACACCTAACACTACACTATCATTAAATTAATTAAATAAATTAATCATATTTAAAACTAAATACTTACCTGTAAAATAAACCCTAATACAGCTGCAATATAACTAATAGTTACATTGTAGCTATTTTAGCATTTATATTTATTTTACAGGCAACTTTGTATTTATTTTAACTAGGTACAATAGCTATTAAATAGTTATTGACTAATTAATAGCTACCTAGTTAAAATAATTACAAAATTACCTGTAAAATAAATCCTAACCTAAGTTACAATTAAACCTAACACTACACTATCATTAAATAAATTAACTACAAGTACCTACAATTATCTACAATTAAATAAACTAAAGTACAAAAAACATAATTTATGCTTACCTGATAAATTCCTTTCTTCTGTTGTGTGATCAGTCCACGGGTCATCATTACTTCTGGGATATAACTCCTCCCCAACAGGAAATGCAAGAGGATTCACCCAGCAGAGCTGCATATAGCTCCTCCCCTCTACGTCAGTCCCAGTCATTCGACCAAGAATCAACGAGAAAGGAGTAACCAAGGGTGAAGTGGTGACTGGAGTATAATTTAAAAGATATTTACCTGCCTTAAAACAGGGCGGGCCGTGGACTGATCACACAACAGAAGAAAGGAATTTATCAGGTAAGCATAAATTATGTTTTCTTCTGTTATGTGTGATCAGTCCACGGGTCATCATTACTTCTGGGATACCAATACCAAAGCAAAAGTACACGGATGACGGGAGGGATAGGCAGGCTCATTATACAGAAGGAACCACTGCCTGAAGAACCTTTCTCCCAAAAATAGCCTCCGAAGAAGCAAAAGTGTCAAATTTGTAAAATTTGGAAAAAGTATGAAGCGAAGACCAAGTTGCAGCCTTGCAAATCTGTTCAACAGAGGCCTCATTCTTAAAGGCCCAAGTGGAAGCCACAGCTCTAGTGGAGTGAGCTGTAATTCTTTCAGGAGGCTGCTGTCCAGCAGTCTCATAGGCTAAACGTATTATGCTACGAAGCCAAAAAGAGAGAGAGGTAGCAGAAGCTTTTTGACCTCTCCTCTGTCCAGAGTAAACGACAAACAAGGAAGAAGTTTGGCGAAAATCTTTAGTTGCCTGCAAGTAGAACTTGAGGGCACGAACTACATCCAGATTGTGTAAAAGACGTTCCTTCTTTGAAGAAGGATTTGGACACAAGGATGGGACAACAATCTCTTGATTGATGTTCCTGTTAGTGACTACCTTAGGTAAGAACCCAGGTTTAGTACGCAGAACTACCTTGTCTGAGTGAAAAATCAGATAAGGGGAATCACAATGTAAGGCTGATAACTCAGAGACTCTTCGAGCCGAGGAAATAGCCATTAAAAACAGAACTTTCCAAGATAACATTTTTATATCAATGGAATGAAGGGGTTCAAACGGAACACCCTGTAAAACGTTAAGAACTAAGTTTAAACTCCATGGTGGAGCAACAGCTTTAAACACAGGCTTGATCCTAGCTAAAGCCTGACAAAAGGCCTGGACGTCTAGATTTTCTGACAGACGTCTGTGTAACAAGATGGACAGAGCTGAAATCTGTCCCTTTAATGAACTAGCTGATAAACCCTTTTCTAAACCTTCTTGTAGAAAAGACAATATCCTAGCGATCCTAACCTTACTCCAGGAGTAACCTTTGGATTCGCACCAGTATAGGTATTTCCGCCATATTTTATGGTAAATCCTTCTGGTAACAGGCTTTCTAGCCTGAATCAGGGTATCAATAACCGACTCAGAAAAACCACGTTTTGATAAAATCAAGCGTTCAATTTCCAAGCAGTCAGCTTCAGAGAAGTTAGATTTTGATGTTTGAATGGACCCTGTATCAGAAGGTCCTGTCTTAGAGGTAGAGACCAAGGCGGACAGGATGACATGTCCACTAGATCTGCATACCAAGTCCTGCGTGGCCAAGCAGGTGCTATTAGAATTACTGATGCTCTCTCCTGTTTGATTTTGGCAATCAAACGAGGAAGCAGCGGGAAGGGTGGAAACACATAAGCCATCCTGAAGTTCCAAGGTGCTGTCAAAGCATCTATCAGAACTGCTCCCAGATCCCTGGATCTGGACCCGTAGCGAGGAAGTTTGGCGTTCTGGCGAGACGCCATGAGATCTATCTCTGGTTTGCCCCAACGTCGAAGTATTTGG
The DNA here is from genome assembly GCF_027579735.1 of Bombina bombina. Lineage (NCBI taxonomy): Eukaryota > Metazoa > Chordata > Amphibia > Anura > Bombinatoridae > Bombina > Bombina bombina. Next base: position 991,934,504 of record NC_069503.1, read on the forward strand.
GCAAAGACCTCCGGATGAAGTTCCCACTCCCCCGGATGAAGAGTCTGGCGACTCAAGAAATCCGCCTCCCAGTTCTCCACTCCCGGGATGTGGATTGCTGACAGGTGGCAAGAGTGAGACTCTGCCCAGCGAATTATCTTTGATACTTCCATCATTGCTAGGGAGCTTCTTGTCCCTCCCTGATGGTTGATGTAAGCTACAGTCGTGATGTTGTCCGACTGAAACCTGATGAACCCCCGAGTTATTAACTGGGGCCAAGCCAGAAGGGCATTGAGAACTGCTCTCAATTCCAGAATGTTTATTGGAAGGAGACTCTCCTCCTGATTCCATAGTCCCTGAGCCCTCAGAGAATTCCAGACAGCGCCCCAACCTAGTAGGCTGGCGTCTGTTGTTACAATTGTCCAGTCTGGCCTGCTGAATGGCATCCCCCTGGACAGGTGTGGCCGATAAAGCCACCATAGAAGAGAATTTCTGGTCTCCTGATTCAGATTCAGAGTAGGGGACAAATCTGAGTAATCCCCATTCCACTGACTTAGCATGCATAATTGCAGCGGTCTGAGGTGTAGGCGTGCAAAAGGCACTATGTCCATTGCCGCTACCATTAAGCCGATCACCTCCATGCATTGAGCTACTGACGGGTGTTGAATGGAATGAAGGACGCGGCATGCATTTTGAAGTTTTGTTAACCTGTCTTCTGTCAGGTAAATCTTCATCTCTACAGAATCTATAAGAGTCCCCAAGAATGGAACTCTTGTGAGAGGAAAGAGAGAACTCTTCTTTTCGTTCACTTTCCATCCATGCGACCTTAGAAATGCCAGAACTAACTCTGTATGAGACTTGGCAGTTTGAAAGCTTGAAGCTTGTATTAGAATGTCGTCTAGGTACGGAGCTACCAAAATCCCTCGCGGTCTTAGTACCGCTAGAAGGGCACCCAGAACCTTTGTGAAGATTCTTGGAGCCGTAGCCAATCCGAATGGAAGAGCTACAAACTGGTAGTGCCTGTCTAAGAAGGCAAACCTTAGATACCGGTGATGATCTTTGTGGATCGGTATGTGAAGGTAAGCATCCTTTAAATCCACTGTGGTCATGTACTGACCCTCTTGGATCATGGGTAAGATTGTCCGAATAGTTTCCATTTTGAACGATGGAACTCTTAGGAATTTGTTTAGAGTCTTTAAATCTAAGATTGGCCTGAAAGTTCCCTCTTTTTTGGGAACCACAAACAGGTTTGAGTAGAACCCTTGTCCTTGTTCCGACCACGGAACCGGATGGATCACTCCCATTGTTAACAGATCTTGTACGCAGCGTAGAAACGCTTCTTTCTTTATCTGGTTTGTTGACAACCTTGACAGATGAAATCTCCCTCTTGGGGGAGATAATTTGAAGTCTAGAAGGTATCCCTGAGATATGATCTCTAGTGCCCAGGGATCCTGAACATCTCTTGCCCAGGCCTGGGCGAAGAGAGAGAGTCTGCCCCCTACTAGATCCGGTCCCGGATCGGGGGCTCTCGGTTCATGCTGTCTTTGGGGCAGCAGCAGGTTTCCTGGCCTGCTTGCTTTTGTTCCAGGACTGGTTAGGCTTCCAGCCTTGCCTGTAACGAGCAACAGCTCCTTCCTGTTTTGGTGCAGTGGAGGTTGATGCTGCTCCTGTTTTGAAATTCCGAAAGGGACGAAAATTAGACTGTCTAGCCTTAGCTTTGGCCTTGTCTTGAGGTAGGGCGTGGCCCTTACCTCCCGTAATGTCAGCGATAATTTCTTTCAAACCGGGCCCGAATAAGGACTGCCCCTTGAAAGGTATATTAAGTAATTTGGACTTAGAAGTAACATCAGCTGACCAGGATTTTAGCCACAGTGCCCTGCGTGCCTGTATGGCGAATCCTGAGTTCTTAGCCGTAAGTTTGGTTAAATGTACTACGGCCTCCGAAATGAAAGAATTAGCTAGCTTAAGGACTCTAAGCCTGTCCGTAATGTCGTCTAGCGTAGAGGAACTAAGGTTCTCTTCAAGCGACTCAATCCAAAATGCTGCCGCAGCCGTAATCGGCGCGATACATGCAAGGGGTTGTAATATAAAACCTTGTTGAACAAACATTTTCTTAAGGTAACCCTCTATTCCTCTGAGTCAGACATGTTTAACACACTAGCAAAAAAACTTACAACTTGGTTATAATCTTTTTTAGCAAAAAAACGCACTATGCCTCAAAGAGGTACTAACGATTAAATGACAGTTGAAATAATGAACTGAAAAACAGTTATAGCATCAAACTTTAAAACAACCCAACTTTTAGCAAAGGTTTGTTCCCATTAGTAAAAAACAACACTAATTAAATTTGTACATAAGAAAACAAAACAACGTTTTTTATTCACAGTCACTATAAGAATTCTCACAGCTCTGCTGAGAGAATTTACCTCCCTTCAAAGAAGTTTGAAGACCCCTGAGATCTGTCAGAGATGAACCGGATCATGCAGGAAATATAAAAGTAGCTGACTGAAATTTTTTGATGCGTAGCAAAGAGCGCCAAAAACGGCCCCTCCCTCTCCCACACAGCAGTGAAGAGAAACGAAACTGTCACAATTAAAGCAAAAAACTGCCAAGTGGAAAATAATGCCCAAATATTTATTCACACAGTACCTCAGCAATGTAAACGATTCTACATTCCAGCAAAAACGTTTAACATGAGAATAGTTATTAAAAGGATTAGTGACCTTTAACACAGTAGTTCCGGTGAAATACCATCCCCAGAATACTGAAGTGTATACATACATGTCATTTTAACGGTATGGCAGGCTTTTCTCATCAATTCCATTCAGAAAATAAAAAACTGCCACATACCTCAATGCAGATTCATCTGCCCGCTGTCCCCTGATCTGAAGCCTTTACCTCCCTCAGATGGTCGAGAACAGCAATATGATCTTAGCGACTCCGGTTAAAATCATAGTAAAAAATCTCTGTCAGATTCTTCCTCAAACTCTGCCAGAGAAGTAATAACACGCTCCGGTGCTATTTTAAAATAACAAACTTTTGATTGAAGTCATAAAAACTAAGTATAATCACCATAGTCCTCTCACACATCCTATCTAGTCGTTGGGTGCAAGAGAATGACTGGGACTGACGTAGAGGGGAGGAGCTATATGCAGCTCTGCTGGGTGAATCCTCTTGCATTTCCTGTTGGGGAGGAGTTATATCCCAGAAGTAATGATGACCCGTGGACTGATCACACATAACAGAAGAAAACCCCACTAAATTACAAAAAAACACAAACACTAAATTACAAAAAATAAAAAAATATTACAAGAATTTTAAACTAATTACACCTAATCTAAGCCCCCTAATAAAATAACAAAGCCCCCCAAAATAAAAAAAATGCCCTACCCTATACTAAATTACAAAAGTTAACAGCTCTATTACCTTACCAGCCCTGAACAGGGCCCTTTGCGGGGCATGCCCCAAAGAAAACAGCTCTTTTGCCTGTAAAAAAAAAACACAATACCCCCCCACATTACAACCCACCACCCACATACCCCTACTCTAACCCAAACCCCCCTTAAATAAACCTAACACTACCCCCCTGAAGATCTCCCTACCTTGAGTCGTGTTCCCCCAGCCGGGCCGAAGTCTTCATCCGATGGGGCAGAAGAGGACATCCAGACCGGCAGAAGTCTTCATCCAAGCGGGGCAAGAAGAGGTCTTCCATCCATCATACAAGTACCAAAATACAAACAAACACTAAATTACCAAAATAATAAAATATTACAATAATTTTAAACTAATTACACCTAATCTAAGCCCCCTACTAGCTATTAATATAGCTACAATATAACTAATAGGATTTATATTTATTTTACAGGCAACTTTGTATTTATTTTAACTAGGTAAAAAAGTTATTAAATAGTTAATAACTATTTAATAACTACCTAGCTAAAATAAATACAAATTTACCTGTAAAATAAATCATAACCTAAGTTACAATTACACCTAACACTACACTATCATTAAATTAACTAAATAAATGAATCTTATATAAAACTAAAGACTTACCTGTAAAATAAACCCTAATATAGCTGCAATATAACTAATAGTTACATTGTAGCTATTTTAGCATTTATATTTATTGTACAGGCAACTTTGTATTTATTTTAACTAGGTTCAATAGCTATTAAATAGATATTGACTATTTAATAGCTACCTAGTTAAAATAATTACAAAATTACCTGTAAAATAAATCCTAACCTAAGTTACAATTAAACCTAACACTACACTATCATTAAATAAATTAACTACAAGTACCTACAATTAAATACAATTAAATAAACTAAACTAAAGTACAAAACCCCCCCCACTAAATTACAAAAAATAAAAAAATATTACAAGAATTTTAAACTAATTACACCTAATCTAAGCCCCCTAATAAAATAACAAAGCCCCCCAAAATAAAAAAATGCCCTACCCTATACTAAATTGCAAAAGTTAACAGCTCTATTACCTTACCAGCCCTTAAAAGGGCCTTTTGCGGGGGCATGCCCCAAAGAAAACAGCTCTTTTGCCTGTAAAAAAAAACCACAATACCCCCCCCACATTACAACCCACCACCCACATACCCCTACTCTAACCCAAACCCCCCTTAAATAAACCTAACACTACCCCCCTGAAGATCTCCCTACCTTGAGTCGTGTTCACCAAGCCGGGCCGAAGTCTTCATCCGATGGGGCAGAAGAGGACATCCAGACCGGCAGAAGTCTTCATCCAAGCGGGGCAAGAAGAGGTCTTCCATCCATCAGAAAAGTACAAAAAAACAAACAAACACTAAATTACCAAAAATAATAAAATATTACAATAATTTTAAACTAATTACACCTAATCTAAGCCCCCTACTAGCTATTAATATAGCTACAATATAACTAATAGTTACATTGTAGCTATTTTAGGATTTATATTTATTTTACAGGCAACTTTGTATTTATTTTAACTAGGTACAATAGCTATTAAATAGTTAAGAACTATTTAATAACTACCTAGCTAAAATAAATACAAATTTACCTGTAAAATAAATCCTAACCTAAGTTACAATTACACCTAACACTACACTGTCATTAAATTAACTAAATAAATGAATCCTATATAAAACTAAAGACTTACCTGTAAAATAAACCCTAATATAGCTACAATATAACTAATAGTTACATTGTAGCTATTTTAGAATTTATATTTATTGTACAGGCAACTTTGTATTAGGGTTAGACTTAGCTTTAGGGGTTAATACATTTATTAGAGTTGCGGCGAGGTCCGGTCGGCAGATTAGGGGTTAATACTTGAAGTTAGGGGTCGGCGATGTTAGGGAGGGCAGATTAGGGGTTAATACTATTTATTATAGGGTTTTTGAGTTGGGAGTGAGGCGGTTTAGGGGTTAATACATTTATTATAGCGGCGGCGAGGTCCGGTCGGCAGATTAGGGGTTAATAAGTGTAGGTAAGGTAGCGGCGACATTGGGGGGGGGGGCAGATTAGGGTTAATAAATATAATATAGGGGTCGGCGGTGTTAGGGGCAGCAGATTAGGGGTACATTGGTATAATGTAGGTGGCGGCGGTGTACAGGGCGGCAGATTAGGGGTTAATAATAATATGCAGGGGTCATTGATAGCGGGGGCGGCAGATTAGGGGTTAATAAGTGTAAGGTTAGGGGTGTTTAGACTCGGGGTACATGTTAGGGTGTTAGGTGCAGACTTAGGAAGTGTTTCCCCATAGGAAACAATGGGGCTGCGTTAGGAGCTGAACGCTGCTTTTTTGCAGGTGTTAGGTTTTTTTTCAGCTCAAACTGCCCCATTGTTTCCTATGAGGGAACCGTGCACGAGCACGTTTTTGAAGCTGGCCGCGTTCGTAAGCAACGCTGGTATTGAGAGTTGCAGTGGAGTTAAATATGCCTGTACGTTCCCTTTTTGGAGCCTAACGCAGCCATTCAGACAACTCTAAATACCAGCGTTGTTTAAAAGGTGCAGGGGGAAAAAAACACGCGTAGCTAACGCACCCCTTCTAACGCAAAACTCTAAATCTAGGCTGTAGTGTTTATTATTTTTTGTAACTTAGTAATTTTTTAGTGTAGATTTAAATTATTTGAGTAGGGTTAGGTGTTTAAATATATAATATAGTTAATTTAATTTGTAGTTTGATGTAATTTTAGTATAAAAGTTAGGGTACGTTAATTAATAATTTAATATAGTTTAATGTAATTTTAGCATAAAAGTTAATTATAAAGGTTAATTATTAATTTAAAAAATAATGAGAAACAAGAAGGGCACCTCATGTGTATATCAGTATATCACACATTATATCACACAGTAAATGTAGGAAAAAGCCAAATGGGTACTCACATTAGGCCAAAGTACACATATGTACTAGTAGATGCAGACAGGTAACTCAAGGTGTACCGGCTAACCCTTATGAACCAAAGGCAAGGCTGCTCTCCTCCTCACAGATATATCCAGAGCTGAATGATAGATAGGAGAAAAGAGGGGCGCCTCATGTGTGTATCAATATGCTAAAACAAGTTGAAACATTTAAAAAGCCAAGTGGTTACTCACATTTGGCCCAAGTACACTTATGTACTGGTAGGTGCAGGCTAGTAGCCTAGGGTTTACCAGCTAACCCTCTCCAGGTGTAGGTAGGTCCAAGCATGAGGAACCTTATATCCCAGATGATGAAATGGAAAGTCAGACGCAGTAGTTTAGACTGCCCACAACAACTGCACAGGAAGTAAATGGGAAGGGGAAGCCCCCTCATCTTGGTTTAGTATATTGATACACACATGAGGCGCCCCTCTTGTCTCCTATCTAATTATTAATTTAATATAGTTTAATGTAATTTTAAAGGTAAGTTTAAATTTATTATAAGATAGGGATGAGTTAATATTTAATAACAGCGCTGCGGAATCTGTTGGCGCTCTACAAATAACCGATAATAATATAAAGTTAGTGGGTTGTTAGGTTTAGGGGTTAATAGGTTAATTTAATTTATGGCGTTGTGGGGGGCTGGCGTTTTAGGGGTTAATAACTTTATTTAGATGCGGTGGCGGGAGTGGCAGGATAGGGGTTAATAACATAATGTAGGTGGCGGCGGTGTAGGGGCAGCAGATTAGAGGTTAATAACATAATGTAGGTGGTGGCGGTGTAGGGAGCAGCAAATTAGGGGTTAATAAGATAATGTAGGTGACGGCGGTATAGGGGGTGGCAGATTAGGGGTTAATAAGTATAATGTAGGTTGCGGCGGTATAGGGGGTGGCAGATTAGGGGTTAATAAGTATAATGTAGGTGGCGGTGGGCTCCGGGATCGGAGGAATAGGGGTTAATAATTTTATTAGAGTGGTGGTGGTCTCCGAGAGCGGCGGTTTAGGGGTTAATAACTTTATTTAGTTGCGGCGGGGTCTGGGAGTGGCAATATAGGAATTAAACAGTTTAGTATAGTGGCGGTGTTTAGTGACAGTATACAAATAAAGCTGGGAAAAAGCCGAAGAGCAGCGAGATTGATGACTGTAAGTTAACAACAGTCCGCTGCTCATCGCCCCGTACTTGGTGCTTTTTGACAGTTTTTTTGTTAAATATGGAGAACATATTCAGGTCCGCGGCAGCGATGTTAGGCGATGTCAGGCGAGCGTATTGGTGCCGGCGAATGCAGCACAGTTGACGGCTTGATAAGTAGGCCTCCATGTGTCGGAGATCATATCTCAGGAATGGAATGAGCTAGGGATCCCCTTTTCCCGTTTTTAAGATGATTCTTGTTGCTGACTCCATTCGGGACTCATGGCACACTGAGCCTAAAGTGTTAGGAGCTATTTCTACTTTGGTTAAGAGAACCACGATTCCTATAGAGGATAGTTGTTCTTTTAAAGATCCCATGCATAAAAAGCTTGAGGCTTATTTAAGGAAGATGTATGTTCATCAGGGTTTACAATGGCAACCTGCTGTTTGTATTGCTATGGTAACAAGCGGTAACAAGCATGCTATGCCGACTGGGTAGCTCAGCCAAAAAAGTCCTTCCTATACCTGGAACTTGTAGCTATAGAGCGGAGAAAGTGATTTTAGCATTAGCCCACCCTAATAACCAGACAAGAACGCTTTGTCCAAGCTAATTTTGGAGACTTCGTTAGAGGAGATCCAAGATAGGATCAAGGCTCTCAAGCTGGCCAATTCCTTTATCTCTGATGCTAACATGCAAGTCATTAGACTGGGAGCCAAGTTGTCTGGTTTCACTGTTCTAGCCCGCAGAACTCTGTGGTTAAAATCTTGGTCAGCTGATGTTACCTCCAAGTCCAAGCTCCTGTCGCTACCTTTCAAGGGCAAGACCCTGTTTGATCCTGGTCTGGCTGAGATTATTTCTGAGAGAGGCATTCTTAAAGGGACATAATACTCATATGCTAAATCACTTGAAACTGATGCAGTATAACTGTAAAAAGCTGACAGGAAAATATCACCTGAGCATCTCTATGTAAAAAAGGAAGTTATTTAACCTCACAATTTCCTCAGCTCAGCAGAGTAAGTTCTGTGTAAAAAGTTATACTCAGCTGCTCCCAGCTGCAGGTAAAAAAATTAAAAAAAATGAAGAAATGAACAGCAGCCAATCAGCATCAGCAGTGCTGAGGTCATGAACTCTTACTGTGATCTCATGAGATTTGACTTAACTCTCATGAGATTTCATAGTAAGCTTCCTTTACCTGATGAAATAATATGAGAGTGCACAATGCTAGTCCCTTCAGATGTCCCAGGACAAACACACTAAAATGCTGCTTAGAAATCCTTTACAATGGGAGGTGGCTACTGAGGAACTTTTGAGGTAAAATATCTTTCTTTTTTACATAGAGATGTTCAAGTGATATTTTCTAATCAGCTTTTTACAGCTATACAGCATCACTTTCAAGTGTTTAAACATTTGGGTATTATGGCCCTTTAAGCTGCGTTCAGGATCTTAATTCCCTGGGAGTGATTGTTCCAGTCCCAGTAAGGGAACAGGGTCTGGGATTATATTCAAATCTGTTTGTGGTTCCCAAAAAAGAGGGAACTTTTCGATTTATTTTAGACCTTAAATGTCTCAACTAATTTCTCAGGGTATCGTCTTTGAAGATGGAAACCATTCAGCTCATTTTTCCTTTGGTCCAAGAGGGTCAGTTCATGACGACGTATCTTCATGTTCCCATTCACAGGGATCATCACCAGTTCCTGAGATTCACTTTTCTAGACAAACACTTTCAATTTGTTGCTCTTTCGTTTGGCCTTGCCATGGCTCCCAGAATTTTCACAAAGGAGCGCTCTTGGCAGTAGTCAGGTCTCAGGGAATTGCGGTGGCGCCTTACCTGTATGACATCTTGATTCAGGCGTCATCTTTTCAACTAGCAAACTCTCATACTGAGACCTTGTAGTCTTTTCTATGTTTCCCACGGATGGTAAGTAAATCTGGAGAAGAATTCCCTTGTTCCATCTACAAGGGTGTGTTTCTTAGGGACCATCATAGATTCCCTATCTATGAAGATTTTTGTGACGGAGGTCAGAAAATCTAAACTTCTCTCTTCTTGCCACTCTCTCCAGTCTTCTGTTCGGCCATCAGTGGCTCAATGCATGGAGGTAATTGGTCTGATGGTCGCTTCCATGGACATCATTCCTTTTGCTCGATTCCATCTGAGAGCTCTACAATTATGCATGCTCAGGCAATGGAACGGAGACCATTCAGATCTATCTCAGAAGATAGATCTGGATCCATTAACAAGAAACTCTTTCTAGTGGTAGAATTCTCAGGATCATCTGTCTCGAGGCACATGCTTCCGGAGACCCTCCTGAGTGATTGTGACAATGGACACCAGCCTGCTAGGCTGGGGAACAGTCTGGGGCTTTTTAAAGTCTTCTCTCCCCATAAGAATCTTGGAGTTGAGAGCGATCTTCAATGTCTTGATGGCTTGGCCTCTGTTATCTTTAGCCCAGTTTATCATATTCCAGTCGGACAACATCACCTCGGTGTCTTACATCAACCACCAAGGAGAAACTCTGAGTTCCTTGGCCATGAAGGAGGTTACTCGCATTATTCACTGGGTGGAAGCTTATGATTGTCTCCTATCTGCCATCCATATTCCAGGAGTGGACAACTGGGAGGCGGATTTTCTGAGCAGACAGACCTTTCATCCCGGGGAGTGGGCTCTCCTTCCGGAGGTGTTCTCCAGGTTAACCCTCAAGTGGGGGGTGCTGGAGTTGGATCTGATGGCGTCTCCTCAGAATGCCAAGCTTCCAAGGTACGGTTCAAGGTCAAGAGATCCTCAGGCTGCCCTGATAGATGCTCTGGCGGTTTCTTGGGATTTCGGTCTAGCATACCTGTTGCCTCCGTTTTCTCTCCTTCCATGAGTCATTGCTCGTATCAAACAGGAGAGAGCATTTGTGATTTTGATTGCTCCTGCATGGCCTCGCAGGATCTGGTTCGTGGATCTGGTGAAGATGTCATCTCTTCCACCTTGGAGGTTACCTCTGAGAAAGGACCTTCTAACTCAGGGTCCTTTCCTCCATCCAAATCTAGTTTCTCTGAAGCTGACTGCTTGGAGATTGAACGCTTAGTTTTGGCTAAGCGTGGATTTTCTGAGTCAGACATTGATACTATGCTTCAGGCCCGCAAACCAGTTACATGTAAAATTTACCATAAGGTATGGCATAAATACCTATTTTGGTGTGAATCGAAGGGCTTCTCTTGGAGTAGGGTCAGGATTCCTAGAATTTTGTCTTTTCTCCAGGAAGGTCTGGAGAAGGGTTTGTCAGTCAGTTCTCTGAAGGGTCAGATTTCTGCACTGACTATTTTTTTACACAAGCGTTTGGCGAATGTGCAGATCTTTTTGTCAGGCCCTGGTCAGAATCAGGCCTGTGTTTAAACCTGTTGCTTCTCCTTGGAGCTTGAACCTTGTGCTTAAAGTTTTGCAGCAGGCTCCGTTTCAGCCAATGCTTTCTGTAGATATTAAAATGTTATCTTGGAAAGTTTTGTTTCTTGTGCTATTTCCTCTGCTCGCAGAGTTTCTGAGCTCTGGGTGTGTGTGATCCACCTTACCTTATTTTTCATGCGGATAAAGCAGTCCTTCGTACTAAGTTAGGATTTCTCCTTAAAGTGGTTTCGGATCTAAACATTAATCAGGAAATTGTTGTTCCTTCTCTTTGTCCTAATCCTTCTGCTCATAAGAAACGTCTTTTGCATAACCTAGATGTTGTGCGTGCTTTAAAATTTTACCTACAGGCTACTAAGGATTTTCGTCAGTCTTCTGCTCTATTTGTTTGTTTCTCTGGAAAGAGGAAGGGACAGAAGGCCACTTCTACTTCTCTTTCCCTCTGGATGAGAAGTATGATACGTTTTGCTTATGAGACTGTTGGACAGCAGCCTCCTGAGAGAATTATGGCTCATTCTACTAGGGCTGCCTCCTCATCTTGGGCTTTCAAAAATGAAGCTTCAGTGGAACAGATTTGCAAGGCGGCTACATGGTCCTCTTTGCATACTTTTTCCAAATTTTACAAATTTGATACTTTTGCCTCGGCTGAGGCCTCATTTGGGAGAAAGGTTCTTCAAGCGGTGGTGCCTTCTGTTTAGGTCTGTCTGTCTTGTTCTCCCTGCTTGTTCATTCCGTGTCCCACAAGTAATTGGAATGATGTTGTGGACTCTCCATGTCTTAGGAAAGAAAACAAAATGTATACTTATCTGATAAATTTCTTTCTTTCGAGACATGAAGAGTCCACAACCCCACCCTTAAATAAGACAGTATTTTTTTGTTAAACCTCAGGCACCGCTACACCTTTGTCTTATCTTCTTTTTCCATTTCCCTTTGGCCGAATGACTGGGGGTTATGGGTAAGGAAAGTGACACTTAACAGCTATGCTGGGGTGCTCTTTGCCTCCTCCTGCTGGCCAGGAGTGAATATCCCACTAGTAATTGGAATGATGTTGAAAGACATTTATCAGGTAAGCATAAATTTTTTTTACATTAAAAAATTACAAAGTACCCCCTAACAGTAAAATCACCCACAAACCAACCAACCCAAAAAAACTTAAGTCTAAAAAAAGATCTAAGATACCCATTGCCCCTAAAGGGGAAATTATATGGGCATTGCCCTTAAAAGGGCAATTAGTTCTTTAGTGCCCATTAAAAAATAAAAAAAGGCCTTATCTAAAAAAAAAACACCCCAAAAAAATAAAAAATAAAAAAAACTAACACTAACCCCAAAAAATTTACTCATGCGGCTAGATTACGAGTTGTGCGTTAAGGTAAAAAAGCAGCGTTAACTGGTCCTAACTCTGCTTTTTTACGCCGCTGCTATTACGAGTCTTGCAGGTTTAGGGGCCCGCACACTTTTTTGGCCTTACCGTAAAACGACTTACATAAACTTCGTAAACCCTTTTTTCTATGGGACTTCCATAGCGCCAGTATTACAAGTCTGTTCTGAGAGGCCAAAAAGTGAGCGGTACACCCTATACCTCCAAGATCCGTAACGAATTCTGAAGTCAGTAGTTATGAGTTTTACACTACAACGCTGAAGCATAAAACTCATAACTTAAGTGCTAAAAAGTACACTAACACCTATAAACTACACATCGCAAACACTATAATACAATTTTAACCCCTAATCTGCCGCTCCGGACATCGCCGCCACTAGAATAAACATATTAACCCCTAAACTGCCGCACTCCCACCTCGCAAACACTAGTTAAATATTATTAACCCCTAATCTGCCGCCCCTAACATCGCCACCACCTACATTATACTTATTAACCCCTAATCTGCCGTCCTCAACATCGCCGCCATTATATTAAATGTATTAACCCCTAAATCTAAGTCTAACCCAAACCCTAACACCCCCTAACTTAAATTTAAATAAATCTAAAGAAAATTACTATAATTAACTAAATTATTCCTATTTAAAACTAAATACAGGTAGTCCTCAGTTTATGCCGGGGTTAGGTTCCAGGAGGAATGGTTGTAAATTGAAACCCAGTTTATAATGTAAGTCAAGGGGAAGTGATGGGGTTAGGTTCCAGGCCCCTCTCAAAATTGTCATAAGTAACACCTAATACACTATTTTTAAAGCTTTGAAATGAAGACTTTAAATGCTAAACAGCATTATAAACCTAATAATATAGATTGTATCATCATCAAACTAAGTTTAATGAACAAAAACATTTGCTAACATTTGCTAACAGCACCTATTTAAATAATCACACAACAGACTGCATCATCATCAAACTAAGTTTAATAAACAAAAACGTTTTTTACTTGCATTTTTCTACAATCAGTTCTCTGCATTGTTATCATGTTAGATAATATTGGGTCTGCACCTATTCTATGCATTTCAATCTGCATTGATTAATAAGCAGTTAGGCACCCTCACCTCAAGCAGCTGGACAGGAAGATAATAGGGACGTGCCTACTAGATCTTGTTGCTCGATAGCTAATGTCTGCTCTGTGTACACAGATCAATTTCAGGCTTTTAAGTTGCATAACTTTGCTGCAAAACAAGCGGACAGCTCCACCTACTGGCTATTTTAATTAGTGCACTTTGCTTTCCAAAGCTTTTCAATAGCAGTCACATGACTGAAAAAAAAGGTTGCTATTCTGAAACGGCGCAAATTGAACCGGCGTAAATCGAGGGCCACCCGTACTTACCTATAAAATAAACCCTAAGCTAGCTACAATATAACTAATAGTTACATTGTAGCTGGCTTAGGATTTATTTTTATTTTACAGGCAAGTTTGTATTTATTTTAACTAGGTAGAATAGTTACTAAATAGTTATTAACTATTTAATAACTACCTAGCTAAAATAAATACAAATTTACCTGTAAAAAAAAAAAGAAAAAAAGAAAAACGTCCACGAAGGACTTACAGCAATCACCACCTGGATGAACAACAACCGTCTCAAACTCAACACTGACAAGACCGAAATCCTCCTCCTCCTCGGACCCACCAAATCTGCATGGGATGACTCCTGGTGGCCCACAGCCCTCAGACACCCTCCAACTCCAAAACACCACGCACGAAATCTAGGCGTCATCCTCGACTCATTATTTTACATGGACCGCCAAGTCAACGCTGTCTCTTCGACTTGTTTTCACATACTCCACCTACTGCGAAAAATCTTCAAGTGGATCCCCAACGAAACTAGAAAATCTGTCACCCACACCCTCGTCAGTAGTCGACTGGACTACGGCAATGCACTCTACGCCGGGTCCCCCATCAAGCTCCAGAAACGACTCCAATGCATCAAGAACACCTCGGCCAGACTCATCCTCGACATCCCTCGCCAAAACCACATCACCGAACACCTAAGGAACCTACACTGGGTCCCCGTCAACAAGAGAATCACCTTCAAGCTCCTAACCCATGCATTCAAGGCCCTCCACAACATCGGTCCTGAATACAACCACCGTGTCAATTTCTACACCCCCTCCAGACAACTCCGCTCTGCCGACCAAGCACTCGCAGTCATCCCCCGCATCAAGGAAAAAACAGGAGGAAAATCCTTCTCCTATATGGCATCAAGGTCATGGAACTCCCTCCTGCTGCACCTCAGACAATCCACCTCCCTTACAAACTTTAGGAAGGACCTCAAGACCTGGCTCTTCAACTGAATCATCTTCCCTTAGCCCCCTCTCCCCCCTCCCATAGCGCCTTGAGACCCTCACAGGTGATTAGTTTGCGCTTTACAAGTACCCAATAGAATAGAATAGAACCTAAGTTACAATAACACCTAACACTACACTATAATTAAATCAATTTCCTACATTAAATACAATTAAATAAATTAAATTAGCTAAATTACAAAAACCCCACTAAATTACAGAAAATAAAAAAATAAAAAACAAATTACAGAGCTTTAAACTAATTACACCTAATCTAATAGCCCTATCAAAATAAAAAGCCCTCCAAAATAAAAAAACCCTACCCGAAACTAAACTATCAATAGCCCTTAAAAGGGCCTATTGCGGGGCATTGCCCCAAAGTAATCAGCTCTTTTACCTGTAAAAAAAAAATACAAACAACCCCCCCAACAGTAAAACTCACACTCACACCCACCCACACAACCAACCCCCCTAATAAAATACTAACTAAAAAAACCTAAGCTCCCCATTGCCCTGAAAAGGGCAGTTGGATGGGAATTGCCCTTAAAAGGGTATTTAGCTCTTTTACAGGCCCAAAGCCCTAGCCTAAAAAATAAACCCACCCAATACATCCTTAAAAAAATCCTAACACTAACCCCCGAAGATTCACTTACCGGGAGAAGTCTTCATCCAAGCGGTAAGATGTCTTCAACGAAGCCGGCAGAAGTGGTCCTCCAGACGGGCAGAAGTGGTCCTCCAGACAGGCAGAAGTCTTCATCCAGACGGCATCTTCTATCTTCATCCTTCTTGTGCGGAGCGGGTCCATCTTCAAGACATCTGTCGCGGAGCATCCTCTTCAAATGACGGCTTCTTCGTAATGAATATCTTTTTAAGTGATGTCATCCAAGATGGCGTCCCTTAGATTCTGATTGGCTGAATTGGCCAATTGGAATTAAGGTAGAAAAAATCCTATTGGCTGATGCATTCAGCCAATAGGATTGAGCTGGCATTCTATTGGCTGTTCCAATCAGCCAATAGAATGCAAGCTCAATCCTATTCGCTGATTGGATCAGCCAATAGGATTAAAGTTCAATCCTATTGGCTGATCCAATCAGCCAATAGGATTTTTTCTACCTTAATTCCGATTGGCTGATAGAATTCTATCTTCCAATCGGAATCTAAGGGACGCCATCTTGGATGACGTCACTTAAAGAGATATTCATTACGAAGGATGCTCCGCGCCGTATGTCTTGAAGATGGATCCGCTCCGCGCCGGAAGGATGAAGATAGAAGATGCCGTTAGTATTTTATTTGGGGGGTTGTTTGTGTGGGTGGTGGGTTTTACTGTTGGGGGGGGGGTTGTTTGTTTTGTTTTTTACAGGTAAAAGAGCTGATTACTTTGGGGCAATGCCCCGCAAAAGGCCCTTTTAAGGGCTATTGATAGTTTAGTTTAGGCTAGGGTTTTTTTTTTATTTTGGGGGTGCTTTTTATTTTGATAGGGCTATTAGATTAGGTGTAATTAGTTTAAAGATCTGTAATTTGTTTTTTATTTTCTTTAATTTAGTGTTTGTATTTTTTGTAATTTAGCTAATTTAATTTATTTAATTGTATTTAATTTAGTTAATTTATTTAATTGCAGTGTAGTGTTAGGTGTTATTGTAACTTGGGTTAGGTTTTATTGTACAGGTCAATTTGTATTTATTTTAGCTAGGTAGTTATTAAATAGTTAATAACTATTTAATAACTATTCTACCAAGTTAAAATAAATACAAACTTGCCTGTAAAATTAAAATAAACCCTAAGCTAGCTACAATGTAACTATTAGTTATATTGTAGCTAGCTTAGGGTTTATTTTATAGGCAAGTATTTAGTTTTAAATAGGAATAATGTAGTTAATGATAGTAATTTTATTTAGATTTATTTAAATTATATTTAAGTTAGGGGATGTTAGGGTTAGACTTAGGTTTAGGGGTTAATACATTTAATATAGTGGTGACGACATTGGGGGCGGCAGATTAGGGGTTAATAAGTGTAGGTAGGTTGCGGCGACATTGGGGTCGGCAGATTAGGGGTTAATAAATATAATGTATGTGGCGGCGATGTTGGGGGCGGCAGATTAGGGATTAATAAGCGTAAGATTAGGGGTGTTTAGACTCTGGGTTCATGTTAGGGTGTTAGGTGTAAACATAAAATGTGTTTCCCTATAGGAATCGATGGGGCTGCGTTACTGAGATTTACGCTGCTTTTTTGCAGGTGTTAGACTTATTCTCAGCCTGCTCTCCCTATTGATGTCTATGGGGAAATTGTGCACAAGCACGTACGACCAGCTCACCGCTGATTTAAAGGGCCACTGTAAGTAAATATTTTCAATGCCTGTTACTAACTAACTACCCCAAATACGCTTTTTATCAATAGCATTTCATTAACATATCTCTACCGTATATCAGAAATCTTGTCTGCAAATTTAATTGTTTTCCAATCCCACTCCGTGGGTATCCTTTGCTCTGTACTAATCCGTTTACAATACCTAGGTTTCAAAATGGCGCTTTAAACACAAAGTTATTGGTTTAAGTATTTTGAACATGCAGTGCTGAAAATAGTGGGCAGGATAACGTGACATCATCGGCGAATAAAAGATATAACTTTTAGAACGTTATGAAACTTCGTTTTGGAGAAAATATAGGTCAGTAGGTTTTAATTAATGTTTATTAACTTTAATATGTTAGTTGTTTAGCTTAAAAATTATAACAGAAAGTAATCCTTTAAGCAGCGCTGGTATTGGAGTGCGGTATGGAGCACAATTTTGCTCTACGCTTACTTCTTGCCTTTTAACGCCGGGATTGTAAAAACCTGTAATACCAGCGCTGCAGGTATGTGAGCGGTGAGAAAAAAACTGCTCGTTAGCACCGCACAGCTCCTAATGCAAAACTCATAATCTGACCGATAGTTTCTAAAGTCCGGACATCCATCTTCATCCAGGCGGCAACGGGTCTTCATCCATGGCGGGTGAATCTTCTATCTTCATCCCGGTGGGCAGGATCGGTGGCGGTGACGACATTCAGCACGGATCTCCTCTTCATGTGATGCCTGACGAACACTGAAGATTGAATGCAAGGTACCCCTTTTATTTGTGGGGTACCTTGCATTACTATTGGCTGAAATATTCAAATCAGCCAATAGGATGAGAGCTGCTTAATTTGCCTGTTTCCAGGTACACAATAAATTAGCACTCCACTTGTAATCTAGCCTTTATCGGGACAGTAAAGTCAAAATTAAACTTTACGATTTGGATAGAACATGCAATTTTAAATAACTTTCCAAATTACTTCTGTTGTCAAATTTGCTTTGTTTTCTTGGTATCTTTTATTGAAGAGTAAAACTAGGTAGGCTCATAAGAGCTCAGGAGTGTGCACGTGTCTTTAGTACTCTATGGCTGCCGTGTTTTGCAACATTATTTGCAGCTTTGTTATGCAATGTTGCAAAAATACTGCTGCCATAGAGTACTAAAGACATGTGCACACTCCTTATGAGCCTACTAAGTTTTACTCTTCAATAAAAGATACCAAAAGAGCAAAGCCACGGGTGGGCAGCACAGTGGTGATGGGGGGAGTGAGTGGGAGGGGCGGCACCCTACCTACAGAAAATTAGATTGTCGGGAGACCCCTACACTATGGAAAAAAATACATTAAAAAAAAACTATAAACTGGGTACTGATGGACACCAGGAGAGGGAGGGTTAGAGTGCTGTTCGGGAGGGACCAGAGAGGTGGGAGGGTAAGGGGGATCCTACACTACAGAAAAATAAATAAATATAATTCATTTTATATTAAAAAAAAAAAGTGCCATGAAATATAGCAAAATGGGCCTAGATTAATACCCTGTTTATATATATATAAGGTACCACAGGAAGGCTGGCACACACTTACTCAAAGTTCAACTGCCGGGGTACATAGCAAAACATATCCAAGTTAGGCACAGAGGAACTCTTTGTCTAACATATACAATATATATATATATATATAAATATATATATATATATATATATATATATATATATATAAATATACGTATATATATATACTGTATATATATAATTTTTTTAAATTTTTTTTTGGAAAGGTAAATAAAAAATAAGGCTCTATTTCTGTTTAACTCTTTTATGACATAGGCAATTGTCCAAGTTCTGAACGTAAAGAAAACCTAGAATTTAAGATATATGTCTGTTCAACCATAATGTATTTCCTTCGCATTAAGTGCATGTGATGGACTCCGGCTAAAAAAGTTCTTCCTATACCTGGAACTTGTAGCTATAAAGCGGAGAAAGTGATTTTACCAAGAGCCCACCCTAATAATCAGACAAGACCAGTATTAAAGTGAAACCCTAACAGACTTTATTGGGAAAAACACACTGCTTTTAAACAACTTGGCCATCTTGATAAGAGCCTTTTTTGATCCCAAAATTCCCGCCCCTCCAGACAGGCCTGCGCCTCCATAGGAGCAACCGTCACATAGGGATCCCATAATGGCTAGGTCGCCATTTCGGGTTGATCCTGAGGGAACAGGCGGCTATTCCCGGGTACCGTTGGAGAGCTCAGGGCCCTAAGGTGTCACAGTCCAAAAAACGTCATGATCCATTGCTGGGGACCAGAGCGGCAGCTGATCAAAGGTACACCGGGTCAGCCAGTAGTAGTAGGGGTAGAGGGGGGTCCGAAACCCTGAGTTCCAAAGTGAGCTTCCTACAGGCAATCACCCCACTCCTTGCCCTTCATAGGAAGTACAAATCCCCAAAAGAGCAGAGATCTGGGGCAAAGGGCCTCTGGAGCGACCTAGGTTGAAGTTCCACAGGGATCCCTAGCAAACCCAGTCGGCGAGTAGTTCCACAAACCCAGCTCTTCTGAAAGGGGCCAAGCGGTCATAAAAGTGAGCGGTACACCCTATACCTCCAAGATCTGTAACGAATTCTAAAGTCAGTAGTTATGAGTTTTACACTACAACGCCGAAGCATAAAACTCATAACTTAAGTGCTAAAAAGTACACTAACAGCTATAAACTACCTATTAACCCCTAAACCGAGGCCCTCCCACATCGCAAACACTATAATACAATTTTAACCCCTAATCTGCCGCTCCGGACATCGCCGCCACTACAATAAACATATTAACCCCTAAACTGCCGCACTCCCGCCTTGCAAACACTAGTTAAATATTATTAACCCCTAATCTGCCGCCCCTAACATCGCCACCACCTACATTATACTTATTAACCCCTAATCTGCCGTCCTCAACATCGCCGCCATTATATTAAATGTATTAACCCCTAAATCTAAGTCTAACCCAAACCCTAACACCCCCTAACTTAAATTTAATTTAAATAAATCTAAAGAAAATTACTATAATTAACTAAATTATTCCTATTTAAAACTAAATACAGGTAGTCCTCAGTTTATGCCGGGGTTAGGTTCCAGGAGGAATGGTTGTAAATTGAAACCCAGTTTATAATGTAAGTCAATGGGAAGTGATGGGGTTAGGTTCCAGGCCCCTCTCAAAATTGTCATAAGTAACACCTAATACACTATTTTTAAAGCTTTGAAATGAAGACTTTAAATGCTAAACAGCATTATAAACCTAATAATATAGATTGTATCATCATCAAACTAAGTTTAATGAACAAAAACATTTGCTAACATTTGCTAACAGCACCTATTTAAATAATCACACAACAGACTGCATCATCATCAAACTAAGTTTAATAAACAAAAACGTTTTTTACTTGCATTTTTCTACAATCAGTTCTCTGCATTGTTATCATGTTAGATAATATTGGGTCTGCACCTATTCTATGCATTTCAATCTGCATTGATTAATAAGCAGTTAGGCACCCTCACCTCAAGCAGCTGGACAGGAAGATAATAGGGACGTGCCTACTAGATCTTGTTGCTCGATAGCTAATGTCTGCTCTGTGTACACAGATCAATTTCAGGCTTTTAAGTTGCATAACTTTGCTGCAAAACAAGCGGACAGCTCCACCTACTGGCTATTTTAATTAGTGCACTTTGCTTTCCAAAGCTTTTCAATAGCAGTCACATGACTGAAAAAAAAAGGTTGCTATTCTGAAACGGCGCAAATTGAACCTGCGTAAATCAAGGGCCACCTGTACTTACCTATAAAATAAACCCTAAGCTAGCTACAATATAACTAATAGTTACATTGTAGCTGGCTTAGGATTTATTTTTATTTTACAGGCAAGTTTGTATTTATTTTAACTAGGTAGAATAGTTACTAAATAGTTATTAACTATTTAATAACTACCTAGCTAAAATAAATACAAATTTACCTGTAAAAAAAAAAGAAAAAAAGAAAAACGTCCACGAAGGACTTACAGCAATCACCACCTGGATGAACAACAACCGTCTCAAACTCAACACTGACAAGACCGAAATCCTCCTCCTCCTCGGACCCACCAAATCTGCATGGGATGACTCCTGGTGGCCCACAGCCCTCAGACACCCTCCAACTCCAAAACACCACGCACGAAATCTAGGCGTCATCCTCGACTCATTATTTTACATGGACCGCCAAGTCAACGCTGTCTCTTCGACTTGTTTTCACATACTCCACCTACTGCGAAAAATCTTCAAGTGGATCCCCAACGAAACTAGAAAATCTGTCACCCACACCCTCGTCAGTAGTCGACTGGACTACGGCAATGCACTCTACGCCGGGTCCCCCATCAAGCTCCAGAAACGACTCCAATGCATCAAGAACACCTCGGCCAGACTCATCCTCGACATCCCTTGCCAAAACCACATCACCGAACACCTAAGGAACCTACACTGGGTCCCCGTCAACAAGAGAATCACCTTCAAGCTCCTAACCCATGCATTCAAGGCCCTCCACAACATCGGTCCTGAATACAACCACCGTGTCAATTTCTACACCCCCTCCAGACAACTCCGCTCTGCCGACCAAGCACTCGCAGTCATCCCCCGCATCAAGGAAAAAACAGGAGGAAAATCCTTCTCCTATATGGCAGCAAGGTCATGGAACTCCCTCCTGCTGCACCTCAGACAATCCACCTCCCTTACAAACTTTAGGAAGGACCTCAAGACCTGGCTCTTCAACTGAATCATCTTCCCTTAGCCCCCTCTCCCCCCTCCCATAGCGCCTTGAGACCCTCACAGGTGATTAGTTTGCGCTTTACAAGTACCCAATAGAATAGAATAGAACCTAAGTTACAATAACACCTAACACTACACTATAATTAAATCAATTTCCTACATTAAATACAATTAAATAAATTAAATTAGCTAAATTACAAAACCCCCCACTAAATTACAGAAAATAAAAAAATAAAAAACAAATTACAGAGCTTTAAACTAATTACACCTAATCTAATAGCCCTATCAAAATAAAAAGCCCCCCAAAATAAAAAAAACCCTACCCGAAACTAAACTATCAATAGCCCTTAAAAGGGCCTATTGCGGGGCATTGCCCCAAAGTAATCAGCTCTTTTACCTGTAAAAAAAAAATACAAACAACCCCCCCAACAGTAAAACTCACACTCACACCCACCCACACAACCAACCCCCCTAATAAAATACTAACTAAAAAAACCTAAGCTCCCCATTGCCCTGAAAAGGGCAGTTGGATGGGAATTGCCCTTAAAAGGGTATTTAGCTCTTTTACAGGCCCAAAGCCCTAGCCTAAAAAATAAACCCACCCAATACATCCTTAAAAAAATCCTAACACTAACCCCCGAAGATTCACTTACCGGGAGAAGTCTTCATCCAAGCGGTAAGATGTCTTCAACGAAGCCGGCAGAAGTGGTCCTCCAGACGGGCAGAAGTGGTCCTCCAGACAGGCAGAAGTCTTCATCCAGACGGCATCTTCTATCTTCATCCTTCTTGTGCGGAGCGGGTCCATCTTCAAGACATCTGTCGCGGAGCATCCTCTTCAAATGACGGCTTCTTCGTAATGAATATCTTTTTAAGTGATGTCATCCAAGATGGCGTCCCTTAGATTCTGATTGGCTGAATTGGCCAATTGGAATTAAGGTAGAAAAAATCCTATTGGCTGATGCATTCAGCCAATAGGATTGAGCTGGCATTCTATTGGCTGTTCCAATCAGCCAATAGAATGCAAGCTCAATCCTATTCGCTGATTGGATCAGCCAATAGGATTAAAGTTCAATCCTATTGGCTGATCCAATCAGCCAATAGGATTTTTTCTACCTTAATTCCGATTGGCTGATAGAATTCTATCTTCCAATTGGAATCTAAGGACCGCCATCTTGGATGACGTCACTTAAAGAGATATTCATTACGAAGGATGCTCCGCGCCGTATGTCTTGAAGATGGATCCGCTCCGCGCCGGAAGGATGAAGATAGAAGATGCCGTTAGTATTTTATTTGGGGGGTTGTTTGTGTGGGTGGTGGGTTTTACTGTTGGGGGGGGGGTTGTTTGTTTTGTTTTTTACAGGTAAAAGAGCTGATTACTTTGGGGCAATGCCCCGCAAAAGGCCATTTTAAGGGCTATTGATAGTTTAGTTTAGGCTAGGGTTTTTTTTTATTTTGGGGGTGCTTTTTATTTTGATAGGGCTATTAGATTAGGTGTAATTAGTTTATAGATCTGTAATTTGTTTTTTATTTTCTTTAATTTAGTGTTTGTATTTTTTTGTAATTTAGCTAATTTAATTTATTTAATTGTATTTAATTTAGTTAATTTATTTAATTGCAGTGTAGTGTTAGGTGTTATTGTAACTTGGGTTAGGTTTTATTGTACAGGTCAATTTGTATTTATTTTAGCTAGGTAGTTATTAAATAGTTAATAACTATTTAATAACTATTCTACTAAGTTAAAATAAATACAAACTTGCCTGTAAAATTAAAATAAACCCTAAGCTAGCTACAATGTAACTATTAGTTATATTGTAGCTATCTTAGGGTTTATTTTATAGGCAAGTATTTAGTTTTAAATAGGAATAATGTAGTTAATGATAGTAATTTTATTTAGATTTATTTAAATTATATTTAAGTTAGGGGATGTTAGGGTTAGACTTAAGTTTGGGGGTTAATACATTTAATATAGTGGTGACGACATTGGGGGCGGCAGATTAGGGGTTAATAAGTGTAGGTAGGTTGCGGCGACATTGGGGTCGGCAGATTAGGGGTTAATAAATATAATGTATGTGGCGGCGATGTTGGGGGCGGCAGATTAGGGATTAATAAGCGTAAGATTAGGGGTGTTTAGACTCTGGGTTCATGTTAGGGTGTTAGGTGTAAACATAAAATGTGTTTCCCTATAGGAATCGATGGGGCTGCGTTACTGAGATTTACGCTGCTTTTTTGCAGGTGTTAGACTTATTCTCAGCCTGCTCTCCCTATTGATGTCTATGGGGAAATTGTGCACAAGCACGTACGACCAGCTCACCGCTGATTTAAAGGGCCACTGTAAGTAAATATTTTTAATGCCTGTTACTAACTAACTACCCCAAATACGCTTTTTATCAATAGCATTTCATTAACATATCTCTACCGTATATCAGAAATCTTGTCTGCAAATTTAATTGTTTTCCAATCCCACTCCGTGGGTATCCTTTGCTCTGTACTAATCCGTTTACAATACCTAGGTTTCAAAATGGCGTTTTAAACACAAAGTTATTGGTTTAAGTATTTTGAACATGCAGTGCTGAAAATAGTGGGCAGGATAACGTGACATCATCGGCGAATAAAAGATATAACTTTTAGAACGTTATGAAACTTCGTTTTGGAGAAAATATAGGTCAGTAGGTTTTAATTAATGTTTATTAACTTTAATATGTTAGTTGTTTAGCTTAAAAATTATAACAGAAAGTAATCCTTTAAGCAGCGCTGGTATTGGAGTGCGGTATGGAGCACAATTTTGCTCTACGCTTTCTTCTTGCCTTTTAACGCCGGGATTGTAAAAACCTGTAATACCAGCGCTGCAGGTATGTGAGCGGTGAGAAAAAACTGCTCGTTAGCACCGCACAGCTCCTAATGCAAAACTCATAATCTGACCGATAGTTTCTAAAGTCCGGACATCCATCTTCATCCAGGCGGCAACGGGTCTTCATCCATGGCGGGTGAATCTTCTATCTTCATCCCGGTGGGCAGGATCGGTGGCGGTGACGACATTCAGCGCGGATCTCCTCTTCATGTGATGCCTGACGAACACTGAAGATTGAATGCAAGGTACCCCTTTTATTTGTGGGGTACCTTGCATTACTATTGGCTGAAATATTCAAATCAGCCAATAGGATGAGAGCTGCTTAATTTGCCTGTTTCCAGGTACACAATAAATTAGCACTCCACTTGTAATCTAGCCTTTATCGGGACAGTAAAGTCAAAATTAAACTTTACGATTTGGATAGAACATGCAATTTTAAATAACTTTCCAAATTACTTCTGTTGTCAAATTTGCTTTGTTTTCTTGGTATCTTTTATTGAAGAGTAAAACTAGGTAGGCTCATAAGAGCTCAGGAGTGTGCACGTGTCTTTAGTACTCTATGGCTGCCGTGTTTTGCAACATTATTTGCAGCTTTGTTATGCAATGTTGCAAAAATACTGCTGCCATAGAGTACTAAAGACATGTGCACACTCCTTATGAGCCTACTAAGTTTTACTCTTCAATAAAAGATACCAAAAGAGCAAAGCCACGGGTGGGCAGCACAGTGGTGATGGGGGGAGTGAGTGGGAGGGGCGGCACCCTACCTACAGAAAATTAGATTGTCGGGAGACCCCTACACTATGGAAAAAAATACATTAAAAAAAAACTATAAACTGGGTACTGATGGACACCAGGAGAGGGAGGGTTAGAGTGCTGTTCGGGAGGGACCAGAGAGGTGGGAGGGTAAGGGGGATCCTACACTACAGAAAAATAAATAAATATAATTCATTTTATATTAAAAAAAAAAAGTGCCATGAAATATAGCAAAATGGGCCTAGATTAATACCCTGTTTATATATATATAAGGTACCACAGGAAGGCTGGCACACACTTACTCAAAGTTCAACTGCCGGGGTACATAGCAAAACATATCCAAGTTAGGCACAGAGGAACTCTTTGTCTAACATATACAATATATATATATATATATAAATATATATATATATATATGTATATATATCTATATATATATATATATATATATATATATATATATATATATATATATATATATATATATATACTGTATATATATAAAAAATTGTAATTTTTTTTTGGAAAGGTAAATAAAAAATAAGGCTCTATTTCTGTTTAACTCTTTTATGACATAGGCAATTGTCCAAGTTCTGAACGTAAAGAAAACCTAGAATTTAAGATATATGTCTGTTCAACCATAATGTATTTCCTTCGCATTAAGTGCATGTGATGGACTCCGGCTAAAAAAGTTCTTCCTATACCTGGAACTTGTAGCTATAAAGCGGAGAAAGTGATTTTAGCAAGAGCCCACCCTAATAATCAGACAAGACCAGTATTAAAGTGAAACCCTAACAGACTTTATTGGGAAAAACACACTGCTTTTAAACAACTTGGCCATCTTGATAAGAGCCTTTTTTCATCCCAAAATTCCCGCCCCTCCAGACAGGCCTGCGCCTCCATAGGAGCAACCGTCACATAGGGATCCCATAATGGCTAGGTCGCCATTTCGGGTTGATCCTGAGGGAACAGGCGGCTATTCCCGGGTACCGTTGGAGAGCTCAGGGCCCTAAGGTGTCACAGTCCAAAAAACGTCATGATCCATTGCTGGGGACCAGAGCGGCAGCTGATCAAAGGTACAACGGGTCAGCCAGTAGTAGTAGGGGTAGAGGGGGGTCCGAAACCCTGAGTTCCAAAGTGAGCTTCCTACAGGCAATCACCCCACTCCTTGCCCTTCATAGGAAGTACAAATCCCCAAAAGAGCAGAGATCTGGGGCAAAGGGCCTCTGGAGCGACCTAGGTTGAAGTTCCACAGGGATCCCTAGCAAACCCAGTCGGCGAGTAGTTCCACAAACCCAGCTCTTCTGAAAGGGGCCAAGCGGTCATAAAAGTGAGCGGTACACCCTATACCTCCAAGATCCGTAACGAATTCTAAAGTCAGTAGTTATGAGTTTAACACTACAACGCCGAAGCATAAAACTCATAACTTAAGTGCTAAAAAGTACACTAACACCTATAAACTACCTATTAACCCCTAAACCGAGGCCCTCCCACATCGCAAACACTATAATACAATTTTAACCCCTAATCTGCCGCTCCGGACATCACCGCCACTACAATAAACATATTAACCCCTAAACTGCCGCACTCCCGCCTCGCAAACACTAGTTAAATATTATTAACCCCTAATCTGCCGCCCCTAACATCGCCACCACCTACATTATACTTATTAACCCCTAATCTGCCGTCCTCAACATCGCCGCCATTATATTAAATGTATTAACCCCTAAATCTAAGTCTAACCCAAACCCTAACACCCCCTAACTTAAATTTAATTTAAATAAATCTAAAGAAAATTACTATAATTAACTAAATTATTCCTATTTAAAACTAAATACAGGTAGTCCTCAGTTTATGCCGGGGTTAGGTTCCAGGAGGAATGGTTGTAAATTGAAACCGTTGTAAATTGAAACCCAGTTTATAATGTAAGTCAATGGGAAGTGATGGGGTTAGGTTCCAGGCCCCTCTCAAAATTGTCATAAGTAACACCTAATACACTATTTTTAAAGCTTTGAAATGAAGACTTTAAATGCTAAACAGCATTATAAACCTAATAATATAGATTGTATCATCATCAAACTAAGTTTAATGAACAAAAACATTTGCTAACATTTGCTAACAGCACCTATTTAAATAATCACACAACAGACTGCATCATCATCAAACTAAGTTTAATAAACAAAAACATTTTTTACTTGCATTTTTCTACAATCAGTTCTCTGCATTGTTATCATGTTAGATAATATTGGGTCTGCACCTATTCTATGCATTTCAATCTGCATTGATTAATAAGCAGTTAGGCACCCTCACCTCAAGCAGCTGGACAGGAAGATAATAGGGACGTGCCTACTAGATCTTGTTGCTCGATAGCTAATGTCTGCTCTGTGTACACAGATCAATTTCAGGCTTTTAAGTTGCATAACTTTGCTGCAAAACAAGCGGACAGCTCCACCTACTGGCTATTTTAATTAGTGCACTTTGCTTTCCAAAGCTTTTCAATAGCAGTCACATGACTGAAAAAAAAGGTTGCTATTCTGAAACGGCGCAAATTGAACCGGCGTAAATCGAGGGCCACCTGTACTTACCTATAAAATAAACCCTAAGCTAGCTACAATATAACTAATAGTTACATTGTAGCTGGCTTATGATTTATTTTTATTTTACAGGCAAGTTTGTATTTATTTTAACTAGGTAGAATAGTTACTAAATAGTTATTAACTATTTAATAACTACCTAGCTAAAATAAATACAAATTTACCTGTAAAAAAAAAAAGAAAAAAAGAAAAACGTCCACGAAGGACTTACAGCAATCACCACCTGGATGAACAACAACCGTCTCAAACTCAACACTGACAAGACCGAAATCCTCCTCCTCCTCGGACCCACCAAATCTGCATGGGATGACTCCTGGTGGCCCACAGCCCTCAGACACCCTCCAACTCCAAAACACCACGCACGAAATCTAGGCGTTATCCTCGACTCATTATTTTACATGGACCGCCAAGTCAACACTGTCTCTTCGACTTGTTTTCACATACTCCACCTACTGCGAAAAATCTTCAAGTGGATCCCCAACGAAACTAGAAAATCTGTCACCCACACCCTCGTCAGTAGTCGACTGGACTACGGCAATGCACTCTACGCCGGGTCCCCCATCAAGCTCCAGAAACGACTCCAATGCATCAAGAACACCTCGGCCAGACTCATCCTCGACATCCCTCGCCAAAACCACATCACCGAACACCTAAGGAACCTACACTGGGTCCCCGTCAACAAGAGAATCACCTTCAAGCTCCTAACCCATGCATTCAAGGCCCTCCACAACATCAGTCCTGAATACAACCACCGTGTCAATTTCTACACCCCCTCCAGACAACTCCGCTCTGCCGACCAAGCACTCGCAGTCATCCCCCGCATCAAGGAAAAAACAGGAAAATCCTTCTCCTATATGGCAGCAAGGTCATGGAACTCCCTCCTGCTGCACCTCAGACAATCCACCTCCCTTACAAACTTTAGGAAGGACCTCAAGACCTGGCTCTTCAACTGAATCATCTTCCCTTAGCCCCCTCTCCCCCCCTCCCATAGCGCCTTGAGACCCTCACAGGTGATTAGTTTGCGCTTTACAAGTACCCAATAGAATAGAATAGAACCTAAGTTACAATAACACCTAACACTACACTATAATTAAATCAATTTCCTACATTAAATACAATTAAATAAATTAAATTAGCTAAATTACAAAAAAAAACCACTAAATTACAGAAAATAAAAAATAAAAAACAAATTACAGAGCTTTAAACTAATTACACCTAATCTAATAGCCCTATCAAAATAAAAAGCCCCCCAAAATAAAAAAAAACCCTACCCGAAACTAAACTATCAATAGCCCTTAAAAGGGCCTATTGCGGGGCATTGCCCCAAAGTAATCAGCTCTTTTACCTGTAAAAAAAAAATACAAACAACCCCCCCAACAGTAAAACTCACCACCCACACAACCAACCCCCCTAATAAAATACTAACTAAAAAAACCTAAGCTCCCCATTGCCCTGAAAAGGGCAGTTGGATGGGAATTGCCCTTAAAAGGGTATTTAGCTCTTTTACAGGCCCAAAGCCCTAGCCTAAAAAATAAACCCACCCAATACATCCTTAAAAAAATCCTAACACTAACCCCCGAAGATTCACTTACCGGGAGAAGTCTTCATCCAAGCGGTAAGATGTCTTCAACGAAGCCGGCAGAAGTGGTCCTCCAGACGGGCAGAAGTGGTCCTCCAGACAGGCAGAAGTCTTCATCCAGACGGCATCTTCTATCTTCATCCTTCTTGTGCGGAGCGGGTCCATCTTCAAGACATCTGTCGCGGAGCATCCTCTTCAAATGACGGCTTCTTCGTAATGAATATCTTTTTAAGTGATGTCATCCAAGATGGCGTCCCTTAGATTCTGATTGGCTGAATTGGCCAATTAGAATTAAGGTAGAAAAAATCCTATTGGCTGATGCATTCAGCCAATAGGATTGAGCTGGCATTCTATTGGCTGTTCCAATCAGCCAATAGAATGCAAGCTCAATCCTATTCGCTGATTGGATCAGCCAATAGGATTAAAGTTCAATCCTATTGGCTGATCCAATCAGCCAATAGGATTTTTTCTACCTTAATTCCGATTGGCTGATAGAATTCTATCTTCCAATCGGAATCTAAGGGATGCCATCTTGGATGACGTCACTTAAAGAGATATTCATTACGAAGGATGCTCCGCGCCGTATGTCTTGAAGATGGATCCGCTCCGCGCCGGAAGGATGAAGATAGAAGATGCCGTTAGTATTTTATTTGGGGGGTTGTTTGTGTGGGTGGTGGGTTTTACTGTTGGGGGGGGTTGTTTGTTTTGTTTTTTACAGGTAAAAGAGCTGATTACTTTGGGGCAATGCCCCGCAAAAGGCCCTTTTAAGGGCTATTGATAGTTTAGTTTAGGCTAGGGTTTTTTTTATTTTGGGGGTGCTTTTTATTTTGATAGGGCTATTAGATTAGGTGTAATTAGTTTAAAGATCTGTAATTTGTTTTTTATTTTCTTTAATTTAGTGTTTGTATTTTTTTTGTAATTTAGCTAATTTAATTTATTTAATTGTATTTAATTTAGTTAATTTATTTAATTGCAGTGTAGTGTTAGGTGTTATTGTAACTTGGGTTAGGTTTTATTGTACAGGTCAATTTGTATTTATTTTAGCTAGGTAGTTATTAAATAGTTAATAACTATTTAATAACTATTCTACCTAGTTAAAATAAATACAAACTTGCCTGTAAAATTAAAATAAACCCTAAGCTAGCTACAATGTAACTATTAGTTATATTGTAGCTAGCTTAGGGTTTATTTTATAGGCAAGTATTTAGTTTTAAATAGGAATAATGTAGTTAATGATAGTAATTTTATTTAGATTTATTTAAATTATATTTAAGTTAGGGGATGTTAGGGTTAGACTTAGGTTTAGGGGTTAATACATTTAATATAGTGGTGACGACATTGGGCGCGGCAGATTAGGGGTTAATAAGTGTAGGTAGGTTGCGGCGACATTGGGGTCGGCAGATTAGGGGTTAATAAATATAATGTATGTGGCGGCGATGTTGGGGGCGGCAGATTAGGGATTAATAAGCGTAAGATTAGGGGTGTTTAGACTCTGGGTTCATGTTAGGGTGTTAGGTGTAAACATAAAATGTGTTTCCCTATAGGAATCGATGGGGCTGCGTTACTGAGATTTACGCTGCTTTTTTGCAGGTGTTAGACTTATTCTCAGCCTGCTCTCCCTATTGATGTCTATGGGGAAATTGTGCACAAGCACGTACGACCAGCTCACCGCTGATTTAAAGGGCCACTGTAAGTAAATATTTTCAATGCCTGTTACTAACTAACTACCCCAAATACGCTTTTTATCAATAGCATTTCATTAACATATCTCTACCGTATATCAGAAATCTTGTCTGCAAATTTAATTGTTTTCCAATCCCACTCCGTGGGTATCCTTTGCTCTGTACCAATCCGTTTACAATACCTAGGTTTCAAAATGGCGCTTTAAACACAAAGTTATTGGTTTAAGTATTTTGAACATGCAGTGCTGAAAATAGTGGGCAGGATAACGTGACATCATCGGTGAATAAAAGATATAACTTTTAGAACGTTATGAAACTTCGTTTTGGAGAAAATATAGGTCAGTAGGTTTTAATTAATGTTTATTAACTTTAATATGTTAGTTGTTTAGCTTAAAAATTATAACAGAAAGTAATCCTTTAAGCAGCGCTGGTATTGGAGTACGGTATGGAGCACAATTTTGCTCTACGCTTACTTCTTGCCTTTTAACGCCGGGATTGTAAAAACCTGTAATACCAGCGCTGCAGGTATGTGAGCGGTGAGAAAAAACTGCTCGTTAGCACCGCACAGCTCCTAATGCAAAACTCATAATCTGACCGATAGTTTCTAAAGTCCGGACATCCATCTTCATCCAGGCGGCAACGGGTCTTCATCCATGGCGGGTGAATCTTCTATCTTCATCCCGGTGGGCAGGATCGGCGGCGGTGATGACATTCAGCACGGATCTCCTCTTCATGTGATGCCTGACGAACACTGAAGATTGAATGCAAGGTACCCCTTTTATTTGTGGGG
Source organism: Bombina bombina (assembly GCF_027579735.1). Taxonomy (NCBI): domain Eukaryota; kingdom Metazoa; phylum Chordata; class Amphibia; order Anura; family Bombinatoridae; genus Bombina; species Bombina bombina. The sequence goes on from NC_069503.1 coordinate 991,966,457, forward strand.
TACCTTGCATTACTATTGGCTGAAATATTCAAATCAGCCAATAGGATGAGAGCTGCTTAATTTGCCTGTTTCCAGGTACACAATAAATTAGCACTCCACTTGTAATCTAGCCTTTATAGGGACAGTAAAGTCAAAATTAAACTTTACGATTTGGATAGAACATGCAATTTTAAATAACTTTCCAAATTACTTCTGTTGTCAAATTTGCTTTGTTTTCTTGGTATCTTTTATTGAAGAGTAAAACTAGGTAGGCTCATAAGAGCTCAGGAGTGTGCACGTGTCTTTAGTACTCTATGGCTGCCGTGTTTTGCAACATTATTTGCAGCTTTGTTATACAATGTTGCAAAAATACTGCTGCCATAGAGTACTAAAGACATGTGCACACTCCTTATGAGCCTACTAAGTTTTACTCTTCAATAAAAGATACCAAAAGAGCAAAGCCACGGGTGGGCAGCACAGTGGTGATGGGGGGAGTGAGTGGGAGGGGCGGCACCCTACCTACAGAAAATTAGATTGTCGGGAGACCCCTACACTATGGAAAAAAATACATTAAAAAAAAACTATAAACTGGGTACTGATGGACACCAGGAGAGGGAGGGTTAGAGTGCTGTTCGGGAGGGACCAGAGAGGTGGGAGGGTAAGGGGGATCCTACACTACAGAAAAATAAATAAATATAATTCATTTTATATTAAAAAATAAAGTGCCATGAAATATAGCAAAATGGGCCTAGATTAATACCCTGTTTATATATATAAGGTACCACAGGAAGGCTGGCACACACTTACTCAAAGTTCAACTGCCGGGGTACATAGCAAAACATATCCAAGTTAGGCACAGAGGAACTCTTTGTCTAACATATACAATATATATAATATATATATATATATATATATATATATATATATATATATATATATATATATATACGTATATATATATATACTGTATATATATAATTTTTTTTAATTTTTTTTGGAAAGGTAAATAAAAAATAAGGCTCTATTTCTGTTTAACTATTTATGACATAGGCAATTGTCCAAGTTCTGAACGTAAAGAAAACCTAGAATTTAAGATATATGTCTGTTTAACCATAATGTATCTCCTTCGCATTAAGTGCATGTGATGGACTCCGGCTAAAAAAGTTCTTCCTATACCTGGAACTTGTAGCTATAGAGCGGAGAAAGTGATTTTAGCAAGAGCCCACCCTAATAACCAGACAAGACCAGTATTAAAGTGAAACCCTAACAGACTTTATTGGGAAAAACACACTGCTTTTAAACAACTTGGCCATCTTGATAAGAGCCTTTTTTTATCCCAAAATTCCCGCCCCTCCAGACAGGCCTGCGCCTCCATAGGAGCAACCGTCACATAGAGATCCCATAATGGCTAGGTCGCCATTTCGGGTTGATCCTGAGGGAACAGGCGGCTATTCCCGGGTACCGTTGGAGAGCTCAGGGCCCTAAGGTGTCACAGTCCAAAAAACGTCATGATCCATTGCTGGGGACCAGAGCGGCAGCTGATCAAAGGTACACCGGGTCAGCCAGTAGTAGTAGGGGTAGAGGGGGTCCGAAACCCCGAGTTCCAAAGTGAGCTTCCTACAGGCAATCACCCCACTCCTTGCCCTTCATAGGAAGTACAAATCCCCAAAAGAGCGGAGATCTGGGGCAAAGGGCCTCTGGAGCGACCTAGGTTGAAGTTCCACAGGGATCCCTAGCAAACCCAGTCGGCGAGTAGTTCCACAAACCCAGCTCTTCTGAAAGGGGCCAAGCGGTCATAAATCGCTCTTTCAGTGACATAGTAAAAGCAGAGTAGAGACAAGTAAAATGGGGTTGGGTATGAAGTAATCCAATATTGATGGAGGGTGGCCTTGGCAGCTTGGTATCTGTGACAGTGCACCCATACTTTTTTGGACGACAGATATGGCTTTCTTTTTGCATCAAATATTTATTTCTAAACTGTAATTGTATATGAAAAAATTCTAAGTGTGAGAAATTAAGAAATGTTATGTTTGCCAAATGATTTAATTTTGAATATCATCATCCTGATAGAAATTACTACAATGATACCCCCCATTGACAAGTTTACTGAGATTTCTGGAAGTTACAGGGCCTAACATAAGGTCTGCCCAATTACATAGAAATTTGGCACATTCATTTTCTGGGCTTAAAGGGATGGTAAACTCAGTATAGGCATAATATTTCATCAAGATTGTCTATTTTTATTACATCTTCACACAAAATTTCCATTAAAACATGATATAGCCATTTACTTACTATTTCCTAATAAAGAATATACTGGTTCCGTAAAATCGCCAGCCCACCGTGACGTCACATAAATTTTTCCTTTGTGTGTCCAATGATCTTTCCTGTCGCTAGACAGGCTTCCTGCAATACATTTTTTGCGCATGCGCCCTAACAACCAATTCCTAGGATTGTAACAACCAATCAGCAGATTTTGCGCATGCACATTCTATTTGACGCATGCGTGTTATGTTAGTTTCAACACGGCACTCCGTTAGGACTTATGAAATATTAACCTTTTCAAAATGGGTAAGACCGCTCGCACACCCGATACACAGAAATGTTGCGATCGCAATGAAAAAGTAAACATTGAATGTCACGAGTCAATGTTTACTTGATATACTCATGCAAACCAATGCGCATGCGTTAAAAATTAGAATATCGGGAGCGAACATTCTGACGTGAGGAGAGGGTAGAGACAGGACAAAGCACATAATAGTGTTAGAGATAGATAAGAGGGGCGGAGCAAGGCGGAGAGAAGCAGAGCAACAAGGTTAAATAAAATTATTAAAATTTACAATAAAATACATATAAATATATAAAACGGATAATGCGGTTTAGTAAATTATAACCATACAAATGTAAATATGTGATTATCAATTAAATGAGTTTACCATCACTTTAAGTCACCTTTCAGACATTATAGCAGCCCAGGAATGAAAATTAGCCCATCATGATATACCATTTGCAAAAGTAGACACCCAGGGTATTCCAAAAGGGCTATGTCTTGTCTTTTTGTGAAGCCCCTTAGTCACAACACCTGGCCAAATGTAGTGGTCATATTTTTTGTATGCGTTTCACACAAACACTGCACTTTGGCTGTTTCTGTTACCATTCTTTAATGTTTTGCTGCTATAAAACACACATATTTTTGTTCGGCAATGTACAGTACCCCCCATGTACAGGTTTTTTGGGGGTTTACAGAAGTTACAGGGCCAAATATGGAGCCTGCCCATTTCAAGAAATGAGAAATTAAGAAATGTTATGTTTGCCAAATGATTTTATTGTGAATATCATCATCCTGATAGAAATTACTACAACGATACCCCCCATTGACAAGTTTACTGAGATTTCTGGAAGTTACAGGGCCTAACATAAGGTCTGCCCAATTACATAGAAATTTGGCACCTTGATTTTCTGGGCCTATGTCCTCTTTGAGACATTATAGCAGCCTAGGAATGAAAATTACCCCATCATGGCATACCATTTGCAAAAGAAGACACCCCAAGGTATTCCAAAGGGGCCATGACTTGTCTTTTTCTGAAGCCGCTTAGTCAGAACACCTGGCCAAATGTAGTGGTCACATTTTTTGTATGCGTTTTTCACACAAACACTACTTTTTGGCTGTTTCTGTCATCCTCGTTATATGTTTTGCTGCTATAAAACACACATATTTGTGTTAAGCAAAGTCCTACAAGTACAACAGTACCCCCATGTACAGGTTTTATGGGGTTTACAGAAGTTACAAATATTGGGTCTGTCCATTTATATGGAAATATGGCACATTCATTTTTTGGACCTATGTTGCCCTTGAGACAGTATGGCAACCCATGAATGAAAATTACCCTATAATGTCATACCATTTGCAAAATTAGATAACCCAGGGTATTCAAAAAGGACTATGTTTAGTCTTTTTTGTAGACTACATCTGGCCAAATGTAGTGTTCATATTTTATTTTTAGTTTATCACATAAACGCTGCCTTTTTGCTGTTTATATCATTCTTATATGATTTACTGCCATAAAACACAGATTTTTGTGTTCAGCGCTGTCCCATGAGTACAACAATACCCCGTGCACAGGTTTTATGGGATTTCAGGAAGTTACAGGGCCCAACATGGGGCTTACCCATTTACATGGAAATTTGGCACATTGATTTTCTGGACCTATGTTGCCTTAGAGATAGTATGGCAGCCCAGGAATGAAAATAACCCCATTTGCAAAGTAGACAACCTAGGGTATTTCAAAAGGGTATGTCCAGTCTTTTTTTGTAGCCACTTAGTTACAACACCTGGCCAAATTTAGTGGTCATATATTTTTATTTGCTTTATTTAACACAAACAGTGCCCTTAGCTATTTGGATTATCATCCTTATATATTTTACTGCTATAATACACTCATATTTGTGTTCGGCGATGTCCCATGAGTACAGCAATACCCCCCATGCATAGGTTTTATGGGGTTTCAGGAAGTTACAGGGCCCAACATGGGGCCTGGCCATTTACATGGAAATTTTCTGGACCTACTGTATGTTGGCTTTGAGACAATATGGCAGCCCAGGAATAAAAATTAACCCCCTCATGACATACCATTTGCAAAATTGGATAACTCAGGATATTCTAAAAGGAGTATTTTAATTGTTTTGTATAGTTAACTTATTATGGCCGTAGAGTGGATGGGCTTAACATATAAAGGGGCAGGACAAGGTCAGGGATCCATGAAGTTAGGAATACAGAATAATATAATAAAATAAATTAGTAACACATACAGATTGCTTCCAATTAAAAGTTTAACTCTGTGTGATATACTCTAAAGCAATCAGTGATACAGAGGCCAGATAGTGAGGGGCAGTCAGGTCAATGGTAACTAGAATCCTTCCTCACTCCTTTTTTTTTATTTTTATTTTTATTAAACATCTCTTTATTGAAACTTTTCATGTTACAGAATTTGTTTACAATAACAGGATAGACTTAAGCAATGTCTTATTTGGTTATCTGTTCCAAACATACTCTTACATATGTATTTTTCTAACAAGTACAACTGAAGGAATTTGAATACATTTATACATGTACTCAACTGTCTCAGCATAAAAATCACATTAATGTCAAAAACAAATGTCCATTCTCTTGAACAACTCTTTTATAACAGTCTCTGAGTAGTAATAAACCATAGCGTTCTAAAACATGCCACCTCTCCCTTTATATATTAACTTAACACGTTTCCCACCTCAATACCCGAGCAAACAACGAGTCGCTGTGAAATTATGCAACTCTGGTTTTGTATAAAAACTCACAGGATTTTATATGACAAGGAAGCTATGTGTTCTCCCCTTCTCCTAGAAGATTTTATATCTAATATAGTGTTTAACTTCTGTCTTTTGAGATATCCAAACTCCTCTAATGAGATCAGGTCTGTGACATTTGATTTCCACACTCCTACAGAAGGGATATCTGGGGTTTTCCATTTGTGAGCGATAAGCACCTTTGCTCCATTTAATCCTATTTGTAAAATAGTCTCAGTTTACAAGGGAAGACTGGCAGGTCATTAAGTAAGGCCATCTTTGGGGTTAAACAAAAATCCCTTGTTAATATGGTTTGAAAATGTGTTTCTATTCCATCCCATAGTGGCTTCAACTTATCACATTCCCACCACATGTGAATGTAATTACCTCTTGTAGCACAACCTCTCGTGGGAGTTAGATACCATCTCAATAGTACTTTAAAATTAAGTTTGAGCAGTTTTGGAGATGTAGAGGATTTTTTAGTTTGTATGAATTTTTCCCCCCAGTTGTTTATATCTATGTTGGGAGCTAACTCCTCTTGCCATTGGCTAGAATTAGTGGGGAGTTGTGTGGCCTGGTTTGCTTATAACAATTTCCTAGAAATTGATAAAGCATGAGTAAAAGTCTCATTTCTATCACAAAGGTGTTCGTAAGGAGATAGATGTCTCAAATAATCTGCTTTGTGAGGCGAGGTGAGTATAAAGTGTGAGAGTTGGTGGTATTTCAACCAATTAGAATAATTACCCATAGCAACCCCTCTAATATCTTCTCTATTTCTGAGTTTACCATTGTTAATGAAGTTTATAAGGGGTGTTGTAAATCCCCATTCAGTTAGTCTTTGTTGTCCTTTATCCAACCCTCCTATCAACTCTGCATTCATAGGGATGGGGAAAAGTGGTGATCTTACTCCCATTATATGGGGTCTGTTTGAGATTATCTCATCCATCTCAGGTTTTTTGGTATCCAGCATAATGCTCCTACTTAACCTGCATTATTTGATAGTCAAGAGCCATGCCTTGTTATTACCTGCTGCATGCCAGTCTAGTACCCTCTACAATGTAACTGCCTCTACGTAATCTAAAATACGTGGTACTCCCAGCCCTCCATTTACCAGTGATCTGTACATGTTATCTTTATTTATCCTTGGTTTACTTTGACCCCATATAAAAGTATTAATCAATTTTTGTAGTCTATCTATAACCCTCTTGGGAGGGTTAGAGGGAGCGTCTGTAAGATGTAAAGTATCCTAGGCAGTGTGGTCAGTTTGATGCATTGAATTCTCCACCACCACAAGATAGGTTTACTCGCCCAATTGTGTAGGTCTTGTTATGTGTCTTGTAGGAGGGATGTATAGTTCTTTTCAAATAAAGTTTTAGTGTTCGAGGAAAGGTGAATACCTAAATACTTTAAAGTTTTAGCTTGTAATTTTAGCGGACAAATGGAGGCCATTGACTAAAAGGTTAGATGTGGGAGATTGACGATGAGGATCTCCGATTTAAGGGGATTTACTAAAAAATGTTAAAATTGACCAAATATCTAAATTTCCTTCATGATTTCTAATACTGATTGGGAAGGGTGCGATACCGAGAAGAGCACGTCATCTGCGTATAATGCTATTTTAAAATTATGCCTTACTCCTTTTTTTTATAGCAGACTGCATTTTTTCTGGGGTGTCTTTTTGCAGGCTGTGGGGGGGGATCCTAGATAGTGAGGGGCAGTCAGGGCAATGGTAACTAGAATCCTTCCTCACTCCTTTTTTATAGCAGAATATGCATTTTTTTCAGGGGTGTCTTTTTGCAGGCTGTGGGGGTCCTAGAAGGAAAATGTCTGCCGCAGAGTCGCTGGACATTTTCAAAATGAACTGTGGGAGGATTAGGGGTCTGGTTAAACAAAATATCAGATGTAGCATTTAACAAAAATTTCCAAAAAGTATAAGGTTTCCCTGTGCCTGCTTTTTTGTAGAGCACATATGCATTATAGACTGCAATATACATAACATAAAACGCTCCTCTTTATACCAGGTTCTGGTCTTTCTTTGAATTAGATATGGCTGCAGGCACCGGTCAACTAAATCTCCCCCCCATGTTTTTGTGGTACTCCACAATGCACTTTGGCTTTAGGATCTGTGCAGATCTTCCCTTTACAGACACTGGCACTGAAGCTTCATCGTGCATTGTGGAAAACATGTACACATCTTTTTTTATCAGTGTACTGAAGGGCCAGTAGCTCATTGTGGCCTAAAGCTGACATTGTGCCCGTATTTTCTTTCCATACGTCAGCTTCTGGGGGAAACCTGTGCGATTTTTTCGGGTTGTGCCACAGGCCAGGGTATCAAAAAAAATAAAAATTTAATTAGTTCTGTGCTGGTGTAGAAATTATTGAGCCACAAATGGTACCCTTTGTTTAGCCAACTGAATCTGGGCAGTCAGGTGGATCTAAGTGGCTATCTTTACCCTGGTAGATGCAAAATGCCAAGGTATACCCAGTGCTGCATTTACAAAGTTGATACAATTTTACTCCATAGCGGGACCTCTTAGATGGTATATATTGCTTGAAAAGCAATCTCCTCTTGAATTTCATGAGGGACTCATAAATGCAAATGTCCTGGCCAGGGATGTAAATTTCTTTAAATTTTTGGGACAGGTGATTTATCAGGGGCCTTATTTTATATAACCTATCATGCAGGGAGTCATTTCTGGGGGTCACTGGGAATTATCATTAAAATGGAGAACCCGCAGCAACTGTTCATATCTATCCCTCTTCATAATCCCTGGAAAACGAGAGGTAGCCAGGATGGGGTTCTGGCTCCAGTAAGAATGTATGCTGGGTTTCTTCACAAGCCCCATTACGAAAGTCGGGGCCCAAAACTTTTTAATCTCAGATATGTCAGTGGGGTGCCAGGTATTTTTTCCTGACATACTGAGATTGTGGATTCTCTGACAGATACTGGCTGGCATATAAATTTGTTTGAGCTACTATATGCTCAAGCATGGTATCTGTCAGAATCAGGGAGAGATAGTTTATTGGCACACATACTGGAACATTAATTGTGATGCCAAGAGTCTCTGTAAATGGGGGTATATCATGGGCAGTTAAATTTGGGGTAGCCAATTTTGATAATTTGTGCAATGCCTCCTTTTAGGTGAAGGGCAAGGAGCACTAGCATTAGATGCATCACTCGGGGGCTCTATATCTGATGCCGTAAGGGTTGCACTGTCAGATAAAGCAGAGAGGGTTTCACTCCCTGAATCGTCTGAAAGAATGGCATAAGTCTCTTCTGCTGAATAGCGTGCAGCTATAAGGGATTTTTTTTTATTTTATTTCTAACACCAATTACCAATTCACCACCACCAAATCCCACTTCACCTCCCCCAAAATCCCACTTCACCACCCGAATTCCCACCTACCTATTCCCACCCACCTTAGTCCCTCAGACTTTTTTTTATACAAACTAAAAAAAAATAAGGAAAGCACTGGGAAGGGTGGTGATTGGGAACAGCAGAAAAGGGCAGGAAAGGGGTTAACAGCAACTAAAGATCCCCACAAGTAAACCCCAATGCTTTTGATCAGCACTGATCAAAGCCCTAACAGGCTGATCATAGTGCTAACAGGCTGATCACAGTAGCAGTTCTGTGATCAGCAGCAAAAAAATATATATATTTTTAATAGTAACTAAAGATCCCCAAACATAAACCCCAATACTTTTGATCAGCACTGATCAAAGCCCTAACAGGCATTTTTTTTAAATATATATAGATTTTTTTTTTCAAGCTCACACACACAGTGAAACGCTGATCTACCTTCCTCTCTCCTTCAGATCGCAGTGAGGGAAGAGAGGAATCGGATACACTTGTAACAGCCATGATCCCACTCATTGGCTGTAACATTGTGACTGCAACAGATCTATGCACCTCCTGCGTGCTGAGTGGATCCTGGGGGAGTGCCTGTTGTGCTAAGCACGTCCCCCAACCCGATCCAGCATGGAGGGGGCACAGGACACAGAAACTGTTAGGACGTTCTATTCCGTCCCAACGGCTCTAAAGCCCGGCGCGGTTAGGACGGAAAAGAACATGCTAACGGAGTTAAAAGGAGTGATAGTAAAAATGCTAAAAATTCTTATGGATTTTGGGTGTTTTTCCCTGAAATTCCCGGTAGCGAAAGTGTTAAAGGGACTGGAAACCATACATTTTTCTTACATAATTCAGATAGAACATGCAATTGTAAAGAACCACTCAATGCAGTAGAACAGCATAATTAACCCCTTAACGACAGAGGACGTGCAGGGTACGTCCTCTAAAAAATGTCAGTTAACGACCAAAGACGTACCCTGCACGTCCTCGGTCTGGAAAGCAGCTGGAAGCGATCCTGCTCGCTTCCAGCTGCTTTCCGGTTATTGCAGTGATGCCTTGATATGGAGGCATCCTGCAATAACCCTGCATGGCCATCCGATGCAGAGAGAGCCATTCTGTGGCCCTGCACCAGACATCAATGGCTGGTATCATTGGTGGGTGGAAGCTGACTTGGGAGGCGGGTGGGCGGCCATCAATGGACCCTGTAATGTGGAGGGGGGCGGGATCGGACGGGGCCGACGCGCGTGCACGGTGGGGGGCAGCTGGCGGGCGCGTGCACGGGGCGGGTGGGAACCGCTACACTACAGAAAATGTTTATCTACAGTGAGTGCAGAATTATTAGGCAAGTTGTATTTTTGAGGATTAATTTTATTATTGAACAACAACCATGTTCTCAATGAACCCAAAAAACTCATTAATATCAAAGCTGAATAGTTTTGGAAGTAGTTTTTAGTTTGTTTTTAGTTATAGCTATTTTAGGGGGATATCTGTGTGTGCAGGTGACTATTACTGTGCATAATTATTAGGCAACTTAACAAAAAACAAATATATACCCATTTCAATTATTTATTTTTACCAGTGAAACCAATATAACATCTCAACATTCACAAATATACATTTCTGACATTCAAAAACAAAACAAAAACAAATCAGTGACCAATATAGCCACCTTTCTTTGCAAGGACACTCAAAAGCCTGCCATCCATGGATTATGTCAGTGTTTTGATCTGTTCACCATCAACATTGCGTGCAGCAGCAACCACAGCCTCCCAGACACTGTTCAGAGAGGTGTACTGTTTTCCCTCCTTGTAAATCTCACATTTGATGATGGACCACAGGTTCTCAATGGGGTTCAGATCAGGTGAACAAGGAGGCCATGTCATTAGATTTTTTTCTTTTAGACCCTTTCTTGCCAGCCACGCTGTGGAGTACTTGGACGCGTGTGATGGAGCATTGTCCTGCATGAAAATCATGTTTTTCTTGAAGGATGCAGACTTCTTCCTGTACCACTGCTTGAAGAAGGTGTCTTCCAGAAACTGGCAGTAGGACTGGCAGTTGAGCTTGACTCCATCCTCAACCCAAAAAGGCCCCACAAGCTCATCTTTGATGATACCAGCCCAAACCAGTACTCCACCTCCACCTTGCTGGTGTCTGAGTCGGACTGGAGCTCTCTGCCCTTTACAAATCCAGCCACGGGCCCATCCATCTGGCCCATCAAGACTCACTCTCATTTCATCAGTCCATAAAACCTTAGAAAAATCAGTCTTGAGATATTTCTTGGCCCAGTCTTGACGTTTCAGCTTGTGTGTCTTGTTCAGTGGTGGTCGTCTTTCAGCCTTTCTTACCTTGGCCATGTCTCTGAGCATTGCACACCTTGTGCTTTTGGGCACTCCAGTGATGTTGCAGCTCTGAAATATCGCCAAACTGGTGGCAAGTGGCATCTTGGCAGCTGCACGCTTGACTTTTCTCAGTTCATGGGCAGTTATTTTGCGCCTTGGTTTTTCCACATGCTTCTTGCGACCCTGTTGACTATTTTGAATGAAACACTTGATTGTTCGATGATCACGCTTCAGAAGCTTTGCAATTTTAAGAGTGCTGCATCCCTCTGCAAGATATCTCACTATTTTTGACTTTTCTGAGCCTGTCAAGTCCTTCTTTTGACCCATTTTGCCAAAGGAAAGGAAGTTGCCTAATAATTATGCACACCTGATATAGGGTGTTGATGTCATTAGACCACACCCCTTCTCATTACAGAGATGCACATCACCTAATATGCTTAATTGGTAGTAGGCTTTCGAGCCTATACAGCTTGGAGTAAGACAACATGCATAAAGAGGATGATGTGGTCAAAATACTCATTTGCCTAATAATTCTGCACTCCCTGTAATTAAGTGGGAGAAAAGGGGGGATTTTAAAAATCTAAAAAAATTTAAGGGATGCTGGAGGGGTGGGGGTTAGTCTTGGGTGGGGGGGGGAGCTACACTACAGAAACCCAATATGACGCCCATTAAGGCAGAGGGGGAGGGTTAGAGAGCTGTTTGGTGGGGGATCAGTGAGGTTGGGGGCTAAGGGGGGATCCTTCACATCAGCATATGTAAATATGCTATAAAAACACACAAAAAGCCCAAATATACCTTTTAGTTTAGTACTGGCAGAGTTTCTGCCAGTACTTAAGATGGTGGGGACAATTGTGGGGTGGGGGAGGGAAGAGGGCTGTTTGGGAGGGATCAGGGGGTCTGATGTTTCAGGTGGGAGGCTGATCTCTACACTAAAGCTAAAATTAACCCTGCAAGCTCCCTACAAGCTACCTAATTAACCCCTTCACTGCTAGCCATAATACACGTGTGATGCGCAGCGGCATTTAGCGGCCTTCTAATTACCAAAAAGTAACGCCAAAGCCATATATGTCTGCTATTACTGAACAAAGGGGATCCCAGAGAAGCATTTACAACCATTTGTGCCATAATTGCACAAGCTGTTTGTAAATAATTTCAGTGAGAAACCTAAAGTTTGTGAAAAAGGGAACGTTTTTTTTTATTTGATCGCATTTGGCGGTGAAATGGTGGCATCAAATATACCAAAATGGGCCTAGATCAATACTTTGGGTTGTCTACTACACTACACCAAAGCTAAAATTAACCCTACAAGCTCCCTAATTAACCCCTGCACTGCTGGGCATAATACACGTGTGGTGCACAGCGGCATTTAGTGGCTTTCTAATTACCAAAAAGCAATGCCAAAGCCATATATGTCTGCTATTTCTGAACAAAGGGGATCCCAGAAAAGCATTTACAACCATTTGTGCCATAATTGCACAAGCTGTTTGTAAATGATTTCAGTGAGAAACCGAAAGTTTGTGAAAAAATGTGTGAAAAAGTGAACGATTTTTTGTATTTGATCGCATTTGGCAGTGAAATGGTGGCATGAAATATACCAAAATGGGCCTAGATCAATACTTGGGGTTGTCTACTACACTACACTAAAGCTAAAATTACCCCAAAAAGCTCCCTACATGCTCCCTAATTAACCCCTTCGCTGCTGAGCATAGTACACATGTGGTGCGCAGTGGCATTTAAAGGCCTTCTAATTACCAAAAAGCAACGCCAAAGCCATATATGTCTGCTATTTCTGAACAAAGGGGTCCCAGAGAAGAATTTACAACCATTTATGCCATAATTGCATAAGCTGTTTGTAAATAATTTCAGTGAGAAACCGAAAGTTTGTGAAAAAATTTGTGAAAAAGTGAACGATTTTTTGTATTTGATCGCATTTGGCAGTGAAATGGTGGCATGAAATATACCAAAATGGGCCTAGATCAATACTTTGGGTTGTCTACTAAAAAAAAATATATACATGTCAATGGATATTCAGGGATTTCTGACAGATATTAGTGTTCTAATGTAACTAGCGCTCATTTTGAAAAAAAAAATGGTTTGGAAATAGTAAAGTGCTACTTGTATTTATTGCCCTATAACTTACAAAAAAAGCAAAGAAGATGTAAACATTGGGTATTTCTAAACTAAGGACAAAATTTAGAAACTATTTAGCATGGATGTTTTTTGGTGGTTGTAGATATGTAACATACTATGGGGGTCAAAGTTAGAAAAAGTGTGTTTTTTTTCCATTTTTCCTCATATTTTATATTTTTTTTATAGTAAATTATAAGATATGATGAAAATAATCGTATCTTTAGAAAGTCCATTTAATGGCGAGAAAAACGGTATATAATGTGTGTGGGTACAGTAACTGAGTAAGAGGAAAATTACAGCTAAACACAAACACTGCAAAAATGTAAAAATAGCCTTGGTCCCAAACGGACAGAGAATGGAAAAGTGCTGTGGTCATTAAGGGGTTAACATGTGCAAAATAAAAAGACAATGATTTAACAACTACTCTGAATTTCATATAAGAAGTAGATTTTTTTTTCTGACAAATTTATTTTTTCTCCCATTTTCTGGCCCCTTGTATCATGTGACAGACATCAGCCAATAACAGACTAGTATTTGTATACCCTGTGAGATTGTGCACATGCTCAGTAGGATCTTGTTCCCCAGAAAGTGTGCGTATAAAAAGTGTAAAAGTTGATAATGGAAGTAAATTGGAAAGTGTCTTAAAACTGCATGCTCTTTTTGAATCATAAAAGTTTATTTAGACTTGAATGTCCCTTTTCCTTCTATTATCAAATTGTCTTTATTTTCTTGGTATCCTTTGTTAAAAAGCAGGAAGGTAAGATTAGAAACGTGCACTTGTCTGCAGACCTATATGGCAGATTTTCAAGAATGTTATACATTTTAAAGATTGTAACACTTCTTCCTGCCATGTAGCGCTCCACACATGTGCTCACTACCTATCTAGGTATTTCCTAAACAAATAATACCATAAAAATTAACCAAATTTCATAATAGACGTAAATTGAAAACTTCTTTTTTTAAACTGTATGCTCTATCTAAATCATGAAAGATAATTTTTGGGTTTCATGCCCCTTCAATTAAGATAGCAAAACTAAGGACCAACAGAAATTCCCTCAGTCATCCCGCGTGGCCTGGAGGTGGGACTAGAGTCCTCACAACTATCACTAAAACTTGTCCTTCTCAGATTCTAGTTCACAATAATATGATGGTTGGCTGACAGATCTTTTCTGGCTGTTTGCTACTGTGTAGAGAGGAAGGCTATCTCATGTCCCTGCTTTGGGTCTTTCTATTTCTGGACTGAATAACTGTGTGCTGGATAGCCACTAAGCATCAAGTACTGGCCCTTGGTGTCAATGTCTGTATTCCACATAAAACCAATATGTGCTTAGATGCCTTTGAAGCTGGAGAACAGAGTATTATGTCCAGGACCGTCTTTAACACAGGGCAAAAGGGGCAGCTGCCCAGGGCCCAGTCTCTGTTGAGGGGCCTAAGAGTCCTAAAAAAAAAAAAAAAAATTTTTTTTTATGGTTCATACCAGACTGCTGATGTGACATGGGGAACACACACATTCAGTCCTAATACTGTCACAGTCAAAAGTACTCTGCTTATATATTTTTTTTAAAAAAAACTGTGCCAGACCGTGCCGGTGTCATGCCAAGCTATTGCCATGTGCTGTTTTAGATGTGCACTGTGCAGCACTGAATGCAAAGCTAGCGCTGCGGAATCTGTTGGCGCTCTACAAATAACCGATAATAATAATAATAAAAGCCCTAACTCTGCATCCAGCCATTCCCAATGCATCATAAAACGTCCTAACTTCTCTGGTGGTGGGGATTGTTTCTGTGTAGGGCTGACTGTAGGCGGATGCAGCAGAAAGCTGGAGCGTCAAGCACGTGAGGATTTGAGCATCTGTGCAGCTGCACACACTGCTCTCTTAAAGGGACATAATACTCATATGCTAAATCATTTGAAACTGATGCAATATAACTGTAAAAAGCTGACAGGAAAATATCACCTGAGCATCTCTATGTAAAAAAGGAAGATATTTTACATCACAATCTCCTCAGCTCACCAGAGTAAGTTCTGTGTAAAAAGTTATACTCAGCTGCTCCCAGCTGCAGGTAAACAAATTTAAAAAAATGAAGAAATGAACAGCAGCCAATCAGCATCAGCAGTGCTGAGGTCATGAACTATTTTACTGTGATCTCATGAGATTTGACTTAACTCTCATGAGATTTCATAGTAAGCTTCCTTTACCTGATTGGTGAAATAATATGAGAGTGCACAATGCTAGACCCTTCAGATGTCCCAGGACAAACACACTAAAATGCTGCTTAGAAATCCTTTACAATGGGAGGTGGCTACTGAGGAACTTTGAGGTAAAATATCTTTCTTTTTTACATAGAGATGTTCAGGTGATATTTTCTAATCAGCTTTTTACAGCTAGGCTGCATCACTTTCAAGTGTTTAAACATTTGGGTATTATGGCCCTTTCAGTCTTGAGGCTGTGTGACTCATATCACACTGTATCCATGCAGCCTTGGACAGACAGCATCCAGTCTACTGGTCCCCTTAGCCCTGCTCTTTCTGCTGTGGCCCTAAGATCAACTAACTGAAGTTTGTTAGGGGAACAGTGCTTTTTAGAAAGGTGTCAGTGGGAAGAATAAGTGAGTGCACACATGCCCCTCCCCATGCAGCATTGTCTAGTGCAGGGTGAGAGGGAACTTGTTCCTAGCAAAGAAGCGACATGTGCTGCTGTGGCTGATGTATAGTGTCATGCTGATACTTCACACATTAATGTAAGGTTTATTTTTATAGTTTTTATTTTCTCTCTGTCTCAGATTTTACAGCTTCCCATAGTAGTTCTGCTGTTTCAGTCAGTAAACTTATATTTGTCTGCACCTCCATGCTTCCTCCTCAGTCTTTACCTTGCTTTGCTCCTGTTGGCTGCCCTAAATCTCTTTAACCAGCAAACCTCACACCAGAATCACATTCAAAAGAATATTAAATGAATCCACAGTGGAGGAATTTATATATTTATTTACTTATTAGTACTGCTTAGGTCCAGTTTCACATATTGCAATTTATTTTATTTTTTTTAATGATTAGCCCAGCAGTGGATGATCCACCGCTGGGCTAATAATAATAATAAAAAAAAATTGATTTAGTTGTTTTTTGGGATGTTGGGGTGGAGAGCGAAATTGCATGGGGTGGAAGGGGGGGGCAAGAACAGTTTTGCCCAGGGTCCAGTCAATATTAAAGATGGCCCTGATTATGTCCCAGGCACCATCTATTCTAATTAAGTTGCTGCAAGGGAGCTAGAATACAGGTAAAAATAAGGCAGCACACAATTGTATATTCAGTTATGAATATCCAGTTAACCCTAACCTATTTTAAAAATAATCACTACTCATGTGGACTCTCAGATATTTTAGATTATTTTAGAGGAGGGAAGACTCTTGCACATCTGCTCTTGAATCCAAGACTATACTGTATATTAATATTGAGTACAAAAGTATGTTTTGCCTCACGTTTATTAGTAAACCAATAGGTGTTCTTTGTTGTATGATTTACTTTTGTGCTACCTATTGCATAATTTAGAATGACAAACTCACTATGCAGAAATCTAAACCGAGTATGGCATTTCACATTAGTTTTTTTTTCCAAATGCTTTTTAAACATTTGTATTATATGCACATATTTTGAAATGCAGTGGTGATTGATATACAGTATATGTAAAAAAATACTTTTTAATTGCTCTATTTAATTATTTACAATTACAATAATCCTTGCTTGTTTTGCCAAGTGTCATACAACAGATGGCACTGCCACACACACACTTAGCACAACCTACAAGATATATGCCACCTCCAAGATGGTTGGCAATGTGGGTTGCACTTCCCTTTGGTTCCACCCATAATGAGTCAACATTGGTTGACTACAGGCTTGTTTACCATCTTATCTTTCTCTCAGATTCAAGCGCTCGATCACAACGAATTACACGATTTTGTTTTGTGTACAAACTTACAATAAAAATAGCAAACTTGCCAAATATTAACCCTTTCAATTGTAGATAGGGCTTTAATGCGTTTTGCCCAACGCATCGTAGCGCTCTCTAAGGAATCCTGTGGGTTAACAAGTGACATAAACGAGCAAATAATTCATTACCTAGTCGTGTGTGGCAATAAACTTCCTATTTTTTCTACCACAAACACAGCTATTTCCTCATACACATTTTACAATCCCCGCCAGCCCAGTGGGTGGGACGTGGGGCTGCATGTGATCAGAGGCGTGGTGACTCCCTGGTGTAACCTGGCAGTGGTGTTTTATTTATATAATAATAATAACTGGAATACAGGTATCAGCTTAATCCAAAGTGTTGATTTGATAGAAGTCGTGAATTGAAAAAGGTGGCGGAAAGTTTCTGGTAGTAAAATTGTGCGTATTGAGGGAGATATCGGGTCTCCTTGTCACTTCACAGTGACTGTCAGTGGCACACCATTTATTCGGTAAGTGTATTGGTGGCTAAGCCAAAGCGCCTTCTCCCACTTTTTTTCCTACTACCCGCTCTGTGTTTGTAGTGAGAAGCGGTTTGAAAACTTTTCCTCCTCCCCTAGTCCTCTTCTCCGGTTTCCCGCGGCCATGTTGGGATCGAGTACAGGGAGAGGTCTAGCTGCATGTTGTGGGTGCTTTCTTAACGATCTGCTGGAGTTTGCTTATAATATATGTTTTTAAAAATGTACATGACAGCAGATCTTGCAAGCTGTGTTCAGATCAGTACTCCCTGGATTATTTTATCATGGTTGTGGTTGAATAGACTTAGATTGTGACTATTTAGCTCCTGTTCAACAGTATTAGTTTAGGATCCTGCTGTGACACACAAATATACAGCCACATTATGTTCTGTCTTTACTCATGTATGGTAAAATAGCAATGAACCTAGTCGTACCATTTTAAAATGATGCATGGTATTACATTATTTTAGTATTTTTTTAATACGTTTCTAGGTTCCACTAATTCAGGAAGTCTTCGTTTAAAATTGTTTGTGATAGTAGGCAAGTATACTTTTTCTTTCTGTTCTCAAAATAGTTTGAAAGTTGTTAAACTTCCCATCAGATTTCTAAGATTGAAATAAGTGCATGTATGTTTGTGTATAAATTATAGGGCATAAAAAAGCTGGAGTTGATGCCAGTTCAGCCCATCTCCAACACTATAGGGAATAAATGATCTAGCATGACATAATTTACAAAATCAAGCTTAACATTTTATTAAGAAAGACAGAATTATTTGTTAGTTTGAGAACTTTTTTTTTAATTAAACTAAAAGCCTATTTTTAGGTGCCATCCCATAAATTGAAGTACAAACCTCCATGTTTTGGTGCTTAAAGGGCCATAATAGTCTAAAAATGTCATGCTCTAATTTGTTAAAGCATGCAATTTTATAACTAGTGACCTATCTTTTTAACTTTGGCAAAGGGGACACAGAGTAGAAGTGCTGTTGGGATTAGCGGGGATCTTTTGGTCCTGAGTGAAAATTGCAGCGGATCCAATCATCACTGTTGGTCACACGATTAAGCTGTGTAACTAGTCGGTGTTCGCCCCAGCTAAAATTTAAGCCAATATAAAACTATAATTAGCTAATATTAAAAATGTTCCATTTTTGTTGCACAACGTATAGTTAAATTATGCAATTAATTTGTGCTTTGGATGGCTGAAAATGATATAATATTAGAAAATATTAGACTGCACCCACCCTGCTACTTCATAATGCCACCTGGCTGGCAACATTTTCTGTGGAGAACACTGCTAATGCTTCTGATTGGATCAGCTGCAATTACTGCTCTTGCCCTGCAAAATGGCGCTTGTGTGCAATGCTGAATTCTGCCAGGGGAATTCACTCCGCCAGAGGCGAGCTGCGGCGGACAGGGGCACGTATGTACTCCCCTGTCTGCCTCAGTTTAATAAGTGTCCCACAAAAACCCTTTTACTAGACCTCCAGACTCACTGAAATAAGTGTTTAACAATGGTGTAGGACAGTGATTTGCAACCTTTTTTTGGCGTGGCACACTTTTTAACATTAAAAAATCCTGTGGCACACCACCATCCTAAAATTTTACAAAATCACACATTGTAGCCTAATACAGGATATATATATGCAGTATATTTATATATATATATATATATATATATATATATATATATATATATATATATACACACACACGTACTGTGCTGTCATGCCTCCTACAAACTATACATGACATACTGACATTCATTCACAAACAATCATAATGATTGTCTGTGAATGAATGTCAATGTCATGGTTGTAAATGATGCCTGATGAGCCTGTCACATACCTCCCAATATTTCAAAATTTGAAAGAGGGACACCCCTGCACTGTTGTCAGTCTGCTGCGGCACACCTGAGGATCTCTCACGGCACACTGGTTGAAAAACACTGGTGTAGGATCCCTAAATGCACACCTGGGAGTAGGAATGAAAGGTGGGTAAAACAATTACATGACTGGGTATAGTCCTAAGCAAATCAGATGAGTAAATATATCCTTACTGCTATTACCCAAATTATTCTCCACATCATAGTGCTAAAAGTACATATAACAAACTTGTTTGCTTGGCTAAGAGGTAATACTCTTATACAAGTATAGCATTAGAAAGGGGTGTATAAGTGGCACCATTTTTCTATGAGAGAGTTCATATTTACAGAACAATAAATTAATTCCTGTTCGTTCAAACCTTTTTCTTGACAGTGCAATAAAAACAATGTTGTAACACCCTGTAAAAAAGATACACAATATCTCAAATAACTAAGAACACATATAAAAAAAAGTGTTAAAAAATATTACCAACAGTGCACAAAATATACATATTTCATAACGAACCAATTAGATGAGTGAAAAAGGTCCTTTTATTAAAGTGGTCACTAAAGGCATAGTAAACCCAAATGTTTTCTTTCATGATTCAGATAGAGCGTGCAATTTTAAGCAACTTTCTAATTTACTCCTATTATCAATTTTTCTTCATACTCTTGGTATCATTTTTTTTATTTTTATAATTTTTATTGAGGTAAAATTTGGCATACAAACATAGTGTTAAAGCATTGCACAAATATTCTCAAAAACAACAACATTATTACATAGCTTATCTGATAGTTTACATATTATGAATCCTAGTGGAAGGAGCAATATCAAATAACAATATGACATGGAGTTGTTGGTTTGAATAATGCTGCATAGGGACATAGTGTAACCATGCCAGTATAAGGCTAAGCCTTTCTTCTCATATAGAGGGCCACTTTTGGACCCTTAACCACGGGAAAGATCTACTTTGTCAGAAGGCTAACTTTAATATAAGAGACCACTTATGGATCTCAACAGATTTACCTCAGATTTTGGGTTTTTCAACTTGCAATAATTGGTAACTTTAAGGAAGACACTGGTAGTTAGGGTGCCAACACCTGTCTGTCAGTTAAAGGTGAAACAGAATGTGTGGCTAAAAGGTGGGATAGTTATGGTTCTAGAGATCCCTTCATGTAGTTTGAATGGAGTGGGAGGGGGGGCAGATACGAAGTGAATTAGCCGAAGGGGGTTACTTGATAGACTTGCTCATGGGGCATGTTAAGGTCCATTAGGGTATGTATGGTTGAAAGGTTTATACCTTGTCATTTAAAGAGAGTTAGCGATGAGATAGGGTATAATGATCCGGTATAGCTAAGCTGGTCTAACACCTGAACATAACATAAGGGTATTATGGGGGACAGTTATTATAAATTTAGTAAATATATATATATATATATATATATATATATATATATATATATATATATATATATATATATATATATATATATATATATATATATATATATATAGCGAGAGCAGGGTGCCCAGAATAGTGGATGTCCAGGTGTTTACCTTACTCTGTCCATAAAACAGTGCAACAGCGACCCTTTGCATCACAAAACATCCATGTGGGGGACAGTGAAAACAGTTAGCGGCCTCTGTTCTAGCTCCTGAACATAAAGCGCATACAGACCTCAAGGATCCCATCTGAAGTATGGTGATGCTGCCAGACCACAGAAGAATTGGGAGAGGGGGCAGTATTTTCTGGAAACTGCTGTAATCGCAGGTCCGGTAGCGGGCCTCTCATGGAGCCTGTTTCTGTTCCCATAGCCTTAGGAGTGTTGCAGCTGGCGCAACTTTCTGTGATGTAGAGGTAAGGGTCAGCCTCCCACGTAGACGCTAGTTGAGAGCTGACAAAGTCATGGCTCATATTTGGTATCTCCTTGTATACAGAGGTGATGGACAGCTGCGGGCGAGCCCAGTTATTTGCGGCAAGATCCTGCCTAGTCAACGCATCTTCATGGCCAGGTAAGGCAAATATGTGGAGCCCTTTAACCCTCTTTGGGCTAGCAGTTGCGATCCTTAAAGGGACATTATACACTCATTTTTTCTTTGCATAAATGTTTTGTAGATGATCTATTTATATAGCCCATAAAGTTTTTTTTTTTTAAAAAATGTTTAGTTTTGCTTATTTTTAAATAACATTGCTCTGATTTTCAGACTCCTAACCAAGCCCCAAAGTTTTATGTGAGTACTTATGTATACCTTCTCCAGCTTGCTCTTGTTTATGTAAAGGGTCTTTTCATATGCAAAAGAAGGGGGAGGGGGGAAGTGTCTTATTTCCCACTTGCAGTGGGCTTTCCAGCTACCTTTTCAACAAAGCTAAACTGAAAGCTTCTAAGTAAGTTTTTAAACAGTTTTATACTGGATTTTTATATCGGTATCTGTGCATCTTATTCTTTATAGTAGTGTCTATTACATGCAGTTATATGAAAATGAGTGTATACTGTCCCTTTAAAAGTGCAGGAGTTTCAGTTTCTGGCTCCTCTGTAAGAGCAGATCTTCCCAGGTCGGAAGTGCAGCAGTAAAGCTCCCTATTTGATGAGGGGTGTTCTCCCGTGCTTGCAGTATTTCAACGCTGAGCACCGTTGTCCCTGGCAGCTCAACTGATGAGTGAGTAGTCGGTAGCGGGCTCTGGAGACAGGAAGCTCCAGTACTCTCCTCTTTCGAGTACTTAGGTTCTTGTTGGAGAGGCCCCTCCTGAATATACTTGTTAGGGCCTGACGCCATTCGCAGCTTTTCCTCAATTAAATCTTGATAGCTGACGAGCAAGCGGCTCAGTTCTGTTAGGAAGCATGCAGCAGTCTCGATGTTAGATCTCCGTGGCAGACTTTATGCAGGTGTTTGAGGGTATTATATTAAGTCCTAGGTTGTATTAGAGCACTCAGGCCCTATGCAACAGCAGTATCCCAAGGGTATACCACTGGGGGGGGTTAGAGTGAGGCCAAAACCTCAGAATAAAATTCCGGATCGTTGTAGCGGGCAGCAATCCCCAACAAAAAAACATAATTTAGATAATGAAGTTGTTCTTAATCAAATATCTGCTGGTTAAAGTCTGGATGCTAGCTGGTTCTAGAGATATTTTGCAGATATTGCAGGATTACTGGAACAGCTAACAACAACACAACCTATCATGGCCGCCGCCCGGAAGTTCACCCCTCTTGGTATCTTTATTTGAAAAGAAGGAATGTTAAAGGGATACTGAACCCACATTTTTTTCTTTCGTGATTCAGATAGAGCATGCAATTTTAAGCAACCTTCTAATTTACTCCTATTATCAATTTTTCTTCATTCTCTTGCTATCTTTATTTGAAAAAGAAAGTTCAGACCCTGGACAGCACTTGTTTATTGGTGGATGAATTTATCCACCAATCAGCAAGGACAACCCAGGTAGTTAATCAAAAATGGGCCGGCATCTAAACTTACATTCTTGTTTTTCAAATAAAAGTACCAAGAGAATGAAGAACATTTGATATTAGGAGTAAATTAGAAAGTTGCTTAAAATTTTCTGCTCTATCTGAATCGCAAAATAAAAAATTTGGGTTCAGTGTCCCTTTTTAAGCTTAGTAGTCAGCCCATTTTTAAGTAGCTCTTCCTGATTGGCGGGTAAATGTAGCCACCAATCAACAAGAGCTACCCAGGGTGCTGAACCAAAAATGGGCCAGCTTACAATCCTGCGTTTTCAAATAAAGATACCAAGAAAAGGAAGAAACATTTGATAACCGGAATACATTAGAAAGTTGCTATCATGAAAGAAAAAAAATGTGTGGTTACTATCGCTTTAACAATCCACTTTATTATAAGAACACTGGTACTCCCTCTTCTGAGCTATTAGCTCTATTTAACAACTCTCTCAGAAATTCAGGTCTCCTATTTACAACATTTATTTAAAACAAATAAAAACACTGCGAATATTTAGCCTTAACCTTTTAACGCCGTTATGCCGTTCTATTCCGTCATATTTACACTGGGCTTTAAAGCCGTTATGACGGAATAGAACGTCATATCAAACGGCTGTCCTGAAGCCTTCTGCGCTTCAAGGACTTGATCGCGGTCTGGAGGGCGTTCCTAGGGTTGTAGGGACGCCCCCCAGATGCGATCCAATAATTGAAATCTCGCGATCGTATGCACGATCGCGTAGTTTCAATTTGTCTACATCGGAACAGGTGTTCCGATGTAGACACTTTAACCCTGTCACGAAAGGGTTAATCTGGGTACTTATGCTGGTAAACCTATCTCTAAAACTCAGCCCACTTTGGTTTATACAAAGAGCTGTAAAACCGTTCCAGTACATCTAGCAGAGTCCTATCATCTCCTATTGTGATAAATTCCATAAGGCTTTTCCCACAGCACCCCTGTTTTATATAAATGTTGTATAAAGGATACCTGGATTTCTGAGAGCGGTGTTATATAGAGCTATTAACTTTGAGCGTATTGTAGCTCAGAAGAGCGTGAGTACCAGTGGATTGTCTATAATGTTAGTGTTGCGCTATGATCCTGTTTCTTGACAGTCTACACATGAGTAAGTCTGGATCACTTGATGGCAGCACTTTCATGCCATATAGTGCACCGGATACCTAGGTATCTCTGCTACAAAGAAAAACGTGAAGAAAGCAAATTTGATAATAGAACTACATTTGAAAGCTTTATGCTCGGTCTGAATCACAAAAGAAAAAATGGGTTTCAAATCCCTTTAAAAAATGTGTTTTAAGCATATTAAACAGTGTTATTTATGTTAAAATTTTTGTGTTTGCATGAAAAGAAAAGTTAAAGCTTTTTAATTTTGAAAATAACAGGCAGTGCACACTGGTGTAAGAACATAAACATATATCCATCTTACAGCTCTATTGAATGAACATAGGTACACTCCACTTTTCTTTTTTTAGCACAGGAGCATCTATATGTAAAAATTAAAACATATAATCTATATCAAAATGCCCTCTTTAAATGTACTGAAGCACTTTGCTGTCACTTAAAGGGACAGTCAACACCTGGATTTTTGTTGTTTTAAAAGATAGATAATCCCTTTATAACCCATTACCCAATTTTGCATAACCAACAGTTATATTTATATACTTTTTACCTCTGTGATTATCCTGTATCTAAGCATCTTCTGACAGCCCCCTGATCACATGACATTTTATTTATTATCTATTGACTTTCATTTCAGCCAATTAGTGCAGTGTCTGCCACAAGCCACAGCCGTGATCACAATATTATCTATATGGTTTACAAGAACTAGCTCTCCCCTGTTGTGAAAAGCAAATAAAAAAACATAAGAGGCAGACTTTAAGGGCTTAGAAATTATCATATAAGCCTTCCTAGGTTTAGCTTTCAACTAAGAATACCAAAAGAACAAAGCAAAATTGGTGATAAAAGTAAATTGGAAAGTTGTTTAAAATTACATGCTCTATTTGAAACATGAAAGGTTTTTTTTTTTTGTTTTTTTGGACTTGATTGTCCCTTTAAACACTAATTATTATTTTTTTTGTTACCGTCTAAGAACTGCATTGAAGCTCTACAGACTGCATGAATACCTTTTTAAAAGGACAGTAAAGTCATAATTAGACATTCATGATTTAAACAGAACATACAACTTCCAGTTTACTTATTATTATTTTTCTCTTGTTATCCTTTGCTGAAAGGTTTATATAAGCTCAGGAGCAGAAAAGAAACTAGCTTCTAGCTGCTGATTGGTGGCTGCATATATATACCGATTGTCATTGGCTCACCTATGTGTTGAGTTAACAACCAGTAGTGCATTGCTGCTTTTTCAAAAAATGATACCAAGAGAATGAAACCAAATGTATAATAGAAGTAAACTGGAAAGTTCTTTAAAATTGTATATTCTACCTAAATCATGAAAGAAACATTTTGGTTTTCATGTCTCTTTAAAGGGACACTCAAGTCAAAATTAAACTTTCATTATTCAGATAGAGCATGCAATTTTAAACCACTTTCCAGTGAACTTCCATTAACAAAAAATACACAGTCTTTTTATATTTTCATATTTTGAGTCACTAGCTCCTACTGAGCATGGCAATAATTCACAAAATATATGTATATGCATTTGTGATTGGCTGATAGCTGTCACATGATGCAGCGGGAGTGGAAAAAAAGACATAACATTGAAATGTGTCTGAAAAAATATCTACTACTCATTTGAAGTTCAGACACCGAGGAGCTCTTTTCCGTTGAGGTGGTAAAGTTTGAAAACTGGTGATAAAAAAGCATTTATCTCCATTAAAGTCTATGGATACTTTTTATGTTACCACCAGTTTCCAAACTTTATCACCTCAATGGAAACTAGGCCTAAGTGTCTAAGTTCGGACATTTTTGTATCATGTATTTGTTGATTATTCAAATCTACTCTATTTATTTAATGTGCTTTGGTGAGTGCAATTTTTTTTCTTCTATTAAGCCCTGTGTTATATCTTTTTGTATCATATGACACCCACAAATGTACAAGGCCTACATTTCTATAAAATGAATATCTTGTCTGGCTCCTAGATTGGAAACTAGTTTTGTCAAGTCCTGTTTTGCTGTTAACACCAGACAAATGAACAGCAACTCACATAAACACAATGTTGCACAGAAACAGGCTGCCTGTTGTATACAAAAAAATCTACCTGATTGCTTGTAGCTCTGCTGGGAGTTACTGAGGGAGAGGTTGCAAGCAATTACTGATTTATGTGACAGCAGCTCTAAGACAGGTAACATGTAGACAAATGCACTGACATTAAAGGGAAACTTTACTCCTGAATTGTAATTGTTTTAAAAGATAGATATTCCCTTTATTACCCATTCCCCAGTTTTGCGTAACCAACACAGTTGTATTAAAGGGACATTTATACACTAGATTTTTCTTTGCATCAATGTTTTGTAGATTGTCCATTTATATAGCCTATACAGCTTTTTATTTTTTAAATTACATTGAGCTGATTTTCAGACTCCTTACCAAGCCCCAAAGTTTTAGGATAATACTGATGTATACCTTCTCTAGCTTGCTCCTGTTTGTGTAAAGAGTCTTTTCATATGCAGGGGAGAGGGGGAGTGTCTGCTTTTTTTTTCTACTGAACCACTTTCAGTGGGTGTTCCAGCTAAACTTTTTAACAGTGGTAAACTGGGAGCTTCTACGTAAGATTTTAAACGGTTTTATACAGGATTTTTATAACAGTATCTGTGCGTACTATTCTTTATAGTAGTGTCTATTGCATGCAGTTAAATGATAATTGGTGTATACTGTCCTTTGTTTAATTCACTTTTTACCTCTGTGATTACCTTGTTTCTAATCCTCTTGAGAGCCCCCTGATCACATGGTTATTTATTATATATTGTCTTTCATTTTAGCCAATTAGTGCAGTGTCAGCCACAACTCCACGGGAGAGAGCACAATGTTATCTATATGGCCCACATGAATTAGCAGTCTTATTGTGAAAAGATAATAAAATGGCATGTGATAAGAGGCTGTTTGTAGTGGCTTAGAAACAGGCAGAAATTTAGAGGTTTAAATGTTATAAAGTATATTAATATTACAATGTTGGTTGTACAAAACTAAGGAATGGGTAGAAAAGGCGTTGTGTATCTTTTTTTTTTTTTTTTTTTAAATAACAGTTTTGGTGTGGACTGTCCCTTTTAAGTATGGTTGATATGAACTCAGTGTCTTTTGCTGCCTGCACATGACTTGTAGTAGTATCCCGAGGATTGTTTATTTCAAATACTTTACACTGATAAGCATTTCTCACTGTTCTGTAGACATGCACTCCGGACTCAGCAAGCAACCATTCCCACGAGCACACTTTTCCTTTTGTTGTGCAGCATACAGGGAAATGTAGTTTCCCAGTATGCATAGAGGATAATCTGTAGACTGCACACAGCAAATGAATCAAAGTAATCTTAGATTCAGACAGTTAAAGGGACATGAAACCCAAAATTTTTCTTTCATGATTCAGATAGAGAATACTATTTTAAACAACTTTCCAATTTACTTCTATTATTTAATTTGCTTCTTTCTCATGTTATTATTTGCTGAAAGGTTTATCTAGGCAAGTTCATAAGCAGCAGAGAAACTAGGTTCTAGCTGTTGATTGGTGGCTGCATATATATATATATATATATTGAATGTGATTGCTCACCCATGTGTTCAGTTAGAAACTAGTAGTGCATTGCTGCTCCTTCAGCAAATGATACCAAGTGAATGAAACAGATTAGATAATAGAAGTAAATTAGAAAGTTGTTTAAAATTGTATTCTCTATCTGAATCATGACAGAAATTTTTTGAGTTTCATGTACCTTTAAGGGCTCACAAATATAGGCGTTAGACAAAATAGCTCCCTTATGTACGTGTGTGTGTGAGAAAATATATATTAGGTAAGATTTTTTTTGGGGATTGTATCTGCATTTGCAAAGGGACCTATGTGGTCTCGAAACGTTATGCTCTGTTTTTAAACTTTATACATTAAAGTAATATATATATATATATATATATATATATATATATATATATATATATATATATATATATATATATATATATATATATATATATATATATATATATATATATATATATATATATATATATATATAGCAATGAACAAGGACCAGTGAGTGCTGCCATTTGTTCATTGCTATTATTCAACTACTGCATGAACCCTGGCAGCTTGACTTAGAAGTGAGAGTGCTCTCCTGTCGCATATATATATAATCTATATCCATATCCATACACACACCCTTGGTAAATATTAGGGATGCACCGAAATTTGGCCCCAGAAAAGTTTTTTTGCTTGTTATTTTCTGTAAAATTATTGTGAAGCAGCATGTTTCATATTTGATGGTAGGTTGCTAGCCTAAAGCTGCTTTTTTAGTTCATTACTTGACGTTAAATCTGATTCTGTTACACAGAACTAAATAAAGAATAATACAGTATATTAATATTTAATGTTTTATGTAGGGATGTACCGAAATTTCGGTCGCAGAAACATTTTGGCAAAAAATGGTATACATTTTTTTCTTTGTTTCTTGGTAAAATTGTGTAGCATATTATTGTTTTAATATGTCTTCAACAATCTGTCCTTGGCTGAATCATGCCACTTCTACCTTAAAACATCTCTAAAATTAGACATTTTCTTACACAAGACACAACTAAGATTTTAATCCACTCTCTCATCCTTTCCTGCCTTGATTGCTGCAACTCTGTCCTTTCTGGTCTCCCCAGCTGCTGCCTAGCTCCTTTACAATCCATAATGAATGCCTCTGCCAGGCTCATCGTCCTTACACGTCACTCTTCATCAGCTGCACCTCTGTGCCTATCCCTTCACTGGCTTCCTCTTGCCTCCAGTATTAAACACAAAAGTCTCACTCTGACATACCTTGTCTCCAGATACTCTCCCTCCCGCCCCCTTCGCTCTGCTCATGACCTCCTACTCTCCTCTCTTGTTACCTCCTCACACTCCCGTTTATAGGACTTCTCCAGACTGGCTCCCATCTTGTGGAACTTTCTGCCTTGCTCCACAAGTCTCTCCCCTAGTTTTGAAAGCTTCAAGCACTCCCTAAAGACTCTACTGTTCAGGGATGCATACAACCTACACTAACCTTTCTTTATACCAGTTCCTCTCCTCCATTGCTATCCCCTTGAACTCCCTTAGCATGTAAGCCAAAGAGCCATGCTGTAGATCACCTTCTTTAGAGCTGACTACAACAGTGCGACTCTTGGCAGGGCCCTCTACCCATCTGATCCTTATAAATGTTTCCTTGTATTCCGCCTATGTTTATAGCGCTGTGGAATCTGTTGGCGCTCTACAAATAACATAATAATTTTAAGATTTTTTTTTTTTTTTTATCCAATTGTCGTGTGTTACTTTCAATAAAAGTGTGGTTATTTTATTAGCTTGCAGTTTTTCAATACCGGTTAATGCATTTGTCTAGTCTAGTTATGCAAACAAAACGAAAAAATATTTTAAAATAATTTGGTGGGGGAGACGCGGTTTTCAGCCAAGTGCATCCTGGATTTTCAGGTGCTGCTTCAAGTTACCAGCACGGGAGTGTGCTGACAGTAGAACAGCCTCTGTTCAACTTTTCCACTGGGAGCACGGCTTTTCAGCCACTCTAAGATTTAAAAATTTGTCTTGAAGAAGGCTCATTATAGCAGTCGAAACGTCGACTATGACTCATTTCGCATAAACATGCCATGTATGTTCAATAAACTTTGATTATCGTCAAACCCTGTGAGTGCCCTCCCTTCTTGCCAATCTGTGTATCTGAAACTTTGAGGACTGCACTCAGGTTTTTTGCTGACTACAAAGAGTGGAGTGCTGAGCCACCGGCTATTGGAATATATATATAAATGCCGAATATAGCCACCACTAGCAGTATTGGTCTCTTTTTGGAGCTGGATTTCTTCTTGTGAAAGTGCAACACACACAGATCTGAATTTGCACAGACTAATATAAACACAGTCCAGCAATTGCACTCTCTGTATTTAAATTGCAGTAAACTTTATTGTGAATGTTTTCGGAGCATTCACTCCTTCTTTAGACTGAAAACTTTCACAATAAAGTTTGCTGTGATTTTAAATTCAGAGAGTGCAATTGCTGGACTGTGTTTTATTGAAAACTTTTTGCGCCCTGGTACCTATCTTATGAGCGAATGAGAGTGCGCTTTTTCAACTATATTGACATATATACAGTTGTGCTCATAAGTTTACATACCGTGACAACATTTTATAAATTCTTGGCCATTTTTCAGAGAATATAAATAACACAAAAACTTTTCTTTCACTCATTGTTAGTG
This sequence comes from Bombina bombina, assembly GCF_027579735.1. Lineage (NCBI taxonomy): Eukaryota > Metazoa > Chordata > Amphibia > Anura > Bombinatoridae > Bombina > Bombina bombina. The sequence continues at coordinate 991,996,728 of NC_069503.1, forward strand.
TTTGGCTGAAGCTATTTATAATCAATCAACTGTGTTTAGTCTTTTTAAATCATAATGACAACAGAAACTACCCAAATGACCCTGATCAAAAGTTTACATACTGCAGTTCTTAATACCGTCTATTGCCCCCTTTAACATCAATGACAGCTTGAAGTCTTTTGTGGTATTTGTAGATAAGGCTATTTATCTTCTCAGATGGTAAAGCTGCCCATTCTTCCAGACAAAAAGCTTCCAGTTCCTGTAAATTCTTGGGCTGTCTTGCTTTCTTCAGGTACCTCCTTATTGTGCATCTTGAAACAGCCACACAACATGTGTTCAGAGAGTACTGTATTTCACCTGAAGTTATTTGTGGGTTTTTCTTTGGATCCTGAACAATTTTCCTGGCAGTTGTGGCTGAAATTGTAGTTGGTCTACCTGACTGTGGTTTGGTTTCAACAGAACCCCTCATATTCCACTTCTTTATTAGAATTTGAACACTGCAGATTGGCATTCTCAATTCCTTTGATATCTTTTTATATCCCTTTCCTGTGTTACACAGTTCAACAACCTATTCCCGCTGATCCTCTCACAATTCTTTTGCTTTCCCCATGACTCCGAATCCAGAAACTAGATGAAAGATGCAAGGGTCTGTCAGGAGTCCAGAAACTCATTGACCTTTTATACACACACACACGCATTACAAGCAAACAGATCACAGGTTACGATGGTTACCTTTAATAGCCATTAAAACCCCTTTGTGTCAACTTGTATGCATGTTATCAGGCCAAAATCACCAGGGTATGTAAACTTTTGATCAGAGTCATTTGGGTAGTTTCTGTTGTCATTATGATTTAAAGAGTAAACACAGTTGATTGATAATAAATGGCTTCAGCCAATACTAACCATGAATGAAAGAAAAGTTTTTGTGTTATTATTCATATTCTCTGAAAAATGGCCAAGAAATCATAAATTCTGCCAGGGTATGTAAACTTATGAGCGCAACTGTATATATATAATATAAGTGCACACATTTCTTGTATTATGTTTTAATATACTGTGTGTAACAATGTGGGCTCCATTTATCATTCCAATTCTCCTATGTTTTCTCCTAAAAGTTCTCTTGATAAATAATTCCCCTATTTATTATTCAAAAATAAATAAATTGTGCAGGTTCGACTGTAAAAATCTCCTACTCTGTTCTCACTCTCCTTGGAGAACGTGCTCCAAAAAAGGGTTAACTTAGATTTTTTTAGTCGGATTTCATATAGTTCTCATAATTCTCCTAGTTACAAATTTATCGTTTATATTCTCCTGTGGAGGACTGAAAGTTCTCCTGCAAGTTCCTGCATTAAAATTCTCCATAGCTACAGTGGAGAACAGCATTAGAAATCTATTCTCTACCAGTTGTAGAAGCAGTTACACACAAAAAAAAGTGCTCTACAAGGTGCAAAAATGATTTATAACAAAGCACAATAATAATGGTTATTGGAGTGCAATAATAATTTATGATGGAGTGAAAAAAAATATATATAATGGAGCTCCAAAATAATATATAACAGAGCACAAAAATTATATCTTTTGGGGCATAAAAATAAGATATAAAAAAAGCACAAAAACAATGAAAATGTAGATCTATTTTCTTATTTGAAAGTTTGCTGAAGAGAGGCGTTAACAAAGCTACTAGGAAGGCTGTATTAAGATTTCTATTGGTTTATATATGATTGAAATGGAGAATAGTTGCTTATTTTTATTGATAAATAAGAAGAAGATACTAATCCGACTGGAGAAATTTATCATTAGTTCTCTTCAGCTCTCCTATGGAGAGAAAAAAACTTTTTTTATGATAAATATGTGCGCCTCTCCTAAGGAGAACTGTGGATAACAGAATGGAGAATTCCCCAAATGATTGATAAATGGAGCCCTGTGTATGTATTATCATTATACTATAAAGCGCTTACATATTCCGTAGCGCTGTCCATGGCTACAATTAGAATTAAGGGACCAATTCCCATGGAAACTCAGTCTAGAAGGGTAAGAGGGTGAGAAACAGGAGTTGAGGACTACAAGATTGAAAATTATGTTAATACAGAGTTAGATGAGGGCAATTATTAGATAAGTGGGATTCATTGGGTGGTAGATTTTCCCTGAACAAAAATGTCTTTTAGGGAATGTTTTACAGATGGCATTCTAGGGGAAAGTCGGACAGCACAAGGGAGTGCGTTGCAGTGGGTTGGTGTCTCATGAAAGAAGTCCTGCAGTCTAGCATGGGGGAGTTGATAAAAGAAAATGCAAGGAGCAGGTCATTGTCGGATCTTATGGGAGGGCTGGATTATATTTATTAGAGAGAACAGGTAGTGGGGAGCAGCATTGGTAAGGACTTTGTAGCTCAGGGTGAGAATTTTTATTTAATTCTGCTGTGAAGGAGACAAGCAGAGAGTTGCAGCAGATACAGAGTGACGGGAAAGGTGGGTTAGCTTGACAGAGGCATTTAGGATGGATTGAAGGGGAGATAGGAAGGCCAGTTATTGCAGTAGTCAAATCGAAAATTACAAGGGAGTGGATTAGTTTCTTAGTGGTGTCAGCGCTCAGAAACAGTTAGATTTTTTTAAATATTGTGTAGGTGGTTGCGGCAGGAAGAGTGCAGTTGGATGTGAGGGATAAAGAAGTGACAGTGATATAAGAATCACAGTGCTTCTATAGGAGGCGCTAACAGGCGTGGGGTATATATAGTATAATGTGGTTCTCTATATATATATAAAATTTATGTGGTTAAAATAACAATGAATACACTGGTGTAATAATAAAAAATGGGGCAGATGATGCACAATTGACAAATATGAGTAAAACAATATAACCATAAAATAAGAGAAAATTAAAAGTATATATAAGAACCAGCCAAACAAAGCCGGAGGAAAAGTCCAAAGGGAGTCTTCAACTTCCCAACACTGGATAGGCAGCTCTCTGTGGTCACCCAAGGTGATGATGTGCTTCTGTAAAGATGAAATAAGAACAAACACAGAGGCGCCACATGTGTAGGTCAATAAAACCAAGAAAATCCAATTAGCGACAGAATAAGGGTACTCACAAACAGGGCGGCATTCTCTTGTGAGATCTCTGTCTTTGCTCTGGATAAAGCACTAGGCAATAAGGCACTAGCTTGCAGATTCAAAGCAACTGGATTTCTTTTAAGTCTGAGGGTGCTATAGAAAAGAAATTAGGTGCATTGCAACAGCCCCTCAGCACTACTATAGATTCACTACTGCTCTGGACTCAGCAAAGAAAAAAAGTGCAACTCCAGCTGAGGAGAAACAACACTCTGGGAACACCGGATAGAGGCAATACAACCAGCAAACTTCAGCGCTGACCACATCCGGTACAGACCTGCCACACAGCCAGCTGGTTTGCTGTAAATACCAGCCTGCCTCTGCCGGCACAAGAGAGTGCCGCCCTGTTTGTGAGTACCCTTATTCTGTTGCTAATTGGATTTTCTTGGTTTTATTGACCTACACATGTGGCGCCTCTGTGTTTGTTCTTATTTCATCTTTATGGATGTGAGGGATGAAGGGCAGGTTGGAGTCAAGTGAAATTCCAAGGCAGCAGACTTGAAGTAATGCGGAGTGATTCCATCTACAGTGATAGAAAAGTCAGCTAGACATGGGATTAGGAGTTTAATTTTGGACATGTTAATCTTTTAGGTTTTGATAGCCCTCCAGGAATAAATACCAGATAAGAAGCCACTGATGTGAGAAAGTACACAGAGAGAGAGAAACCAGGGGTGGAGAGGTAGATCAAGTGTCAATCATCATAGAGCTTATATTTGAAGCCAAAGCTGTTGGTAAGTTTACCTAGTGAAGAAGTATAAATGGAGAACAGAAGAGGACCTAGGACAGAGCCTTGAGATACTCCAACTGAGAAAGGCATTAAAGAGGAGGACTCACCAGCATATGATACAGAAAAGTATCTGTTAGGAAGATGAGTGGATCCAAGAGAGCAGTGTCACAGAGAGCTGAGAAGTCTGTAGGAGGAAGGGGTGGTTAACTGTGTTTATTTACTTTGGTGAGCGCAGTTTCAGTTGAGTGTTGGGGACAGAAGCCAAATTACAGGGGGTCAAGCAAGTAGTTGGAGAACAGGAAGTAGGTTTGGAGGTCGTAAACTAGTTTTTCGAAGAGTTTTGATGTTAGTTGAAGCAGTGATATGGGGCAGCAGTTTGCAGGAGGACTAGGGTCAAGGGAGAGTTTTGATTTTTTTTGAGTATGGGGGGGACGTTTGCATGTTTGGAACAAGATGGGAATGAATCTGTAGTAAGGGATAGGTTGAAGATGCAAGAGCTGGAGTAAGGGTGGAAGACAGAGAAGGTATTAGATGTTAAGGGATAGGGTAATTTTTTAGATAGTATGCACTTTATGTTGTTGTCTTGAAAAAGGCTGGTGTCTCAGTTGAAACGTTGACATGTTTTAATGGATCTAAAATGAAGGACGTTTATGTTTTTATACATAAATCCTTGGAGTGCCTTTCTACAAATATGTGACTGAATACAAGGACTTCTAAAGCTGCACCCAGTTATTTATATAAATTATAAGTGAGTGCAAGGAGCTGGAAAATGAAGAACAAAAAAAAAAATATTATTATTATTTATATATATATATATATATAATTAGGGCTGCAACTAACGATTATTTTCATAATCAGTTGGCTGATTATTTTTTAGATTAATCGGATTAGAGCTGCAACAACTAATCGTCATAATCGATTATGAAAATAGTTGTCAACGAATCTCATAATCGATTAGTTGGTTTGCAATTAGTTGGCCTGTGCACAGCACCAGCTGCTTCACTCCACTGAGCTCCTGCACATGGTATTGTGTTTTATGGTTATGTCCTTAGCCTAAAGGACGTCTACAAACATTTACTTTTCACTTTTTCAGGACAGTATAAGTTTACAACTACCCCTGGCTTATGTGCAACCCAGATATAATAGTCATCATTTGGATTGTTCATATTAAATCGGTTTGCACAATTATTAGTGGACTGCTTGCAATTGCTGATTATATGTACTGTATAAAAAAAATGTGTAAGGCTTTGTCCTTTTATTGTTATAAAGTCCTTAGCGCTTTTGATTTAGTTTTTTATTGTTTTTTTTATATTTTTAATCAATATGTACCAGCTGCATCCTTTATAAGTACAGTATATATCTGTTATTTTTAGAGCGGACTAGATATTTTCCAATAACTTTATAGCTGGTTATTTACCATTGAATATAGATATTCAAGATATTTTTATGTTAGAATGGAGTCAAGGGTTACTTTATTGAGAGGCCCCTTGCCAAGGTGGAAGTTCTACCTCTTTTCAAACAGTTTTTGTTAACTGTGCTCTGCTGTTTAAAAATTGGACAAACAGTTGTGTTAATGTAAAGTTTTAGTCTGAATTTTATATTTGTAATACTCGGTATGTGGATTCTATGTAAAATATAGGAAACAATTATTGTTTTTTTGTTTTTTATCCGATTAGTCAATTAATCGAAAAAATAATCGGCCAATTAATCGATTATGAAAATAATCGTTAGTTGCAGCCCTAAATCGGTTAAAAAATTTTTAAAAAAAATTAAGATTACTTAAGGGATGGTCTACACCAATATTTATTGTTTAAAAAACAGAATTTATGCTTACCTGATAAATTTCTTTCTCTTGTGATGTATCGAGTCCACGGATTCATCCATACTTGTGGGATACCAATACCAAAGCTTTAGGACACGGCTGAAGGGAGGGACAAGACAGGTACCCTAAACGGAAGGCACCACTGCTTGTAGAACCTTTATCCCAAAAATAGCCTCCGAAGAAGCAAAAGTATCGAATTTGTAAAATTCGGAAAAAGTATGAAGCGAAGACCAAGTCGCCGCCTTACAAATCTGTTCAACAGAAGCCTCATTTTTAAAAGCCCATGTGGAAGCCACTGCTCTAGTAGAATGAGCAGTAATTCTTTCAGGAGGCTGCTGGCCAGCAGTCTCATAAGCCAAATGGATGATGCTTTTCAGCCAAAAGGAAAGAGAGGTAGCCGTAGCCTTTTGACCTCTCCGTTTACCAGAATAAACAACAAACAATGAAGATGTTTGACGGAAATCTTTAGTTGCTTGTAAGTAGAACTTTAAAGTACGAACCACATCAAGATTGTGCAACAGACGTTCCTTCTTTGATGAAGGATTAGGACACAGAGAAGGAACAACAATCTCCTGATTGATATTCCTATTAGAAACAACCTTAGGAAGAAAACCACCTTATCTGCATGGAAAACAAGGTAAGGTGAGTCACACTATGTAATTGGTATTACTCAAAGCGCCAACAAAACACCTGTATGCCTGGGAGAGGTGAGACCTAGCTCTCACCTAAAAGAACTTAGATAGTGAGGGGAGGGCCCAAGCGCCAACTAACGGAGGCTAGGTGTACTAAAAGATCTAGATAAGATTTGTTACAATCAATATAAAATTTATTGCATTCAAATTAAAAATTCTTAAAAATCAGAGAATACATATACTCATGGATCCATGGTTAGTAACATGAATAATAATACAATCGACATTAAAACATAATTAAAAGCAATAGAGGGTCTATATCAGTAGATATATGCTGGCTTGTGCAGTGTGACCTCTAACTGATGGTCTGTTCCGGTTAGGTCTGGTGGGACCGGGGGTGGGGAGCACAAAATGTGGGGAGCACAAACGAGATACCCCTGCTGATTGGTATAAACGAAAGAACAAACTGCATACTAAGGCAGTCTTACGCCAACCGGAAGTGACGTCACTGCCAGAACGGAGGCTAAGCGGTACATAGTGGACGTATATCATCCACTAAATGGATCAACACAGTATCTAATATAGTAAGATAGGTTCCTAATGTAAGGTGTAAATTCACTCTACATTTAAGAAGTTAATCCATTTAGATATCGGAACTTTACAGTAAACCGGAAGTGCTGAGTAATTTCCCACATCCGGGTCCCCTTAGCACAAACACTATAAAAGATCACCAGTAAGCATGTAAAACCAGTCTTGAGAAAGGCCTATATCAGGCCGAAACGCGTAGACCAGTACTGGTGAGTTTATTTTCAATCTTAGCTGATTATTATTGATTTTCTGCACATTGCTGTTATTTGCTTTTTTCACAGGTTGGATTGACGTTTTTTTATACACTTTGGAGTTTTTTTCTTATCACTCGAGACCGTTGTCTCATTTTTTTCATCAAGCTGCACTAAGGAGCCAGCAGCCCAGCTTCTATTCGGATATATCGCACTTAGACTTTTTCACATCAAGTGTTTCTTTATTGCATTTTTGCACTCAGACTATAACATTGTTTATTTATTTGGGGAATCAGATCGTCCTTTGCAACAACTGTTTCTTTATAGGTTTTTGCACACAGACTGTTAATTGCCTTTTTTGGGATTCATATTGTTTTATATTGTTTTATATTAACCCACCTTACACCTGAGGGTTTTTCAGTTTTTTAGTTTGTTTATATCCAATTTTATCCTTCATGCTTTCTGCACAGCTTTTGTCCACCTCATTTTCTACACACACATTTTTTGGGTCTCTTCTCTGATCCAAATAGGAGCACCAGGGTTATTTTGTGACAACCTCTAATTCAAATTTGGTGAACATTTTTTCTAAAGACACCCATTATTATTCCTTATCACGCATATCATTTTTAACCCCCGGTCCCACCAGACCTAACCGGAACAGACCATCAGTTAGAGGTCACACTGCACAAGCCAGCATATATCTACTGATATAGACCCTCTATTGCTTTTAATTATGTTTTAATGTCGATTGTATTATTATTCATGTTACTAACCATGGATCCATGAGTATATGTATTCTCTGATTTTTAAGGTGAGTCACACTGTAAAGCAGATAAGTCAGAAACTCTTCGAGCCGAAGAGATAGCTACTAAAAACAAAACTTTCCAATATAGAAGCTTAATATCTATGGAATGCATAGGTTCAAACGGAACCCCTTGAAGAACTTTTAAGAAGTAAGTTTAGGCTCTATGGCGGAGCAACAGGTGTAAATACAGGCTTGATCCTGACCAAGGCCTGACTAAACGCTTGAACGTCTGGGACATCTGCCAGACGTTTGTGTAAAAGAATAGACAAAGCAGATATTTGTCCTTTTAAGGAACTAGCTGATAATCCCTTCTCCAATCCTTCTTGGAGAAAGGACAGTATTCTAGGAATCCTAATCTTACTCCATGAGTAACCCTTGGATTCACACCAATAAAAATATTTGCGCCAAATCTTATGATAGATCTTCCTGGTGACGGACTTTCTAGCTTGAATCAGGGTATCAATGACCGACTCAGAGAAACCACGCTTTGATAGAATCAGGCGTTCAATCTCCAAGCAGTCAGACGCAGAGAAATTAGATTTGGATGCATGAATGGACCTTGGATTAGAAGGTCCTGCCTCATTGGCAGAGTCCACGGTGGAACCGATGACATGTCCACTAGGTCTGCATACCAAGTCCTGTGTGGCCACGCAGGTGCTATCAGAATCACTGAAGCTCTCTCCTGCTTGATTCTGGCAACCAGACGTGGGAGGAGAAGAAACGGTGAAAATGCATAGGCCAGATTGAAGGACCAGGGCACTGCTAGAGCATCTATCAGTACCGCCTGGGCATCCCGGGACCTGGACCCATAACGAGGAAGTTTTGCATTCTGACGGGACGCCATCAGATCCAATTCTGGTGTGCCCCATAGCTGAGTCAGCTGGGCAAATACCTCCGGATGGAGCTCCCACTCCCCCGGATGAAAAGTCTGACGACTTAGGAAATCCGCCTCCCAGTTCTGTACCCCTGGGATATGGATTGCTGAGAGATGGCAAGAGTGATCCTCCGCCCATCGGATTATTTTGGTTACCTCCATCATCGCTAGGGAACTCCGTGTTCCTCCTTGATGATTGATATAAGCTGCAGTCGTGATGTTGTCCGACTGAAATCTGATGAATTTGGCCGCAGCTAGCTGAGGCCACGCCTGAAGCGCATTGAATATCGCTCTCAGTTCTAGAATGTTTATCGGGAGTAAAGTTTCCTCCCGAGACCATAACCCCTGAGCTTTCAGGGAGTTCCAGACAGCACCCTAGCCTAGCAGGCTGGCATCTGTCGTTACTATGAGCCACTCTGGCCTGCGGAAACACATTCCCTGAGACAGGTGGTCCTGGGACAACCACCAGAGAATAGAATCTCTGGTCCAAATGCAGTTAAAGATAAATCTGCATAATCCCCATTCCACTGTTTGAGCATGCATAGTTGCAGTGGTCTGAGGTGTAGGCGGGCAAAAGGAACTATGTCCATTGCCGCTACCATGAGTCCAATTACCTCCATACACTGAGCCACTGATGGCTGAGGAATGGAATAAAGAGCTCGGCAAGTGGTTAAGAGTTTTGATTTTCTGACCTCCGTCAGAAATATTTTCATTTCTACCGAGTCTATCAGAGTCCCTAGGAAGGAAACTCTTGTGAGAGGGAAGAAGAACTCTTTTTTTTTTTTTTTTTTTTTTTTTTTTATGTTCACCTTCCACCCGTGAGATCTCAGAAAAGCCAACACGATATCCGTGTGAGACTTGGCTAGCTGGGAAGTCAACGCCTGAATCAAGATGTCGTCTAGATAAGGAGCCACTGCTATGCCTTGCGGTCTTCGAACCGCCAAAAGGGACCCTAGCACCTTTGTGAAAATTCTGGGAGCCGTGGTGAACCCGAAGGGAAGGGCCACAAACTGGTAATGCCTGTCCAGAAAGGCGAATCTGAGGAATTGATGATGATCTTTGTGAATAGGGATGTGTAGATACGCATCCTTTAAGTCCACGGTAGTCATATATTGATCCTCCTGGATCAGAGGTAGCATAGTCTCCATCTTAAATGATGGTACTCTGAGGAACTTGTTTAGAATTTTGAGATCCAAGATTGGTCTGAAAGTTCCCTCTTTTTTGGGAACCACTAACAAGTTTGAGTAAAAACCTAGCCCTTGTTCCGCTTTTCGAACTGGGCGGATCACTCCCATGGTATGTAGGTCTTCTACACAGCGTAAGAACGCCTCTCTCTTTGTCTGGTTTGCAGACAATTGAGAAACGTGAAATCTCCCCCTTGAGGGGGGAGTCTTTGAAGTCCAGAAGATATCCCTGGGACACAATTTCTAAAGCCCAGGAATCGTGAACATCTCTTGCCCAAGCCTGAGCGAAGAGAGTCTGCCCCCTACTAGATCCGGTCCCGGATCGGGGGCTACCCCTTCATGCTGTCTTGGAGGCAGCAGCAGGCTTCTTGGCCTGTTTACCTTTGTTCCAAGCCTGGTTAGGTCTCCAGACTGACTTGGATTGGGCAAAATTCCCCTCTTGCTTTGCAGCAGGGGAAGCTGAAGCGGGACCACCCTTGAAGTTCCGAAAGGAACGAAAATTATTTTGTTTGGTCCTCCATTTTATTTGTCTTATCTTGAGGGAGGGCATGGCCTTTCCCTCCTGTGATGTCTGAAATAATCTTTCAGTTCAGGCCCGAATAGGCTCTTTCCTTTGAAAGGGATGTTCAAAAGTTTAGATTTTGATGACACATCAGCAGACCAGGACTTAAGCCATAACGCCCTGCATGCTAAAATGGCAAAACCTGCATTCTTTGCCGCTAATTTAGCCCGTTGGAAAGCGGCATCTGTAATTTAAGAATTAGCCAACTTAAGGGCCTTAATTCTGTCCATAATATCCTCTAATGGAGTCTCCATCTGAAGAGCCTCGAACCAGAAAGCAGCTGCAGTAGTTACAGGAACAATGCACGCAATAGGTTGGAGAAGAAAACCTTGATGAACAAAAATTTTCTTCAGGAGACCCTCTAATTTTTTATCCATAGGATCTTTGAAAGCACAACTGTCTTCGATAGGTATAGTTGTACGCTTAGCCAGAGTAGAAATAGCTCCTTCCACCTTAGGAACTGTCTGCCAAAAGTCCCGCATGGTGTCAGATATGGGAAACATTTTCTTTAAAACAGGAGGGGGAGCGAACGGAATACCTGGTCTATCCCACTCCTTAGTAACAATATTCACAATCCTCTTAGGGACTGGAAAAACATCAGTGTAAACAGGAACCTCTAAGTATTTGTCCATTTTACACAATTTCTCTGGGACCACTATAGGGTCACAATCATCTAGAGTTGCTAATACCTCCCTGAGCAATTAGCGGAGGTGTTCAAGCTTAAGTTTAAAGGCCGTCATATCAGAATCTGTCTGAGGGGAGCGTCTTTCCTGAATCAGAAATTTCTCCCTCAGATAACAAATCCCTTACCCCTACTTCAGAACATTGTGAGGCTATATCGGATACGGCTACTAAAGCGTCAGACGGCTCAGCATTTGTTCTTAACCCAGAGCTGTCACGCTTTCTTTGTAAACCAGGCAGTTTAGAGAGAACCTCTGTGAGCGTTTTTTTCATAACTGTGGCCATGTCTTTTAAAGTAAATGAATTTGACGCACTAGAGGTACTTGGCATCACTTGTGCGGGCGTTACTGGTTGCGACACTTGGGGAGAGCTAGATGTTAAACCCTCATTTCCTTCTGTCTGAGAATCATCTATTGCAAATTTTTAAGTGCTAAAATATGCTCTTTATAATTTATAGACATATCAGTGCAAGTGGGACACATTCTAAGAGGGGGTTCCACAATGGCTTCTAAACACATTAACATGTCTGACACCAAGGAAAATCCTTGTTCAAACAGGCTAGTAATGTAACAAGCAAGCTTGGAAAACACTTTAATCAAAGTAAATAACACTTAGAAAAAACGGTACTGTGCCTTTAAGAGAAAAAAAAGCTGCACAAACTCTGCAAAACAGTGTAAAAAAGCAGTAAACAAAACAAATTTTTTACAGTAGCATCATAAAGCCTTAGTAACTTTGCACAACTATGCAAATAAACAATTAACCCCTTAATGCAAAAACCTTATTGACAAAATGTTCAGCACCTTGCCACAGCTCTGCTGTGGCGCCTACCTGCCCTTTAGGAACGATTTGTGGGGGGGGGGGGGGGAAACTTCTTTACAGCCCTCAAACACAGTAGGAACCTCTGGAGAAGTAGCTGGATGTTTCTGACGAAAAGAAACTACGCAACTGAGGTGCAAAAATAGGCCCCTCCCACCTCACTCAATGTTATGGTGCCTAAAAGAAACACAACAGAGTGTTTCTTAAACTAGCCATGTGGGTTAATAACCCTTAAACAAGCCTCAATGACCCCTTAAAGTCCCTCAAAAAACGTTATATTTGCAATAAAACCAAAACGTTTTTTCCTATCAGTGTCACCAGTAACTAATGAGCCCTTTATGCAAGCTGGGATCCTTTTTTGTCTGAATACAGCTTACCCTTCCCTCATGGGGATATTGCCAGCCTTTTCTAGAAATAACACAGTCTGTCTAGAAAAAAATAGACTGAACATACCTCAATGCAGTTTAGCCTGCAAACCGTTCCCCCAACTGAAGTTTTCCTGTACTCTTTAGCCCTTGTGAGAACAGCAGTGGATCTTAGTTACAAAGTGCTAAGATCATCATCCTCCTTGCAGAAATCTTCATTCCTTTTCTGCCAGAGAGTAAATAGTACACACCGGTATCATTTAAAATAACAAACTTTTGCTTGAGAAAATAAAAACCAACATTTTTGTCACCACACTCACTTCACCCTTCCTAGCAGTTAAGCAGGCAAAGAGAATGACTGGGGGCGGAGCTATATAGACAGCTCTGCTGTGGGTGCTCTCTTTGCCACTTCCTGTTATGAAGGAGAATATCCCACAAATATGGAGGAATCCGTGGACTCGATACATCTTACAAGAGAAATATAGATAATCCCTTTATTACCCAAACCCCTGTTTTGCATAATTGACACGGAGACTACTTAGCTAATGTTAAGAAATTGTAAACAAATTGTCTTAAAATCCCCTCCTGAACTTAATAAAACTTGCTGGCTTAGTACGCTATTTCAGTAATTCTCTGGGCTATGACTGAATAAGTTCTGTTCACAGACTGGACTTCCTCATTAGTGTGAACATGCATGTTTAAGTGAATCAAGTCTAAAACAGATTGTGTAATAAAATTGTATATTTCAAAATATCAATTTTCTTACATTAATTACTGCAAAAATCATATATATGCCAGGTCTCTGAATCAGAAGGAAATAAGAGTTTTCTACCTTATTTATTTTGTCCACTCTTCCTGTAGTTTAACTTTTATATTATTCTGCTGTCCCCAAAGAGAGACTTAAGTGCAAATGCAGAGGCACAACTGTAGTCTTATACCAAGTCCCAGATCCTTTAATACAGATTAATTTAGTGTGTGTAAAAGGCTCCCATAAGGCAACAGCCTTCCACCACACTCCCCCAGTGCTTGCTTATTTTATTTTTGCCAAAAAAAAAAAACAGAAAATAGGACAGAATCTTTATTATACAAGCAGGGACTTAAGGGACCTTGTCTCTTGTTTTACTGTAGTTACTGTAGTTCCTCGAGCAGTGCCATAGCTCATTTTAATAAAGGGATATAAGATATAAAATTAAAATAGAACAGTGGAATTTGCTAACAAACTGAAAGTTTATAAATGTTTTAAAGTTGTATTTTTGAGGTAAATTTTTGCAGTGCAGTGGTGATGTATTTCCTGATGTAGCTGTGCAGGACTGGGTACTAGGAACTATTAGGCAGGACCGACCAGGTAATTAAAGTAAACTTTTTGACTGGTCTGGTGTTACTTTGTCCTGCCTAACAGTGCGTTTAGTACCCAGTCCTGCACCGCTAAATCTACTCTACAGCAACCCCCCGCTCAGGCCCGCTATCAGTAAGATGACGAAATTATAAAATTATTTCCTAGTGATTCAAAACACCGCCAACAGAAGAGCAAACGGGAACACATGGTCAGTTTGCATTCACAGCATGCTTGCGATCCAACTACCAAACGCTGGGGGCCAAGGAAGAGATAAAAGCTACTTATGCACATTACTCTAACACGCAATGAGAATGACTATGTAAAGCAGCCGACCCCTAATACAGCTTCCTGTAACGTCACGTGAGCTACGCTTCAACCAATAGGATGAGAGTAGATTATTGCATCCAGTTCTGTAAACAGCCTGCACGCCGTGGGAGGAGTAAGGTGGTGCCGTTGCGCAAAGCAGTCTGCATGCCGTGGGGGAGGAGTAAGATGGTGCCGCAGCGCTGAACAGTTTGAGGCTCAGCATAACAACTAATCGATAAGGAACTAATCGATAATGAAAATCGTTGTCATCAATTTTTATTGATTTTATCGATTAGTTGTTTCAGCCCTAATAGAGAGAGAGAGAGACTTTTACCTCTACATTAAACTCAATGCACATAAACCTCATCAACCTACTTTGAAATTCTGCCTTGGCAGATAATATTTCCAAGAAAAGCTGTGCATATATATCTATATTGTATATCCACTTTAAACACTATACAATCCATTGTGATTTCAACTGTCATTGTATAGAATTTATGTTTATTCATACATACTTTTTATGTGCTTTCATGAATCCTAAGCTCAAGGATTCTGGAGATAAAAATCACCAATGCAGCACAAGAAAAAAGGGTAACGTGGTCAGTTTCTTACTGATGGGGGGTGGGACTGTTTCAGACTATTCATTAGTTAAAGGGACAGTCAACACCAGAATTTTTGTTGTTTTAAAAGATAGATAATCCCTTTATTACCCATTCCCCAGTTTTGCATAACCAGCACAGTTATAATAATACACTTTTTACCTCTGTGATTAACTTGTATCTAAACATCTTCTGACAGCCCCCTGATCACATGACATTTTATTTATTATCTTTTGACTTTCATTTTAGCCAATTAGTGCAGTGTCTGCCACAATCCACGGGCGTGCTCACAATGTTATCTATAGGGTTTACCTGAACTAGCTCTCCCCTGCTGTGAAAAGCAAATACAAAAGCATGTGATTAGAGGCGGCCTTCAAGGGCTTAGAAATTATCATATGAGCCTTCCTAGGTCTAGCTTTCAACTAAGAATACCAAAAGAACAAAGCAAAATTGGTGATAAAAGTAAATTGGAAAGTTGTTTAAAATTACATGCCCTATTTGAAACATGAAAGTTTTTTTTTGGACTTGACTGTCCCTTTAAATCTTCAGTTCCACTGAAACTGACAAAGTGCCCCCCCCCCCTGTTTTTATAGCAGTCAGACTAGTAAAGTAAAAGGATTAGTATAAAGGTGTCACTGTGCCTGTTTTCTGAACTTGCACTGAAGGGAGAGGGCCATAATCCCAGCAGCCTGAAACAAGGCAATTTGCACAAATCATAGGTTGTCCTTTTCGTGTTGAAAGCCCAACCCCCGCTGCAATAGTTGCTGCTTTGTTCCGCAGAGGAATTATTCAGCGTGAGAAGTTCATCTGTGGCTGTCCCTGACAGGCTTTACTGAAAGAAGTTCAGATGTGATTCCTGCACTTTTACCCAGCTAAAGTATGTCTAGCTATTAACCTGGTGCCAGGGCCCTTTTTTTATAGGCAGTGCTCTAGATGTCATCAACTATTATTGTGTGGGGTGGATTAGCTTTAAATCACAAGTAATTAAAGGGACACTGAACCCAATTTTTTTTCTTTTGTGATTCAGATAGAGCATGAGATTTTAAGCAACTTTTGAATTTACTCCTATTATCAAATTTTCTTCATTCTCTTGGTATCTTTATTTGAAATGCAAGAATGTAAGTTTAGATGCCGGACCATTTTTGGTGAATGCACCCACCAATAAACAAGTGCTGTCCAAGGTTCTGAACCCCAAAAACAGCTTAGATGCCTTCTTTTTAAAATAAAGATAGCAAGAGAAGGCTGAAAATTGATAATAGGGGTAAATTAGAAAGTTGCTTAAAATTGCATGCATCTGAATCGCGAAAGAAGAAAATTGGTTTCATTGTCCCTTTTTAAGACTTGATTTAAATCATGGCTTTTTTTTTTTAAGGTGTGTGTGTATATATATATATATATGTATATGTGTATATATATGTATGTATGTATGTATGTATGTGTGTATATATATATATATATATATATATATATATATATTGTGAACAAGAAAGCATGTTATTCCTACAGACATAAGTTCAGTTTTGAGAACTGCAAAACCAAGAATATCTTCAAGATGGGGAAAAAATTAATTTACCAAAAAACAAACAAACATTATGGCTATGAATATACAGCCTCATGCTACATAATTAACAACTAATCCTTAGTTAAGGATTATAATGTATCTCAAATAGAAGCTTTCTTTAGCTTTTATTTATTTTCCACAATAAGCATTTTATTAAAAAAAAAAATAAGATTTAAATTGAAAAAAAACAAAACACTTTTTTTTTTTTTTTGCTTTAAATCATTGGTTTTTATTCACCCTTTTTTGGTGGGTTCTTTTATGTATGATTTTATGCTTTAAGTGCTGTCCTTGTGTGTATTGGACTATTATGCATTTTAAGTATCTGAGCTGACTCTGTAAATGACAACAAAATGTAATTTAAAGGGTTAATATAATGCCCTACTTTTTATTTTATTGTTTTAGCCCTTTTGAAATATATTAGCCCTGGAATGGCTGCTAGCAAAATATGCACTTTCTTTATAATGATAGATTATAAGAAATCATCTGTGAATGCCCCATCTTTTCCATGTCGAAATAATCAAATATCTATACCTAATATTTGCCATCTGTGTCCAATGTTTTATGTCAGACATAGAGAAAGTCTTTGGTACTTCGGGTCTGTTATGCAGAACCAATTCATCATCAATGTGCTATCACTAATGGTTCACAATGTGAAAGTACATTATATATTTAATATCAAATGTACTGTATCATCACTTTTGTTATTAAAACTGGTTAACTATAACCTCTGATATAACGGTAATTTGTTGCAACTATTGCATGTAACGCACACACGTAACATAGATCTTTTGCGTAGCCATTTTAGATTCCGGCTTTTTTGTTTTGTTTTTTTATTATTTTTTTTTTTTAAAAAGCCGGAATCTAAAACGGTGAAACATGTTAAGGAAGGACTATTGATTCTTTCAACTCCTTACTTATTTTAAAGTTGCAAATAGATTTGACACTTACAATGATTTAATATCACTGCAATAATTGTACATTTGGTGGGGCAAATTTAGTATTATTGCCAAGACTATCTATTAAGAATGCCATAAGCAACTATTTAGAAGCTGAAAGCAGTATAATTGAGAGGATACAGGTTAAAGCACAGCGGTTACTAGGCGGCAATATTCAAACTTGAAACGTCGATGACCAACTGATAGAAATATCTGTAATAATTTACCATTTGATTAATCGTAATGTACGTGTTTTAAACCACTTGTATAACAAATACATTTACAAGCTAATAGATAAGTATTCTTAAAAGAGATTTGCACTGAATGTTTATAACAAACGCAGAAAAAATATCAGTGACCACGTAACATCCGATTTTATTTACGTGGGTTATATTTGAAACATCCATGATTAAAACTTATTTAAAGTGTATTAGATAATTCTAAGCACTAATCAAATCATGATAACTATAAACACTATTATTGCTCTATAAGGCGTTGTATTATTTACAAGAAAGATAAATTTTTGCAACAAATAACGCTTATAGTAACACACTCGGTCTAAATGCTAATATAAGCCAACAAGTAAGGGTATCCTGAAAAACACGAGAGCAATTTATGCTCAGACTGAGATTGTGACATTTGTAACCACTCATAGAATTACTTCTAAACCAACAAAGAGATATTTAATTTATCTATTTTAGTGCATATATATATATATATATATACACACACATCCACACTGTTTTAACGAATAAGATAAAAACTATTAATTTAAAGGGGAATTATCGAATTTCCAATTATACCATCCAGATATAATTTTTTTTTTAATAAATTCAATACGGTGGGATTAGTTGATAAGTGTGTAAATTTATATACACTTTCTCTTGTTAAGTGTATCCAGTCCACGGATCATCCATTACTTGTGGGATATTCTCCTTCCCAACAGGAAGTTCCAAGAGGATCACCCACAGCAGAGCTGCTATATAGCTCCTCCCCTCACTGCCATATCCAGTCATTCTCTTGCAACTCTCAACTAAGATGGAGGTCGTAAGAGGACTGTGGTGTTTTATACTTAGTTTATTTCTTCAATCAAAAGTTTGTTATTTTTAAATGGTACAGGAGTGTTTATCTCAGGCAGTATTTAGAAGAAGAATCTGCCTGCGTTTTCTATGATCTTAGCAGAAGTAACTAAGATCCTTTGCTGTTCTCACATATTCTGAGGAGTGAGGTAACTTCAGAGGGGGAATAGCGTGCAGGTTTTCCTGTAATAAGGTATGTGCAGTTAAAATATTTTTCTAGGGATGGAATTTGCTAGAAAATGCTGCTGATACCGAAGTAATGTAAGTAAAGCCTTAAATGCAGTGATAGCGACTGGTATCAGGCTTATTAATAGAGATACATACTCTTATAAAAGTGTATTTTAAAACGTTTGCTGGCATGTTTAATCGTTTTTTACATATGTTTGGTGATAAAACTTATTGGGGCCTAGTTTTTTCCACATGGCTGGCTTGAATTTTGCCTAGAAACAGTTCCCTGTGGCTTCCCGCTGTTGTAATATGAGTGGGAGGGGCCTATTTTAGCGTTTTTTTTGCACAGCAAAAATTTCAGACACAGACATCCAGCTTCTTCCTGCATGATCCAGGACTTCTCTGAAGGGCTCAAAAGGCTTCAAAAGTCATATTGAGGGAGGTAAAAAGCCACAGTAGAGCTGTGGCAGTTGTTGTTACTGTTTAAAAAACGTTTTTGTCATTTGTTATTCCGTTTTTGGTATTAAGGGGTTAATCATCCATTTGCAAATGGGTGCAATGCTCTGCTAACTTATTACATACACTGTAAAAATTTCGTTAGTGTAACTGCATTTTTTCACAAATTTGGGAAAATTTGTGTTTCTTAAAGGCGCAGTAACGTTTTTTATATTGCTTGTAAACTTGTTTTAAAGTGTTTACCAAGCTTGCTAGTCTCATTGCTAGTCTGTTTAAACATGTCTGACACAGAGGAACCTACTTGTTCATTATGTTTGAAAGCGATGGTGGAGCCCCATAGGAGAATGTGTACTAAATGTATTGATTTCACCTTAAACAGTAAAGATCAGTCTTTATCTATAAAAGAATTATCACCAGAGGGTTCTGTCGAGGGGGAAGTTATGCCGACTAACTCTCCCCACGTGTCAGACCCTTCGCCTCCCGCTCAGGGGACGCACGCTAATATGGCGCCAATTACATCAGGGTCGCCCATAGCGATTACCTTGCAGGACATGGCTGCAATCATGAATAATACCCTGTCAGAGGTATTATCTAGATTGCCTGAATTAAGAGGCAAGCGCGATAGCTCTGTGGTTAGGAGAGATACAGAGCGCGCAAATGCTGTTAGAGCCATGTCTGATACTGCGTCACAGTATGCAGAACATGAGGACGGAGAGCTTCAGTCTGTGGGTGACATCTCTGACTCGGGGAAACCTGATTCAGAGATTTCTAATTTTAAATTTAAGCTTGAGAACCTCCGTGTATTGCTTGGGGAGGTTTTAGCTGCTCTGAATGACTGTAACACAGTTGCAATTCCAGAGAAATTGTGTAGGCTGGATAGATACTATGCGGTGCCGGTGTGTACTGACGTTTCTCCAACATTGGTGTGTCCGGTCCACGGCGTCATCCATTACTTGTGGGATATTTTCCTCCCCTACTGGGAAAGGCAAGGAGAGCACACAGCAAGAGCTGTCCATATAGCTCCCCCTCTGACTCCGCCCCCCAGTCATTCTCCTTGCCGCTCTGAACAAGTAGCATCTCCACGGGGATTGTGAGGAGTTTGTGGTGTTAGTTGTAGTTTTTTATTTCTTCTATCAAGAGTTTGTTATTTTAAAATAGTGCTGGCTTGTACTATTTACTCTACAACAGAAAAGTGATGAAGATTTCTGTTTAAGAGGGCTATGATTTTAGCACAAGTAACTAAAATCCATTACTGTTACCACGCAGGACTGTTGAAACCAGAGAACTTCAGTTGGGGGTAACAGTTTGCAGACTCATCTGCTTCAGGTATGACTAGTCTCCTTCTAACAACACAGGCTAATGCTAGATGACAGTCATTTTTCCCCTCAGGGAAAACGGTAAGCCATTTTCTTCTGTTAAGTGTGATCAGTCCACGGGTCATCATTACTTCTGGGATATTAACTGCTCCCCTACAGGAAGTGCAAGAGGATTCACCCAGCAGAGCTGCATATAGCTCCTCCCCTCTACGTCACTCCCAGTCATTCTCTTGCACCCAGCAACTAGATAGGTCGTGTGAGAGGACTATGGTGATTATACTTAGTTTTATATCTTCAATCAAAAGTTTGTTATTTTAAAATAGCACCGGAGTGTGTTATTACCTCTCTGGCAGAGTTTGAGGAAGAATCTACCAGAGTTTTGCTATGATTTTAGCCGGAGTAGTTAAGATCATATTGCTGTTCTCGGCCATCTGAGGAGTGAGGTAAACTTCAGATCAGGGGACAGCGGGCAGATGAATCTGCATAGAGGTATGTAGCAGTTTTTATTTTCTGACAATGGAATTGATGAGAAAATCCTGCCATACCGATATAATGTCATGTATGTATACTTTACACTTCAGTATTCTGGGAGAATGGTACTTCACTAGAATTACACTGTAATAAAGACATAAAGCTGTTTAATAACTAGAGATTATGTTTAACGTTTTTGCTGGAATGTAAAATCGTTTTCATTTGCTGAGATACTGAGTGAATAAATGTTTGGGCACCATTTTTCCACTTGGCAGTTGCTTAAATCTGTTTTTTCTGTCAGTTTCTGTTCTCCCTCACTGCTGTGTGTGTGGGGGAGGGGCGCTTTTACTATGCATCAAATATTTCAGTCAGCAACTCATTGTATTCCCTGCATGATCTGGTTCATCTCTACAGAGCTCAGGGGTCTTCAAAACTTATTTTGAGGGAGGTAATTTCTCTCAGCAGAGCTGTGAGAATTATAGTTTGACTGAAATAAAAACTTTTATTCTGTAATTTGTTTCCTGCTTTCAGAAATTGTTATCTTTGCTAATGGGATTAAACCTTTGCTAAAGTTGTGTTGTTTACAAGGATTGAGGCTATAACTGTTTCAATTTATTAATTTTTAACTGTCATAGATCTTCTGTGCTTCTTAAAGGCACAGTACGTTTTAATATTATTCTATTTGAATTGTATTTCCAAGTTGCAAGTTTATTTGCTAGTGTGTTAAACATGTCTGATTCAGAAGATGATACCTGTGTCATTTGTTGCAATGCCAAAGTGGAGCCCAATAGAAATTTATGTACTAACTGTATTGATGCTACTTTAAATAAAAATCAATCTGTACAAATTGAACAAATTTCACCAAACAACGAGGGGAGAGTTATGCCGACTAACTCGCCTCACGTGTCAGTACCTACATCTCCCGCTCAGAGGGAGGTGCGTGATATTGTAGCGCCGAGTACAGCTGGGCGGCCATTACAAATCACATTACAGGATATGGCTACTGTTATGACTGAAGTTTTGGCTAAATTACCAGAACTAAAAGGTAAGCGTGATCACTCTGGGGTGAGAACAGAGTGCGCTGATAATATTAGGGCCATGTCAGACACTGCGTCACAGGTGGCAGAACATGAGGACGGAGAACTTCATTCTGTGGGTGACGGTTCTGATCCAAACAGACTGGATTCAGATATTTCAAATTTTAAATTTAAACTGGAAAACCTCCGTGTATTACTAGGGGAGGTGTTAGCGGCTCTGAATGATTGTAACACAGTTGCAATACCAGAGAAAATGTGTAGGTTGGATAAATATTTTGCGGTACCGACGAGTACTGAGGTTTTTCCTATACCTAAGAGACTTACTGAAATTGTTACTAAGGAGTGGGATAGACCCGGTGTGCCGTTCTCACCCCCTCCGATATTTAGAAAAATGTTTCCAATAGACGCCACCACAAGGGACTTATGGCAAACGGTCCCTAAGGTGGAGGGAGCAGTTTCTACTTTAGCTAAGCGTACCACTATCCCGGTGGAGGATAGCTGTGCTTTTTCAGATCCAATGGATAAAAAGTTAGAGGGTTACCTTAAGAAAATGTTTGTTCAACAAGGTTTTATATTGCAACCCCTTGCATGCATTGCGCCGATCACGGCTGCAGCGGCATTCTGGATTGAGTCTCTGGAAGAGAACATTGGTTCAGCTACTCTGGACGACATTACGGACAGGCTTAGAGTCCTTAAACTAGCTAATTCATTCATTTCGGAGGCCGTAGTACATCTTACTAAACTTACGGCGAAGAATTCAGGATTCGCCATTCAGGCACGCAGGGCGCTGTGGCTAAAATCCTGGTCAGCTGATGTTACTTCTAAGTCTAAATTGCTTAATATACCTTTCAAAGGGCAGACCTTATTCGGGCCCGGGTTGAAAGAGATTATCGCTGACATTACAGGAGGTAAAGGCCATGCCCTGCCTCAGGACAAAGCCAAGACTAGACAGTCTAATTTTCGTTCCTTTCGTAATTTCAAAGCAGGAGCAGCATCAACTTCCTCTGCACCAAAACAGGAAGGAGCTGTTGCTCGCTACAGACAAGGCTGGAAACCTAACCAGTCCTGGAACAAGGGCAAGCAGACTAGGAAACCTGCTGCTGCCCCCAAAACAGCATGAATTGAGGGCCCCCGATCCGGGATCGGATCTAGTGGGGGGCAGACTTTCTCTCTTCGCCCAGGCTTGGGCAAGAGATGTTCAGGATCCCTGGGCGCTAGAGATAATATCTCAGGGATACCTTCTGGACTTCAAATACTCTCCTCCAAGAGAGAGATTTCATCTGTCAAGATTGTCAACAATCCAGACAAAGAAAGAGGCTTTTCTACACTGCGTACAAGAGCTCTTGTTAATGGGAGTAATCCATCCAGTTCCACGATCGGAACAGGGACAGGGGTTTTACTCAAATCTGTTTGTGGTTCCCAAAAAAGAGGGAACTTTCAGACCAATCCTGGACTTAAAGATCCTAAACAAATTCCTAAGAGTTCCATCGTTCAAGATGGAGACTATTCGGACAATTTTACCTATGATCCAAGAGGGTCAGTACATGACCACTGTAGATTTAAAAGATGCTTACCTGCACATACCGATTCACAAAGATCATTACCGGTACCTAAGGTTTGCCTTCCTAGACAGGCATTACCAGTTTGTGGCTCTTCCATTCGGATTGGCTACAGCGCCAAGAATCTTCACAAAGGTTCTGGGTGCTCTTCTGGCGGTACTAAGACCGCGGGGAATCTCGGTAGCTCCATACCTAGACAACATTCTGATACAAGCTTCAAGCTTTCAAACTGCCAAATCTCATACAGAGTTAGTGCTGGCATTTCTAAGGTCACATGGATGGAAGGTGAACGAAAAGAAAAGTTCACTCGTTCCACTCACAAGAGTTCCCTTCCTGGGGACTCTTATAGATTCTGTAGAAATGAAGATTTACCTGACAGAGGACAGGCTATCAAGACTTCAAAGTGCTTGCCGCACTCTTCATTCCATTCAACACCCGTCAGTGGCTCAATGTATGGAGGTAATCGGCTTAATGGTAGCGGCAATGGACATAGTACCCTTTGCACGCTTACACCTCAGACCACTGCAACTGTGCATGCTAGGTCAGTGGAATGGGGATTACTCAGACTTATCCCCTTCTCTGAATCTGGATCAAGAGACCAGAAATTCTCTTCTATGGTGGCTTTCTCGGCCACACCTGTCCAGGGGGATGCCATTCAGCAGACCAGACTGGACAATTGTAACAACAGACGCCAGCCTTCTAGGTTGGGGTGCCGTCTGGAATTCCCTGAAGGCTCAGGGACTATGGAGTCAGGAGGAGAGTCTCCTGCCAATAAACATTCTGGAATTGAGAGCAGTTCTCAATGCCCTCCTGGCTTGGCCCCAGTTGACAACTCGGGGGTTCATCAGGTTTCAGTCGGACAACATCACGACTGTAGCTTACATCAACCATCAGGGAGGGACAAGAAGCTCCCTAGCTATGATGGAAGTATCAAAGATAATTCGCTGGGCAGAGTCTCACTCTTGCCACCTGTCAGCAATCCACATCCCGGGAGTGGAGAACTGGGAGGCGGATTTCTTAAGTCGTCAGACTTTTTCATCCGGGGGAGTGGGAACTTCATCCGGAGGTCTTTGCCCAAATACTTCGACGTTGGGGCAAACCAGAGATAGATCTCATGGCGTCTCGACAGAACGCCAAGCTTCCTCGTTACGGGTCCAGATCCAGGGATCCAGGAGCAGTCCTGATAGATGCTCTGACAGCACCTTGGGACTTCAGGATGGCTTACGTGTTTCCACCCTTCCCGTTGCTTCCTCGATTGATAGCCAGAATCAAACAAGAGAGAGCATCAGTGATTCTAATAGCACCTGCGTGGCCACGCAGGACTTGGTATGCAGACCTGGTGGACATGTCATCCTGTCCGCCTTGGTCTCTACCTCTGAAACAGGACCTTCTGATACAGGGTCCCTTCAAACATCAAAATCTAACTTCTCTGAAGCTGACTGCTTGGAAATTGAACGCTTAATTTTATCAAGACGTGGGTTTTCTGAGTCAGTTATTAGTACCTTAATACAGACTAGGAAACCTGTTACCAGAAAGATTTACCATAAGATATGGCGTAAATACCTACATTGGTGTGAATCCAAAGGTTACTCTTGGAGTAAGGTTAGGATTCCTAGGATATTGTCTTTTCTACAAGAAGGTTTAGAAAAGGGTTTTTCTGCTAGTTCATTAAAGGGACAGATCTCAGCTCTGTCCATTCTGTTACACAAACGTCTGTCAGAAGTTCCTGACGTCCAGGCTTTTTGTCAGGCTTTGGCCAGGATTAAGCCTGTGTTTAAAACTGTTGCTCCACCATGGAGTTTAAACCTTGTTCTTAATGTTTTACAGGGCGTTCCGTTTGAACCCCTTCATTCCATTGATATAAAGTTGTTATCTTGGAAAGTTCTATTTTTAATGGCTATTTCCTCGGCTCGAAGAGTCTCTGAATTATCAGCCTTACATTGTGATTCTCCTTATTTGATTTTTCATTCGGATAAGGTAGTCCTGCGTACTAAACCTGGGTTCTTACCTAAGGTAGTTACTAACAGGAATATCAATCAAGAGATTGTTGTTCCTTCTTTATGCCCAAATCCTTCTTCAAAGAAGGAACGTCTACTGCACAACCTGGATGTAGTCCGGGCTCTAAAATTTTACTTGCAGGCAACTAAGGAATTCCGACAAACGTCTTCTCTGTTTGTCATTTACTCTGGGCAGAGGAGAGGTCAAAAAGCTTCCGCTACCTCTCTTTCTTTTTGGCTTCGTAGCATAATTCGTTTAGCTTATGAGACTGCTGGACAGCAGCCCCCTGAAAGAATTACAGCTCATTCTACTAGAGCTGTGGCTTCCACTTGGGCCTTCAAGAATGAGGCCTCTGTTGAACAGATTTGCAAGGCTGCAACTTGGTCTTCGCTTCATACTTTTTCCAAATTTTACAAATTTGACACCTTTGCTTCATCGGAGGCTATTTTTGGGAGAAAGGTTCTTCAGGCAGTGGTTCCTTCTGTATAAAGAGTCTGCCTATCCCTCCCGTCATCCGTGTACTTTTGCTTTGGTATTGGTATCCCAGAAGTAATGATGACCCGTGGACTGATCACACTTAACAGAAGAAAACATAATTTATGCTTACCTGATAAATTCCTTTCTTCTGTAGTGTGATCAGTCCATGGCCCGCCCTGTTTTTAAGGCAGGTAAATATTTTTTAATTTATACTCCAGTCACCACTTCACCCTTGGCTTTTCCTTTCTCGTTGGTCCTTGGTCGAATGACTGGGAGTGACGTAGAGGGGAGGAGCTATATGCAGCTCTGCTGGGTGAATCCTCTTGCACTTCCTGTAGGGGAGCAGTTAATATCCCAGAAGTAATGATGACCCGTGGACTGATCACACTACAGAAGAAAGGAATTTATCAGGTAAGCATAAATTATGTTTTTCTTTCACCTCAGCAAAAAAGATAACAGGCTTCCCCTTTTTGATTTTTATGCTGGTAGACACTGTTAGGGGCCAAATCGATTGGTTTTTATTACAATACCATGACATTTGAAATGTTTTATAAACTTATACACACTTGGGGACGTTTTTTATTGATCTGGCTTGTTTTAGACACCTAAATCTAGTCAGGAAGGCCCCTTCACTCTAGTATACTGAGGGAGGAGGCCTCATTTTGGAGCTTCAGCTGCACAGTTGATTTTAAGGCAGTGCATACAGTTTCATGTGAGAGGGTACTGTGGCTCAGAAAGTGACCCCAGAAGGTTTTTTTCTGTGGATGGTTGACCCCTAAGGAAGGTAAAAAGCTACAGCAATGCTGTTGCAGGGATTGTGGTGTATAAAAACGGTTAAATCCAACAATTGGCTCCGGTTTGCTTGTTTTAATACTTTCTAAGCATTAAGTCACTGGGGTCCAAATTTCATAAAAATCGGATATTGCCTTCATAGTTTTTTGAACATTCAGAAATAAAGTGTGTCATTTTATTATTTAAAGAGACAGTAACGTTTTTGTTTAAAATCGTTTTTATTGCACTGTTTGTCTGCCTAAATCTGTTTAACATGTCTGTGCCATGTCTATGTTCTGTGTGTGTAGAGACAAATGTGGTTCCCCCTTTGAGTGTGTGTGATAATTGTGCCATAGCATCCAAACAAAATAAGGACAGCTCTGTTACATTTCATAATGTTGCCCAAGATGATTATCTAATGAAGGTAGTGGGGATAGTTCTAAGTCCTCTCCTTCTGTGTCTACACCAGTTGTGCCCGCGCAGGCGACACCTAGCGCGCCAGTGCTTATTTCTATGCAACAATTAACAGCAGTAGTGGATAATTCTATAGCAAATCTTTTATCCAAACTGCCAGCATTTCAGAGAAAGCGTGATTGTTCAGTTTTAAATATAGATAAAAAGGATGAACAATCAGACGCTGACGATGCCTTATCTATTTTACCCTCACATCAATCGGAATTGGCTGTGAGGGAAGGGCTGTCTGAGGGTGAAATTTCAGACTCAGGAAAAATTTCTCCACAGGCAGAACCTGATATAGTAGCATTTAAGTTTAAGCTAGAACATCTCCGCGCTTTGCTTAAGGAGGTATTAGCTGCTCTGGATGACTGTGATTCTATGGTAGTAGATGTTCTAGTGGAGGTCCCAGTGCACGACGACGCTTTTCCAATACCCAGGAAGGTAGCGATCATAGTGGATAAGGAGTGGGAGAAGCCAGGTGTACCCTTTGCCCCACCTCCTATATTTAAGAAAATGTTTCCCATAGTAGACCCTACACTAGCGAAGCGCACAACTATTGCTATAGAGGACAGCTGCGCTTTCAAAGATCCTATGGATAAAAAATTGGAAGGATTGCTTAAAAAGATTTTTGTTCAGCAAGGGTTCATCCTTCAACCAGCTACGTGTGTTATTACTGTCACTTCAGCGGCGTCCTTTTGGTTCGAGGAACTAGAAAGGTCGCTCCAGAAAGAGACTTCTTATGAAGAAGTCATGGACAGAATTCACGCATTAAAGTTAGCTAATTCCTTTATATTGGATGCCGCTTTTCAAATTGGCGGCGAAAAACTCAGGTTTTGCTATAGTAGCGCGGAGGGCGCTTTGGCTAAAATCCTGGTCGGCAGATGTGTCGTCCAAGACTAAGTTACTTAATATTCCTTTCAAGGGTAAGACCCTTTTCTCCAACATTGGTGTGTCCGGTCCACGGCGTCATCCTTACTTGTGGGAATATCTCTTCCCCAACAGGAAATGGCAAAGAGTCCCAGCAAAGCTGGCCATATAGTCCCTCCTAGGCTCCGCCCACCCCAGTCATTCTCTTTGCCGTTGCACAGGCAACATCTCCACGGAGATGGTTAAGAGTATGTGGTGTTTAGTTGTAGTTTTTTTATTCTACTATCAAGAGTTTGTTATTTTAAAATAGTGCTGGTATGTACTATTTACTCTGAAACAGAAAAAGATGAAGATTTCTGTTTGTGAGAGGAAGATGATTTTAGCAGACAGTAACTAAAATCGATTGCTGTTTCCACATAGGACTGTTGAGATGAAGTAACTTCAGTTGGGGGAAACAGCAGACTTTTCTGCTTAAGGTATGACTAGCCATATTTCTAACAAGACTGTGTAATGCTGGAAGGCTGTCATTTCCCCTCATGGGGACCGGTAAGCCATTTTCTTAGTCTCAAACAGAATAAAGGGCTTAATATGGGCTATAAAACTGGTAGACACTTTTATGGGCTAAATCGATTTATTTGGACATTTTATACATGTTTATGCTGATAATTCACACTTATAAACTTGGGGAACGTTTTTTAACGTCAGGCACTATGTTAGACACCTTTTCCAGTCAGGAAGGGCCTTCCCAGTTGTAGGCTGAGCCTCATTTTCGTGCCATTACTGCGCAGTTGTTTTTGAGAGCAAGACATGCAGATGCATGTGTGAGGACCTGAAAGTGGTTGGAAAAGTTCCTAGAAGGCGTCATTTGGTATCGTATTCCCCTCTGGGCTTGGTAAAGTCACAGCAAAGGCTGTAGCTGGGACTGTATAGGGGTTAAATCTGTAACCGGTTCCGGTTTCGTTATTTTAAGGGTAAAAGCTCTGAAAATTGGTGTGCAATACTTTTAATGCTTTAAGACACTGTGGTGAAATTTTGGTAAATTTTGAACAATTCTTTCATATTTTTTCACATATTCAGTAATAAAGTGTGCTCTGTTTAAAATTTAAAGAGACAGTAACGGTTTTGTTTTAAAACGGTTTTTGTGCTTTATTGACAAGTTTAAGCCTGTTTAACATGTCTGTGCCTTCAGATAAGCTATGTTCTTTATGTATGAAAGCCAATGTGTCTCCCTCTTCAAAATTGTGTGATAATTGTGCCATAGCGTCCAAACAAAGTAAGGACAGTACTGCCACAGTTAGTAAAGTTGCCCAAGATGATTCATCAGATGAAGGGAGTAGACATAGTTCTACATCATCTCCTTCTGTGTCTACTCCAGTTTTGCCCACGCAGGAGGCCCCTAGTACTTCTAGCGCGCCAATGCTTATTACCATGCAACAATTGACGGCTGTAATGGATAACTCCATAGCTAATATTTTATCCAAAATGCCTGCATATCAGAGAAAGCGCGATTGCTCTGTTTTAAACACTGAAGAGCAGGAGGGCACTGATGATAATGGTTCTGTCATACCCTCACACCAATCTGAAGGGGCCATGAGGGAGGTTTTGTCAGATGGGGAAATTTCAGATTCAGAAAAATTTTCTCAACAGGCTGAACCTGATGTTGTGACATTTAAATTTAAATTAGAACATCTCCGCGCACTGCTTAAGGAGGTGTTATCTACTCTGGATGATTGTGACAACTTGGTCATTCCAGAAAAATTATGCAAGATGGACAAGTTCCTAGAGGTTCCGGTGCACCCCGACGCTTTTCCTATACCCAAGCGGGTGGCGGCCATAGTGAATAAGGAGTGGGAGAAGCCCGGCATACCTTTTGTTCCCCCTCCTATATTTAAGAAATTATTTCCTATGGTCGACCCAAGAAAGGACTTATGGCAGACAGTCCATAAGGTCGAGGGGGCAGTTTCTACTTTAAACAAGCGCACTACTATTCCTATTGAGGATAACAAAAGAAGCAGCCGTGATGATAATCACTGAGCTTCTATAAGAGGCGCTAGAGTTAAACATACATGTAAACAATATGATATATAATATACACTGTATGTACAAAATGAAAACAATGCAAATTGGTACAGTACAAATAAAATAAGTAAATGAAAAAATAAACAAAATTAAAAGAAAAGTTGGACAAGCCAAAACTGTTAAGTCAAATGTGTATCCTCGGACGTCCCAAAGGTAGATAGGCCGCTCTCTGTCGTCACCCAAGGGGATGATGTACTTCTATGATATTAAGACAAAAAACAAAAACAGAGGCGCCACATGTGTAGGTCAAAAAAGATAAATTGAATCCAAACAGCAACAGAATAAGGGTACTCACAAAATTAGCGGCACTCTATTGTGCCAACAGGAGCAGGCTGGTTTTCTACAGCAAACCAGCTGGCTGTGTGTAAGATCCCCACCGAAGATGTGCAGTATTAGGGTTGTGCTGCCTGCAGGGCTTCTGGATAGGATCCAATAGTATTCCTTCCCTTCAGCTGAAACTGTAGGTGGAGTGGAGAGATGGGCTGAGATGCCCTAAGGTTACTGATGTGGAGACAAACACACCAACGCCAGACTGATGTAAAAGTTAAAATTAGTATTTTATTATACAGAATAAAAATACCAAAAGTATAACAATATACAGCTGGGTTGTGTGAATATAAATCTCCTAATAAGAGTAAAGTAGCTACGCGTTTCTCGGGAGACCCCATTTCCTCAGGCTGGTATACTCTCTGTGTATAAAATCACCCTTTAAATAGGGCTCAGTAACCTCATGAACATTCGTCCCTCCCCTTCCTTCCCAAACGATATCCAATCACATCCTCCCTTTCCTACTACACCCAATTGCTGTTGTAACTAAGATTAAATTTATAATGATCAATGTCTGTTAATAATTTCTAATAATAAAAGTAACCAAGTTTATCCTGTTGTGATCATAATGTGTTGAAGTGTGAACTCTAATCTAAGTTAATAGGTCTCCATCATGACTTAATGTGCAACGCCGTGTATAGCCATATAAGTAAACAAACAAAGCATGTGTTTCGTAATCGGCCAATAGTATGCCTCCATTTGGTGGGTTTGTGTATGAGTTATCAGGCGTTCAAGTTAGTATGCGATGCTCTTCGCTAAGGGAAAACCGGAAGTGACAATAGGTCACATGATTCCAGTTGTCCGCAACTACAAGTGTAAACAAACTAGTGACGTATGCTCGCCTGACCGCCAGAGACCATGCGTATTCGGCTCAGCGCGATCAGTCAAGACAGAGAAACAAAAAAACTCCATGGTAACCACCATTGGGTGTTAGTAACCTAAGGAGTATAAGTAGAAATGACACTATGTGAGTAGTTATCTACTTAAATAGAAGTGCGATGTGGCGTGAAATACTTAATCGCAAAAACTAGCCATATACTATTGTTGCGATGTATAGTGGGGTGAATATAATATATGTTTGATATATTGTGCGCTCCGGGATTATACACATATTTATTCCTAAAAATATATGAATGAAATTAGCTATAATGGGAATATGTATATGTGTATGTACCCACAACTAAATGTGTGAATAAATATACATAGTTGTATGCTATCCTAGAGCGGGACAAACAATTATATTTGTTAATAGGTGAATAACTAATAAAGTTAAAAATATATGTGTTTTATGAATGTGTTATGATCTCTAGTGTACAATTGATGTATAAAGTGAGTAGAAATGAATTATAGTGAGTGTGCCTTAAATTAGTGCAGGATATGTGATTGGAGACAAGGTCAATAATAAAATATAAATGATATATCGTAATACCAACAGCAACCGAAGTGAGGAAAGTCTAGACAGTGGATAAACATGATTCCATAGAAATATTAATATATACACATAATACTTGAGCATAAACTTAATTGGAATCACAATTGATTCTACAAAAAGAAATATGATGTTTTAAAATTAATCCAAATAACAGATATACATAAATATACATGATTATAAAAAAGTAATATAAACCTCATATTTTTGGTAAAATGAATCCCATGTGACCCTATCCTATAAATCCTGATATGTATTTACAAAAAAATACATGATTATAAAAAAGTAATATAAACCTCATATTTTTAATAAAATGATTCCCATGTGACCCTATCCAATAAATCCTGATATGTATTTACAAAAAAGCTGCAGAGTCAATGAATTTGTTGAGACCTGTGGGGAATAGACTATTGAATTTATATATCCAATAGGTTTCTCTTTGTCTCAATTTTGAGAACCTATTGTACAGATTGCTTTGTGGAATCCCTTCTAATGGAGTAATTTTGAAGGAACATTTCCCTGGGATATATTTATCACAAATATGTCTTGAAACACTATGTTTTGGAGATATAGATTTTATGTTTCTCAGGTGTTCACTCCAACGGGTTCTGATTTTCCTACAGGTCCTGCCTATGTATTGCATCCCACATGCGCAAGACAGTACATAGATTACGTAGATGGAGTCACATGATAGTCGGCTTTTAATGGGTACCCTTTCCCCTGTATTATGGGATACTAGATTATCACATCCGTGTGTTATATGTTTACACATGTAACATAGTTTTTTACCACATCTAAAGGTTCCTATCTTATTAAAGGTATGGTTATTATGGAACCTGTTCCCCGATCTAACAGTGTTGACCGGTTTCCTTTTTGACATTACCTGTAGAAAACCAGCCTGCTCCTGTTGGCACAATAGAGTGCCGCTCATTTTGTGAGTACCCTTATTCTGTTGCTGTTTGGATTCAATTTATCTTTTTTGACCTACACATGTGGCGCCTCTGTTTTTGTTTTTTGTCTTAATATCATAGAAGTACATCATCCCCTTGGG
Organism: Bombina bombina; assembly: GCF_027579735.1. Taxonomy (NCBI): domain Eukaryota; kingdom Metazoa; phylum Chordata; class Amphibia; order Anura; family Bombinatoridae; genus Bombina; species Bombina bombina. The sequence goes on from NC_069503.1 coordinate 992,029,336, forward strand.
TGACGACAGAGAGCGGCCTATCTACCTTTGGGATGTCCGAGGATACACGTTGGACTTAACAGTTTTGGCTTGTCCAACTTTTCTTTTAATTTTGTTTATTTTTTCATTTACTTATTTTATTTGTACTGTACCAATTTGCATTGTTTTCATTTTGTACATACAGTGTATATTATATATCATATTGTTTACATGTATGTTTAACTCTAGCGCCTCTTATAGAAGCTCAGTGATTATCATCACGGCTGCTTCTTTTGTTATAGTACACCTGTTTTTGGTTTGATAAGAGAGCTGCTGATTCCCAGTTGCTACCACTATGTTATCCTCCTCTGAAAGAGCATTAAGGAGACAAAGCACCGCACAGGGTGATGGCAACTCAGGGATTATTGTAGATCCTGCTACCAATGCAAGTATAGAGAGCTTATTCACTAAACTGGAAGATTTACTCAAAAATGAAAACAGGCATTGGTGGGATCTAGATTGTCTTAAAAAATATAAAGAAAAGAAACAGATCCCTCGGGGTTTACGTATTTTCTAAAATTGCTCTTTTAAAAATAACCCTGAACTTTTAACTAAGTGGTATAACATTTTAGATGAATGTTCTTTTAATCTAATTGATTTGCTCATATCCCATAGACAACAACTAGTTGATGAGGTTGGTTTAGAAATAGATACCATTCAGAAAGAACTAGAAGGGTTTAAAGAACATCCGGAATATCATAAACTCAACACCCAAACTATCAAATCAGTTGATGAGTACCTGACAGAAATTATCACTAACAAAAATCACAAATTAAAGAGAGACGAGGAAGATTACAGTAAAGGTAATGTTTACACTTTCAATAGAACCAAACCCAACAAAACAAATGATTGGACTGTAGTTCAACACCACAAAAATAAAAATAAGAACAATTACAACTATAAGCCATCCTCTTATACTGATAGAGATAATTTGCATAACACCAATCGTTCTAATTTTTATCATCATGATCATCAGTACCCACATGAGAATCAGAATAGGGGTCTCAGTGAAAATTCCCAAATAGGAGGTTATCATTTTAAATCGACCCATTCAGATAGAGACTATAGAGGAACATCACAACATCAGGAACATCATAATCCTAATTACATTCCTATTCATAATAGATTCCAGGCTCTCACCCCTGGACAGGATGGTGTATTTGATCATCCTGGAGGGGAAAGACCCTCCACATCTACATCCAGAGCTATCAATACTCCATCCACATCTACTGGGGTTTTTTTAGAGAACCCCAATTTAGCACCCCTATGGAGGAGACCAACCCCCCCCCACAAATCAAAAGAAAAGACCTTAACCAAACGGGGAAGGAGAGGGAGAGGGAAAACCAACCAAAAATAAAAACTCCAAAAACTAAGAAAGGGCATATTTAATCTCTCATCCCACACACTCACCGATGACGAAGTGAGAGTCTTGGGAAGGGGCCTTTCATATTGCCCTCCGAACCCCCATAATATATTTGAGCTTTTTGTTGATCTCAATAAGTACACTCGCAAACTGTCTCTGCAGAGATATTTTGCAATTAAAGCCTTGAGGAAGCAAAATACGGAGATATTTTGCAATTAAAGCCTTGAGGAAGCAAAATACGGAAGGCTCACTTATATTACTTGATTCAGATCAAACAAGGGATCCTTCAACTGTTCTTTTTTATGATTCCAATTTATTAATGGAGGAATTTTTTGAGGGGATAATACATACCTCTCTGGCACCTCCTTCCACTTTCAATCCTCCTAAGGAGGAAGTTTCATATGTCGATCTTTACCAACAATTAGTTTTGGAAGACCTTGAATCCATGCCGAAAAGAATTATGGGAAAAAAGAAGACTTGGCCTAATGAAGCCAGGGCTCTTAGAAGTCTGATGGATGACCAAAATTTGGTCATCCGGCAGGCTGACAAGGGAGGTGGTATAGTTCTACAAAATTACTCTGATTATGTCAAAGAAGCTTGCCGCATTTTGGATGATACTGATTACTATATAAAACTATCATATGATCCCACTAAAGAATATATGATAACTCTAAATGCCCTATTGGAATTAGGCACTACATCTAAGATCCTAACAAAAAAAGAAAAAAGATATCTTACCCCGGACCACCCTAGTATACCATACTATTACCATCTCCCCAAATTACACAAAAATGAAAAAGTGCCACCAGGTAGGCCGATTATAGCAGGCATTAATAGCATTACCGACAAATTGTCGGAATACATTGATATCTACCTCCAGAGGTATGTTATTAATTTACCATCTTATATTAAGGATACCAAATACCTGCTAAATAAACTCTCCCTTATTGAATTGGATAAAAGTAAGAACTACCTATGGCTGTCTTGTGATGTTGGATCACTTTATTCAAATATATCGCATGATTTGGGTGCTTTTACCACAAAGATATATTTGGATAGAGATCTATATATGCCCAATGTCCAAAAGGATTATATAATTTCACTTATTAATTTCATTTTGAAACATAATTATTTTCAGTTTCTGGACACTTTTTATTTACAGATCAAGGGAACGGCCATGGGCACCAGATTTGCCCCTAGTTTTGCGAACCTATTTATGGGGTATTTTGAAGATCGCTATATATACCATTCGCAATGGAGGGGCAATCTGGTGTTCTATGGCCGCTATATAGATGATCTGATTTTTATTTTTGATGGCACTGAGTCAAATGCTTTGGGGTTTGTGTCACACTTAAATGAAAATGACATGGGTATAGGGTTCACTCACAATCTACAAAAAAACAGTATAGAGTTTTTGGATGTAGTTCTTGCCTGGGACCAGGAAGATAGTATATCCACTTCTACTTTTTTTTAAAAAGTAGATTGCAACAATTTCTTGCATTTTTCTAGCAACCACCTGACGAGGTGGAAAACTAATATTCCATTTAGTCAGTTCTGCAGATTACGTAGGAATTGTAGTTCAATAGAGCAATATAATCAGCAATCTACCATCCTTAAACGCAGGTTCTTAGAAAAGGGATACCCTTCTGAACGTATCATTAGGGGTTATGAGAGAGCGAGGGATCTCAATAGAGATCAGCTATTATCATCTATATCATCCAAGGAGAGTGATAAGGAGGGATTTACAAATAAGCAACCTCTATTTGTGACCCAATATAACTCTAATCACAGAAGTATTAATAAGATACTGAAAAAACATTGGCCTATCCTTCTAAAGGATCCTATTTTGAAAAAAACCCTCCCATCTCAACCCAAATTAGTCTTCAAAAGAGCACCAACTTACAAACAGAAATTGGCCCCTAGTAAGGTGGTAATGTCAAAAAGGAAACCGGTCAACACTGTTAGATCGGGGAACATGTTCCATAATAACCATACCTTTTAATAAGATAGGAACCTTTAGATGTGGTAAAAAACTATGTTACATGTGTAAACATATAACACACGGATGTGATAATCTAGTATCCCATAATACAGGGGAAAGGGTACCCATTAAAAGCCGACTATCATGTGACTCCATCTACGTAATCTATGTACTGTCTTGCGCATGTGGGATGAAATACATAGGCAGGACCTGTAGGAAAATCAGAACCCGTTGGAGTGAACACCTGAGAAACATAAAATCTAAATCTCCAAAACATAGTGTTTCAAGACATATTTGTGATAAATATATCCCAGGGAAATGTTCCTTCAAAATTACTCCATTAGAAGGGATTCCACAAAGCAATCTGTACAATAGGTTCTCAAAATTGAGACAAAGAGAAACCTATTGGATATATAAATTCAATAGTCTATTCCCCACAGGTCTCAACGAAGTCATTGACTCTGCAGCTTTTTTGTAAATACATATCAGGATTTATAGGATAGGGTCACATGGGAATCATTTTATTAAAAATATGAGGTTTATATTACTTTTTTATAATCATGTATATTTATGTATATCTGTTATTTGGATTAATTTTAAAACATCATATTTCTTTTTGTAGAATCAATTGTGATTCCAATTAATTTTATGCTCAAGTATTATGTGTATATATTAATATTTCTATGGAATCATGTTTATCCACTGTCTAGACTTTCCTCACTTCGGTTGCTGTTGGTATTACGATATATCATTTATATTTTATTATTGACCTTGTCTCCAATCACATATCCTGCACTAATTTAAGGCACACTCACTATAATTCATTTCTACTCACTTTATACATCAATTGTACACTAGAGATCATAACACATTCATAAAACACATATATTTTTAACTTTATTAGTTATTCACCTATTAACAAATATAATTGTTTGTCCCGCTCTAGGATAGCATACAACTATGTATATTTATTCACACATTTAGTTGTGGGTACATACACATATACATATTCCCACTATAGCTAATTTCATTCATATATTTTTAGGAATAAATATGTGTATAATCCCGGAGCGCACAATATATCAAACATATATTATATTCACCCCACTATACATCGCAACAATAGTATATGGCTAGTTTTTGCGATTAAGTATTTCACGCCACATCGCACTTCTATTTAAGTAGATAACTACTCACATAGTGTCATTTCTACTTATACTCCTTAGGTTACTAACACCCAATGGTGGTTACCATGGAGTTTTTTTGTTTCTCTGTCTTGACTGATCGCGCTGAGCCGAATACGCATGGTCCCTGGCGGTCAGGCGAGCATACGTCACTAGTTTGTTTACACTTGTAGTTGCGGACAACTGGAATCATGTGACCTATTGTCACTTCCGGTTTTCCCTTAGCGAAGAGCATCGCATACTAACTTGAACGCCTGATGACTCATACACAAACCCACCAAATGGAGGCATACTATTGGCCGATTACGAAACACATGCTTTGTTTGTTTACTTATATGGCTATACACAGCGTTGCACATTAAGTCACGATGGAGACCTATTAACTTAGATTAGAGTTCACACTTCAACACATTATGATCACAACAGGATAAACTTGGTTACTTTTATTATTAGAAATTATTAACAGACATTGATCATTATAAATTTAATCTTAGTTACAACAGCAATTGGGTGTAGTAGGAAAGGAAGGATGTGATTGGATATCGTTTGAGAAGGAAGGGGAGGGACGAATGTTCATGAGGTTACTGAGCCCTATTTAAAGGGTGATTTTATACACAGAGAGTATACCAGCCTGAGGAAACGGGGTCTCCCGAGAAACGCGTAGCTACTTTACTCTTATTAGGAGATTTATATTCACACAACCCAGCTGTATATTGTTATACTTTTGGTATTTTTATTCTGTATAATAAAATACTAATTTTAACTTTTACATCAGTCTGGCGTTGGTGTGTTTGTCTCCACATCAGTAACCTTAGGGCATCTCAGCCCATCTCTCCACTCCACCTACAGTTTCAGCTGAAGGGAAGGAATACTATTGGATCCTATCCAGAAGCCCTGCAGGCAGCACAACCCTAATACTGCACATCTTCGGTGGGGATCTTACACACAGCCAGCTGGTTTGCTGTAGAAAACCAGCCTGCTCCTGTTGGCACAATAGAGTGCCGCTCATTTTGTGAGTACCCTTATTCTGTTGCTGTTTGGATTCAATTTATCTTTTTTGACCTACACATGTGGCGCCTCTGTTTTTGTTTTTTGTCTTAATATCATAGAAGTACATCATCCCCTTGGGTGACGACAGAGAGTGGCCTATCTACCTTTGGGACGTCCGAGGATACACATTGGACTTAACAGTTTTGGCTTGTCCAACTTTTCTTTTAATTTTGTTTATTTTTTTCATTTACTTATTTTATTTGTACTGTACCAATTTGCATTGTTTTCATTTTGTACATACAGTGTATATTATATATCATATTGTTTACATGTATGTTTAACTCTAGCGCCTCTTATAGAAGCTCAGTGATTATCATCACGGCTGCTTCTTTTGTTATCCTCAATAGGAATAGTAGTGCGCTTGTTTAAAGTAGAAACTGCCCCCTCGACCTTATGGACTGTCTGCCATAAGTCCTTTCTTGGGTCGACCATAGGAAATAATTTCTTAAATATAGGAGGGGGAACAAAAGGTATGCCGGGCTTCTCCCACTCCTTATTCACTATGGCCGCCACCCGCTTGGGTATAGGAAAAGCGTCGGGGTGCACCGGAACATCTAGGAACTTGTCCATCTTGCATAATTTTTCTGGAATGACCAAGTTGTCACAATCATCCAGAGTAGATAACACCTCTACAGGCAGCACAACCCTAATACTGCACATCTTCGGTGGGGATCTTACACACAGCCAGCTGGTTTGCTGTAGAAAACCAGCCTGCTCTTTTTGGCACAATAGAGTGCCGCTCATTTTGTGAGTACCCTTATTCTGTTGCTGTTTGGATTCAATTTATCTTTTTTGACCTACACATGTGGCGCCTGTTTTTGTTTTTTGTCCTATTGAGGATAGTTGTGCTTTCAAAGATCCTATGGATAAAAAATTGGAGGGTTTGCTTAAAAAGATTTTTGTACAGCAAGGTTACCTTCTACAACCCATTTCGTGCATTGTTCCTGTCACTACAGCAGCGTGGTTCTGGTTCGAGGAACTAGAAAAGTCGCTCAGTAGAGAGACTCCATATGAGGAGGTTATGGACAGAGTTCACGCACTTAAGTTGGCTAACTCTTTTATTTTAGATGCCGCTTTGCAATTAGCTAGATTAGCGGCGAAAAATTCAGGGTTTGCAATTGTGGCGCACAGAGCGCTTTGGCTAAAGTCTTGGTCAGCGGATGTATCATCCAAGACAAAATTGCTTAACATCCCCTTCAAGGGTAAAACTCTCTTTGGACCAGAATTGAAAGAGATTATCTCAGACATCACTGGGGGAAAGGGCCACGCCCTCCCACAAGATAGGCCTTTCAAGGCCAAGAATAAGTCTAATTTTCGTTCCTTTCGTAATTTCAGGAACGGACCGGCCTCTAATTCTGCATCCTCTAAGCAAGAGGGTAATGCCTCACAGTCCAAGCCAGCCTGGAAACCGATGCAAGGCTGGAACAAGGGTAAGCAGACCAAGAAGCCTGCTACCGCTAACAAAACAGCATGAAGGAGTAGCCCCCGATCCGGGACCGGATCTAGTGGGGGGCAGACTCTCTCTCTTTGCTCAGGCTTGGGCAAGAGATGTTCAGGATCCCTGGGCGCTAGAAATAGTTTCTCAGGGTTATCTTCTGGAATTCAAGGAACTACCCCCAAGGGGAAGGTTCCACATGTCTCACTTATCCTCAAACCAAATAAAGAGACAGGCGTTCTTACATTGTGTAGAAGACCTGTTAAAGATGGGAGTGATACACCCAGTTCCAATGACGGAACAAGGAATGGGATTTTACTCAAATCTGTTCGTAGTTCCCCAAAAAAGAGGGAACCTTCAGACCAATTCTGGATTTAAAGATCCTAAACAAATTTCTCAGGGTACCATCGTTCAAAATGGAAACCATTCGAACGATTCTACCCACTATCCAGGAAGGTCAATTTATGACTACCGTGGATCTAAAGGATGCGTACCTACATATTCCTATCCACAAAGAACATCATCAGTTCCTAAGGTACGCCTTTCTGGACAAACATTACCAGTTTGTGGCCCTCCCATTCGGATTAGCCACTGCTCCAAGGATTTTCACAAAGGTACTCGGGTCCCTTCTAGCGGTCCTAAGACCGAGGGGCATTGCAGTAGTACCATACTTGGACGACATTCTAATACAAGCGTCGTCCCTTTCAAAAGCAAAGGCTCATACAGACATCGTTCTGGCCTTTCTCAGATCTCACGGATGGAAGGTGAACATAGAAAAAAGTTCTCTGTCTCCGTCAACAAGAGTTCCCTTCTTGGGAACAATAATAGATTCCTTAGAAATGAGGATTTTTCTGACAAATGTCAGAAAGTCAAAACTTCTAAGCGCTTGTCAAGTTCTTCATTCTGTTCCACGTCCTTCCATAGCTCAGTGCATGGAAGTAGTAGGGTTGATGGTTGCAGCAAATTCATCTAAGACCATTACAACTGTGCATGCTGAAACAGTGGAATGGGGACTATACAGACCTGTCTCCAGTGATTCAAGTAGATCAGAAGACCAGAAATTCACTCCGTTGGTGGCTAACCCTGGACCACCTATCCCAGGGAATGAGCTTCCGCAGACCAGAGTGGGTCATTGTCACGACAGACGCCAGTCTAGTGGGCTGGGGCGCGGTCTGGGAATCCCTGAAAGCTCAGGGACTATGGTCTCGGGAAGAGTCTCTTCTCCCGATAAACATTCTGGAACTAAGAGTGATATTCAATGCTCTCAGGGCTTGGCCTCAGCTTGCAAAGGCTAGATTCATAAGATTCCAATCAGACAACATGACGACTGTTGCGTATATCAATCATCAGGGGGGAACAAGGAGTTCCCTGGCGATGAAAGAAGTGACCAAAATAATACAATGGGCGGAGGATCACTCCTGCCACCTATCTGCGATCCACATCCCAGGTGTGGAAAACTGGGAAGCGGATTACTTGAGTCGTCAGACATTCCATCTGGGGGAGTGGGAACTCCACCCGGAGATCTTTGCCCAGTTGACGCAATTATGGGGCATTCCAGATATGGATCTGATGGCGTCTCGTCAGAACTTCAAGGTTCCTTGCTACGGGTCCAGATCCAGGGATCCCAAGGCGACTCTAGTGGATGCACTAGTAGCACCTTGGACCTTCAACCTAGCTTATGTGTTTCCACCGTTTCCTCTCATTCCCAGGCTGGTAGCCAGGATCAAACAGGAGAGGGCCTCGGTGATCTTGATAGCTCCTGCGTGGCCACGCAGGACTTGGTATGCAGACCTGGTGAATATGTCATCGGTTCCACCATGGAAGCTACCTTTGAGACAGGACCTTCTTGTTCAGGGTCCATTCGAACATCCAAATCTGGTCTCCCTCCAGCTGACGGCTTGGAGATTGAACGCTTGATTCTATCAAAGCGTGGGTTTTCAGATTCTGTGATAGATACTCTGGTTCAGGCCAGAAAACCGGTAACTAGAAAGATTTACCATAAAATATGGAAAAGATATATCTGCTGGTGTGAATCCAAGGGATTCCCATGGAATAAGATAAAAAATTCCTAAGATTCTTTCCTTTCTGCAAGAAGGTTTGGATAAAGGATTATCTGCGAGTTCTCTAAAGGGACAGATTTCTGCTTTATCTGTCTTACTACACAAACGACTGGCAGCTGTGCCAGATGTTCAAGCATTTGTTCAGGCTCTGGTTAGGATCAAGCCTGTTTACAGACCTTTGACTCCTCCCTGGAGTTTAAATCTAGTTCTTTCAGTTCTTCAAGGGGTTCCGTTTGAACCTTTACATTCCATAGATATTAAGTTGTTATCTTGGAAAGTTTTGTTTTTGGTTGCTATTTCTTCTGCTAGAAGAGTTTCAGAGTTATCTGCTCTGCAGTGTTCTCCGCCCTATCTGGTGTTCCATGCAGATAAGGTGGTTTTGCGTACTAAGCCTGGTTTTCTTCCAAAGGTTGTTTCTAACAAGAATATTAACCAGGAGATAGTTGTACCTTCTTTGTGTCCGAATCCAGTTTCAAAGAAAGAACGTTTGTTACACAATTTGGACGTAGTCCGTGCTCTAAAATTCTATTTAGAAGCTACAAAAGATTTCAGACAAACATCTTCTCTGTTTGTCGTCTATTCTGGTAAAAGGAGAGGTCAAAAAGCGACTTCTACCTCTCTTTCCTTTTGGCTTAAAAGCATTATCCGATTGGCTTACGAGACTGCCGGACGGCAGCCTCCTGAAAGAATCACAGCTCACTCCACTAGGGCTGTGGCTTCCACATGGGCCTTCAAGAACGAGGCTTCTGTTGATCAGATATGTAAGGCAGCGACTTGGTCTTCACTGCACACTTTTGCCAAATTTTACAAATTTGATACTTTTGCTTCTTCGGAGGCTATTTTTGGGAGAAAGGTTTTGCAAGCCGTGGTGCCTTCCGTTTAGGTAACTTGATTTGCTCCCTCCCTTCATCCGTGTCCTAAAGCGACACGTATTGGTTCCCACAAGTAAGGATGACGCCGTGGACCGGACACACCAATATTGGAGAAAACAGAATTTATGCTTACCTGATAAATTACTTTCTCCAACGGTGTGTCCGGTCCACGGCCCGCCCTGGTTTTTTTAATCAGGTCTGATGAATTATTTTCTCTAACTACAGTCACCACGGTACCATATGGTTTCTCCTATATTTTCCTCCTGTCCGTCGGTCGAATGACTGGGGTGGGCGGAGCCTAGGAGGGACTATATGGCCAGCTTTGCTGGGACTCTTTGCCATTTCCTGTTGGGGAAGAGATATTCCCACAAGTAAGGATGACGCCGTGGACCGGACACACCGTTGGAGAAAGTAATTTATCAGGTAAGCATAAATTCTGTTTTTGGGCCGGAATTGAAGGAAATTATTTCAGACATCACTGGGGGTAAGGGCCATGCCCTCCCACAGGTTAGGCCTTTTAAGGCTAAGAACAAGTCTAATTTTCGTTCCTTTCGCAATTTCAGGAACGGACCGGCTAATAACTCCACTGCCGCTAGACAAGAAGGTAACGCGGCCCAGCCCAAACCTGCTTGGAAGCCCATGCAAGGCTGGAACAAGGGTAAACAGACCAAGAAACCTGCTGCTGCTACCAAGACAGCATGAAGAGGTAGCCCCCGATCCGGGACCGGATCTGGTAGGGGGCAGACTATCTCTCTTCGCTCAGACTTGGGCAAGAGATGTTCAGGATCCCTGGGCACTAGAGATAGTCTCCAAGGGATACCTGCTAGAGTTCAAGGGACTTCCTCCAAAGGGAAGGTTCCACCTGTCTCGCTTATCTTCAGACCAGATAAAGAAACAGGCATTCTTACATTGTATAAGAGACCTATCAAAGATGGGAGTGATAAACCCAGTCCCCTCCGGGGAACAGGGTCTAGGATTTTACTCAAACCTGTTTGTGGTTCCCAAAAAAGAGGGAACTTTCAGGCCAATTCTGGATTTAAAGATTTTAAACAAGTTCCTCAGAGTTCCAACCTTCAAGATGGAAACCATTCGGACAATCTTGCCGACAATCCAGCAGGGTCAATATTTGACTACAGTGGATCTAAAGGATGCGTATCTGCATATCCCAATCCACAAAACTCTTCATCAGTTCCTGAGGTTCGCCTTTCTGGACAAACATTTTCAGTTCGTGGCGCTTCCATTCGGGTTAGCCACTGCTCCCAGAATTTTCACAAAGGTGCTAGGGTCCCTTCTAGCGGTCCTAAGGCCGAGGGGCATCGCTATAGCACCTTATCTAGACGACATCCTAATCCAAGCGTCGTCTCTTTCCAAAGCATGGGCCCACACAGACATTGTGTTGGCTTTTCTCAGATCTCACGGGTGGAAGGTGAACATAGAAAAGAGTTCACTGTCACCGTCCACAAGGGTTCCTTTTCTGGGAACAATAATAGATTCTGTGGAAATGAAGATCTTCCTGACAGAAATCAGAAAGCTAAAGCTTCTAAACGCTTGTCGAGTTCTTCATTCTATTCCTCAACCCTCCATAGCTCAGTGCATGGAAGTAATAGGCTAATGGTCGCAGCAATGGACGTGGTTCCTTTTGCTCAAATTCATCTAAGACCACTACAGCTGTGCATGCTCAATCGGTGGAATGGGGACTATACAGACTTGTCCCCCCAAATTCAAGTAGACCAGGTAACCAGGGACTCACTTCTCTGGTGGTTGACCCAGGATCACCTGTCTCAGGGAATAAGTTTCCGCAGACCGGAGTGGGTCATCGTTACGACCGACGCCAGCCTCTTGGGTTGGGGCGCGGTCTGGGACTCCCTGAAAGCTCAGGGCCTATGGTCTCGGGAAGAGTCGCTTCTCCCGATAAACATTTTGGAACTAAGAGCAATATTCAATGCGCTCCTGGCTTGGCCTCAGCTAGCGGAAGCCAGGTTCATAAGATTTCAGTCGGACAACATAACGACTGTTTCGTACATCAGTCATCAGGGGGGAAAAAGAGTTCCCTAGCGATGAAGGAAGTAACCAAGATCATCCAATGGGCAGAGAATCACTCCTGCCATCTATCTGCTATTCACATTCCAGGAGTAGACAACTGGGAGGCGGACTATTTGAGTCGTCAGACTTTCCATCCGGGGGAGTGGGAACTCCACCCGGAGGTCTTTACTCAGTTAACCCAATTATGGGGCATTCCAGACATGGATCTAATGGCGTCCCGTCAGAACTTCAAGATTCCTTGCTACGGGTCCAGATCCAGGGATCCCAAGGCGACTCTAGTGGATGCATTAGTGGCGCCTTGGTCGTTCAACCTAGCGTATGTGTTTCCACCGTTTCCTCTCCTTCCCAGGCTCATAGCCAGGATCGAACAGGAGAAGGCCTTGGTGATTCTGATAGCTCCTGCGTGGCCACGCAGGACTTGGTATGCAGACCTGGTGAATATGTCATCGGCTCCACCATGGAAGCTACCTTTGAGACAGGATCTTCTAGTACAAGGTCCATTCGAACATCCAAATCTAGTTTCTCTGCAGCTAACTGCTTGGAAATTGAACGCTTGATTTTATCCAAGCGTGGGTTTTCAAATTCTGTGATAGATACTCTGGTCCAAGCCAGAAAACCTGTGACTAGAAAGATTTACCATAAAATATGGAAAAAATATATCTGTTGGTGTGAATCCAAGGGATTCTCCTGGAGTAAGATTAAAATTCCAAAGATTCTCTCCTTTCTCCAAGAAGGTTTGGATAAAGGGTTGTCAGCTAGTTCTCTAAAATGACAGATCTCTGCTTTATCTGTCTTGTTACACAAACGACTGACAGCTGTGCCAGATGTACAAGTTTTTGTTCAGGCTTTGGTTAGAATCAAGCCTGTTTACAGACCCATGACTCCTCCTTGGAGTCTAAATTTAGTTCTTTCAGTTCTTCAAGGGGTTCCGTTTCAACCTTTACATCCCATAGATATTAAGTTACTATCTTGGAAAGTTCTGTTTTTGGTTGCTATTTCTTCTGCTAGAAGAGTTTCTGAATTATCTGCTTTGCAGTGTAATCCACCCTATCTGGTTTTCCATTCAGATAAGGTTGTTTTGCGTACTAAGCCTGGTTTTCTTCCAAAAGTTGTTTCCAACAAGAATATTAACCAGGAGATAGTTGTTCCTTCTCTGTGTCCGAATCCAGTTTCAAAGAAGGAACGTTTATTACACAATTTAGATGTTGTTCGTGCTTTAAAGTTCTATTTGAAAGCAACAAAAGATTTTAGACAAACCTCATCTTTGTTTGTCGTTTACTCTGGTAAGAGGAGAGGTCAAAAAGCTACTGCTACCTCTCTCTCTTTCTGGCTGAAAAGCATTATCCAATTGGCTTATGAGACTGCCGGACGGCAGCCTCCTGACCGAATCACAGCTCATTCTACTAGGGCTGTGGCTTCCACATGGGCCTACAAGAACGAGGCTTCTGTTGATTAGATATGTAAGGCAGCGACTTGGTCTTCTCTGCACACTTTTGCCAAATTCTACAAATTTGATACTTATGCTTCTTCGGAGGCTATTTTTGGGAGAAAGGTTTTGCAAGCCGTGGTGCCTTCCATTTTGGTAACCTGATTTGCTCCCTCCCTTCATCCGTGTCCTAAAGCTTTGGTATTGGTTCCCACAAGTAATGGATGACGCCGTGGACCGGACACACCCGCCCTGGTTTTCTAATCAGGTTGAAAAAAATTTCTTTATACACTACAGTCACCACGGCACCCTATAGTTTCTCCTTTTTCTTCTAACCGTCGGTCGAATGACTGGGGGGCGGAGTCAGAGGGGGAGCTATATGGACAGCTCTTACTGTGTGCTCTCCTTGCCTTTCCCAGTAGAGGAGGAGAATATCCCACAAGTAATGGATGACGCCGTGGACCGGACACACCGTTGGAGAAAGTAATTTATCAGGTAAGCATAAATTCTGTTTTTTCCTATACCTAAAAGGCTTATAGAAATTATTAGCAAGGAGTGGGATAGACCCGGTGTGCCCTTTTCCCCACCTCCCTATATTTAGAAAAATGTTTCCAATAGACGCCACTACACGGGACTTATGGCAGACGGTCCCTAAGGTGGAGGGAGCAGTTTCTACTTTAGCAATGCGTACCACTATCCCGTTTGAGGACAGTTGTGCTTTTTCAGATCCAATGGATAAAAAATTGGAGGGTTACCTTAAGAAAATGTTTATTCAACAAGGTTTTATTTTACAGCCCCTTGCATGCATTGCGCCTGTCACTGCTGCGGCGGCATTCTGGTTTGAGGCCCTGGAAGAGGCCATCCAGACAGCTCCATTGAATGATATTATTGACAAGCTTAGAACGCTTAAGCTAGCTAACTCATTTGTTTCTGATGCCATTGTTCATTTGACTAAACTAACGGCTAAGAATTCCGGATTCGCCATCCAGGCGCGTAGGGCGCTATGGCTTAAATCCTGGTCAGCTGACGTGACTTCAAAGTCTAAATTACTCAACATTCCTTTCAAGGGGCAGACCTTATTCGGGCCTGGCTTGAAGGAAATTATTTTTTGACATTACTGGAGGCAAGGGTCATACCCTTCCTCAGGACAGGGCCAAATCAAAGGCCAAACAGTCTAATTTTTGTGCCTTTCGAAATTTCAAGGCAGGAGCAGCATCAACTTCCTCCGCTTCAAAACAAGAGGGATCTGTTGCTCATTCCAGACAGGCCTGGAAACCTAACCAGTCCTGGAACAAGGGCAAGCAGGCCAGAAAGCCTGCTGCTGCCCCCAAGACAGCATGAAGGAACGGCCCCCTATCCGGAAACAGATCTAGTGGGGGGCAGACTTTCTCTCTTCGCCCAGGCGTGGGCAAGAGATGTTCAGGATCCCTGGGCGTTGGAGATCTCAGGGATATCTTCTGGACTTCAAAGCTTCTCCTCCACAAGGGAGATTTCATCTTTCAAGGTTATCAGCAAACCAGATAAAGAAAGAGGCATTCCTAAGCTGTGTGCAAGACCTCCTAGTAATGGGAGTGATCCATCCAGTTCCGCGGACGGAACAAGGACAGGGATTTTATTCAAATCTGTTTGTGGTTCCCAAGAAAGAGGGAACCTTCAGACCAATCTTGGATCTAAAGATCTTAAACAAATTCCTCAGAGTTCCATCATTCAAAATGGAAACTATTCGGACCATCCTACCCATGATCCAAGTGGGTCAGTACATGACCACAGTGGACTTAAAGGATGCCTACCTTCACATACCGATTCACAAAGATCATCATCGGTTCCTAAGGTTTGCCTTTCTAGACAGGCATTACCAATTTGTAGCTCTTCCCTTCGGGTTGGCCACTACCCCGAGAATTTTTACAAAGGTTCTGGGCTCACTTCTGGCGGTCCTAAGACCGCGAGGCATAGCGGTGGCTCCGTATCTAGACGACATCCTGATACAGGCGTCAAGCTTTCAAATTGCCAAGTCTCATACAGAGATATTTCTGGCATTTCTGAGGTTGCATGGGTGGAAAGTGAACGTGGAAAAGAGTTCTCTATCACCACTCACAAGAATCTCCTTCCTAGGGACTCTTATAGATTCTGTAGAGATGAAAATTTACCTGACGGAGTCCAGGTTATCAAAACTTCTAAATGCTTGCCGTGTCCTTCATTCCATTCCACGCCAGTCAGTGGCTCAGTGCATGGAAGTAATCGGCTTAATGGTAGCGGCAATGGACATAGTGCCATTTGCGCGCCTGCATCTCAGACTGCTGCAATTATGCATGCTAAGTCAGTGGAATGGGGATTACTCAGATTTGTCCCCTCTACTAAATCTGGATCAAGAGACCAGAGATTCTCTTCTCTGGTGGCTTTCTCGGGTCCATCTGTCCCGCAGGCCAGATTGGACGATTGTAACAACAGATGCCAGCCTTCAAGGTTGGGGCGCAGTCTGGAACTCCCTGAAGGCTCAGGAATCGTGGACTCAGGAGGAGAAACTCCTCCCAATAAATATTCTGGAGTTAAGAGCAATATTCAATGCTCTTCTAGCTTGGCCTCAGTTAGCAACACTGAGGTTCATCAGATTTCAGTCGGACAACATCACAACTGTGGCTTACATCAACCATCAAGGGGGAACCAGGAGTTCCCTAGCGATGTTAGAAGTCTCAAAGATAATTCGCTGGACAGAGTCTCACTCTTGCCACCTGTCAGCGATCCACATCCCAGGCGTAGAGAACTGGGAGGCGGATTTTCTAAGTCATCAGACTTTTCATCTGGGGGAGTGGGAACTCCATCCGGAGGTGTTTGCTCAACTGGTCCATCGTTGGGGCAAACCAGAACTGGATCTCATAGCGTCTCGCCAGAACGCCAAGCTTCCTTGTTACGGATCCAGGTCCAGGGACCCGGGAGCAACGCTGATAGATGCTCTAGCAGCTCCTTGGTTCTTCAACCTGGCCTATGTGTTTCCACCGTTTCCTCTGCTCCCTCGACTGATTGCCAAAATCAAACGGGAGAGAGCATCTGTGATTCTGATAGCGCCTGCGTGGCCACGCAGGACCTGGTATGCAGACCTAGTGGACATGTCATCTCTTCCACCATGGACTCTGCCTCTGAGGCAGGACCTTCTAATACAAGGTCCTTTCAATCATCCAAATCTAATTTATCTGAGACTGACTGCATGGAGATTGAACGCTTGATTCTATCAAGGCGTGGCTTCTCCGAGTCAGTCATTGATACCTTAATACAGGCTCGGAAGCCTGTCACCAGGAAAATCTACCATAAGATATGGCGTAAATATCTTTATTGGTGTGAGTCCAAGAGTTACTCATGGAGTAAGGTTAGGATTCCTAGGATATTGTCCTTTCTCCAAGAGGGTTTGGACAAAGGCTTATCAGCTAGTTCTTTAAAAGGACAGATCTCTGCTCTGTCTATTCTTTTGCACAAGCGTCTGGCAGACGTTCCAGACGTCCAGGCATTTTGTCAGGCTTTGGTTAGGATTAAGCCAACTTGGTTCTTAAAGTTCTTCAGGGAGTTCCGTTTGAACCCCTTCATTCCATTGATATTAAACTTTTATCTTGGAAAGTTCTGTTTTTGATGGCTATTTCCTCGGCTCGAAGAGTCTCTGAGTTATCTGCCTTACATTGTGATTCTCCTTATCTGATTTTTCATTCAGACAAGGTAGTTCTGCGTACCAAACCTGGGTTTTTACCTAAGGTGGTTTCTAACAGGAATATCAATCAAGAGATTGTTGTTCCATCATTGTGTCCTAATCCTTCTTCAAAGAAGGAACGTCTTTTGCATAATCTGGACGTAGTCCGTGCCTTGAAGTTTTACTTACAGGCTACTAAAGATTTTCGTCAAACATCTGCCCTGTTTGTCGTTTACTCTGGACAGAGGAGAGGTCAAAAAGCTTCGGCAACCTCTCTCTCCTTTTGGCTTCGGAGCATAATATGCTTAGCCTATGAGACTGCTGGACAGCAGCCCCCTGAAAGGATTACAGCTCATTCTACTAGAGCTGTGGCTTCCACCTGGGCCTTTAAAAATGAGGCCTCTGTTGAACAGATTTGCAAGGCTGCGACTTGGTCTTCGCTTCACACCTTTTCAAAATTTTACAAATTTGACACTTTTGCTTCTTCGGAGGCTGTCTTTGGGAGAAAGGTTCTACAGGCAGTGGTTCCTTCCGTTTAAGTTCCTGCCTTGTCCCTCCCATCATCCGTGTACTTTAGCTTTGGTATTGGTATCCCACAAGTAATGGATGATCCGTGGACTGGATACACTTAACAAGAGAAAACATAATTTATGCTTACCTGATAAATTTATTTCTCTTGTAGTGTATCCAGTCCACGGCTCGCCCTGTCCTTTTAAGGCAGGTCTAAATTTTAATTAAACTACAGTCACCACTGCACCCTATGGTTTCTCCTTTCTCGGTCGAATGACTGGATATGGCAGTGAGGGGAGGAGCTATATAGCAGCTCTGCTGTAGGTGATCCTCTTGCAACTTCCTGTTGGGAAGGAGAATATCCCACAAGTAATGGATGATCCGTGGACTGGATACACTACAAGAGAAATAAATTTATCAGGTAAGCATAAATTATGTTTTTTGGATATTATATATCCATGAAATTGCATGGATATTGTTTACATATAGTTCCTTTACATTTATTTTGTAATTTGAAATGGCTGTTTTTCCTTTTATTCCCATACTGAAAATTTAAATACTTAAAGGGACAGTTTACTCCCGAATTTTTATTGTTTGAAAAGATAGATAATCCCTTTTTATTACCCATTCACCAGTTTTCAACAGCCAACACAGTTACCTTTTGATTACCTGGTATCTAAGCCTCTGCAGACTACTTCCTTGTTTCATTTCTTTTGACAGACTTGCATTTTATCCAATGAGTGCTGAGTCATAAATAACTACACGGGAGTGAGCATAGTGTTGTTAATATGGAACACATGAACTAGAGCTTTCTGGCTGTGAAAAACTATCACAATTCACTGAGATAAGAGGCGGCCTTAAGGTGCTTAGAAATAAGCATATGAGCCTACATAGGTCAATAAAGAATACCAAAAGCGAACAAAGTAAAGTAAATTTGATGATAAAACTAAATTGCATGCCGTATCTGAATCATAAAAGTTTTTAATTTTGATTAGACTGTCCCTTTTTATTTAAAAAAAAAAAGTAATGTAAAGAAGAAGATTTAGAGAAAACAAAATCATGCTCCCTGTGTATGTGGAGCGCCCCCCTCTCTTGACAAAGTGGTACTAAAATTATAATTTTTCCATTGTTCTCCCGAAGGGCCTGGATGATCTAAAACTCTCCTTCTGCTAGGTCATTTATAAGAATTTTAGAAAGACTGTTTTCAAGCTAAAATTTGCCTATCTAGTTATGCAGAGTTCTGGTTGTGATGGAGAGACACACAGGTTGCTAAATAGTGATCAATCAAAGCAGGCTAGTTTCAGATCATTAGGCCCTAAGTATTGGTCCTCTTGTGTATAGAGAGGTAAAATAAGGAGGATGTTGTGTAAATATAGAGAGATGCTAGTGAGATCTGTTCTCCCTGCAAGGTCAGCCCATTTCATTGGGTTGTGGTTTCAGTTAACAAACAACTATTTTTATATGCAAACAAACCTAAAGGAACAATTTTTGTGTACAGCTGGTATAACAAGTCACTTGAAAAACATCAATGGGAAACCAGTTTAACAGTGCAATGTACCTTCTGGTATATCTTTATAAAGTCTGAAATCAAACCTCAAAAACATGACGAAATCTAGTAGTATAGTAGACGTCTTAAATTCTGTGATGCCCCCAAAAATGTTAGTGATTTTGTTGTTAAAGCAGCTGTGTTAGGAGGCAATTAGTTACATTTGTATACAATGTCTTGAGAGTTTAAAGGGGTACTCCCCTTTAATGTGTCTACAATTTACCTTTTGGAGTGTATTTGTTTATAAACCGCTCCTTTATCTTTAACTTTATTCTGTCATTTGAAATAGCTGTTTTTGTGTGCTGAATCTGCCACCTATACTGAACATTTCAATACTACACTATTTGCTATAGAATAACTGTGTAAATAAACAGCAGCTGATATCACTTCTGGTGAAAATAACAATGGTCATATCTCTAGTTAGCTGCACGTTATCACTCTAGCACAGAGAGAAAAAAATTCTCAAAAAGACGCATGTTGCAAGAAATAAAAAGCTTCTAATGGAATTTTTGAAAAGCTCTGTTCATGCATCTATAGAAATCATCATTTTTTTCGTTTTGTGTCATTTTAAAATCCCTTATTTCAAATGTATTGCAGGTTTCTGAGAAATGGATGTTTTCTATAAAATAAACACGGTTTTTACACTTGTGAAGTATTTCAGTGAGTTTTTATATTGTGGTGCTGTTGTGCGCAAACATGTCGGTCCTGATTGTTTTGTGTAGCAATTTAAATAGCTTCAGCTTTAACCCTTGTCATGAGCAAAATAATTTTAACATGGTGTTCATGTGAGTAATAATAATCCTTAACTTTAAAAGGACATGAAACCTAGATTGTTTCTTTCATGATTGAGATAAAGAATACCATTTTAAATCATTTTCTTATTTACTTCTATTTTCAAATTTTGCTTAATTCTTTTGATATCCTTAGTTAAGGTAGCACAAATGCATTACTGGGTGGTAGCTGAACACATCTGGTAAGCCAATGACAAGAGGCATCTATGTGCAGTTACCAATCAGAAGCTATCTCCCAGCAGTGCATTACAGCTTCTGAGCCTATCTAGGTTTGCTTTTCAACAAAGAAAATGAAGCAAACTTAATAATAGAAGTAAATTGGAAAGTTGTTTACAATTGTGTGTTCTATCTGAATCATAAAAGAATAATTTTGAGTTTCATCTCCCTTTAGGTGTTTAAATAGTATGTGATCTAGTCTGTAGACCAGGGCTCGACAAACCCATCAGCCAGGGAGCCACTGGCTCCTAGAATTTTACCCCTGGTCCTAACTTTTTGGGTTATTCTCAACATAAAAATACCACTGTCTGGCTCCTAAAAGTTTGTCTGGCTCCTAAATATTCCCACTGGCTCCTAAATTTTAAACAGATTCGTCGAACCCTGCTGTAGACTATATGACAATTACCTATAAATTAAAGGAACATTATGTTGTAAAATGTTTGCAAAGGGCAATTTTTTTTAAAGATGTTTAATAATGTATGTAGTTTATACATATACAGTATACCATTGTAGAAAAAAAATGTGGCTGTGTATTTTGTTAAAAATATAGTATAAAGTTTAAATGAGTAATGTTTTGTTTTCATTTGCTTTTAATATTCAAGCCATAAGTTAAAAAAATGTTTATGCAATTATTGTGACTGTATATTTTTTTTAATTTTTTTTTTAGATTGTTTAAAGAAGATGGTAGATCGTTTGGCAAATAGTGAAGCAAATGCAAGGCGTATAAATCTAGTGGAAAACTGTTTTGGTGCTGCTGGTCAACCTTTGGCTATTCCTGGCCGAGTCCTTATCGGAGAGGGTGTGTTAACAAAACTTTGCAGGAAGAAACCTAAAGCAAGGCAGTTTTTCCTGTTCAACGACATTCTTGTGTATGGTAATATTGTTTTACAGAAGAAGAAATATAATAAACAACACATTATTCCTCTAGAAAATGTCACAATTGACACACTGCCCGACGAGGGAGACCTACGAAATGGGTGGCTTATCAAGACTCCCACAAAATCGTTTGCCGTTTATGCTGCCACTGCAACGGAAAAATCTGAATGGATGAATCACATAAATAAATGTGTGTATGATTTAATATCAAAAAGTGGAAAGACTCCTAATAGTGAACATGCTGCTGTCTGGATCCCGGATTCTGAGGCCTCAATTTGTATGCGCTGTCAGAAGGTTAAGTTTACCCCAGTTAACCGCCGCCATCATTGTCGGAAATGTGGTTTTGTTATCTGCGGGCCCTGTTCTGAAAAAAAGTTTCTTCTGCCAAGCCAGTCTTCGAAGCCTGTGCGAGTTTGTGATTTCTGCTATGATCTTCTAACCACCGGGGAATTGACTTTAGGCCAAGCCAGCAGATCAGACTTATTTTGCCAATCTCCCAAAACCTCAAACGATTTGTCCGACGACGATGAGGATGATGAAGATAGCAGTGACTAAGCTAATGCAGCACACATTTTTGGAACATTTTAATAAATATTGAGCTGCTTCTACATGGGGTTCTTAAAAGCTTCAGCAACTGTGTAAACCCCAATTAATAGTCTGGTTTTGCCTGAGAATATTTAATTTGATGTGCCTCAATATAAAAATACTTCCGTTCCTTCAGGGATAAACTTTATAGATTCTATAATTATTATTTTATTTTTTTTTTGGGGGGGGGGAGTTCAGTTGCTTCTTTTTCTCTTCACAGTATGTTTTGATTTTGAAAATCTGCAAAATATCTACTTTTTCTGAGATATAATTATTTAAGAAAATTAGGGGTAGGTACATAAGAATCTAAATGGAAACCTTTTTTATGACTTCAATACTATTTTCTAAATGAATGAGAAATTCTGTTTCTACACACACATGCAATAAGCATAAAACTATTCTGTGCCTTATCTCCTAAATTTAGAAATACTATTACTTAGTTGTACTAATTCTATGCATGGTGCTTGGTCAAACACTAGGAATAAAAGCAGTGTACTTCATAAAGCTAAAACAAATGGTTAGCTTTCCAGAGTATTTTTATTCCTATGTACACAATCGTTTTATACAAATGTCCATTTGTATTTTACTTAAAGCTACAATCAATGTTTTATATTTCTGTCTTCCCTTTGTCTCTTATGGGAAAAATTCTAATAATACAAGCGTTCATTTGTAACATGATTTTATTACTTATCAAATAAGCAATTTTTATAGAGCTCGTGTATCCATAGCAACTGTCATTTTATACAGGCAGTTCTAAAAATAAATAAAAATCAATTTATTTAATAGTAAAGCATCAATAGAACATACAGTACATACACGATTGAATCGTTTTCAAACCAAAATGAGAATGAATGAGCCTGTAGTTTGTTTGGTAAGGAGCATCTGTCTCTTAAATGTTTCATCAAGAATTTTCTAACTTATTGCACTAAAACATTTTCACAAAATGTACACAAAGACTTGGATGGATTTTTTTTTTTAATACACTCAAGCATATTAAATGTTGAAGCCAGACTGAAATTTTGGGAGCCTCGAAGGAGTTGCTTACTTTAAAACGTTTAGTAGCACAATATATGACACTATAATAAGTTATATTAGTAAAAGGTCTATAAAAGTTAGAAACTGCAAAATCATCTGAAAAGAATTCCCTTGAATTTAATTAATAAAGGGTGGAGCATGCAAACTAAATGTATTAAGTTTTTGGCTTAGATAGCAACAACATTTTACAGAAGTACTGATGGTGATTATGGTTCTCCTAACAGAACTATGAACCTTAAAACTGAAAGTCTAAGACGTTCAAGGATACCAAATTCATAATTTGAACAAAAGATCAAGTGCAAACGGGGTGAAAAGCATTAGAGAATTATTTTTTACTTCTAATAAAATCACTGAAACTAAAATGATCCTGGAAGATTACAAAAGTATCAGCTCATCATAGAGAGGGTAAAATCCATGGATTTGAATGCTTTGTAATTTCAAGTTAAGAATAAGTAATAGCTCTTTCTCCAACATAGGTGTGTCCGGTCCACGGCGTCATCCTTACTTGTGGGATATTCTCTTCCCCAACAGGAAATGGCAAAGAGCCCAGCAAAGCTGGTCACATGATCCCTCCTAGGCTCCGCCTTCCCCAGTCATTCTCTTTGCCGTTGTACAGGCAACATCTCCACGGAGATGGCTTAGAGTTTTTTGGTGTTTAAATGTAGTTTTTATTCTTCAATCAAGAGTTTGTTATTTTAAAATAGTGCTGGTATGTACTATTTACTCTGAAACAGAAAAGAGATGAAGATTTCTGTTTGTAAGAGGAAAATGATTTTAGCAACCGTTACTAAAATCGATGGCTGTTTCCACACAGGACTGTTGAGAGGAATTAACTTCAGTTGGGGGAAACAGTGAGCAGACTTTTGCTGCTTGAGGTATGACACATTTCTAACAAGACTTGGTAATGCTGGAAGCTGTCATTTTCCCTATGGGATCCGGTAAGCCATTTTTATTAAATAAGAATAAAGGGCTTCACAAGGGCTTTAAAGACTGGTAGACATTTTTCTGGGCTAAAACGATTGATTTATAAGCATTTTTAATAGTTTATAGCTTTGAGGAGTTATTTTATTCTTGGGAATTATGTTGAATAACCGGCAGGCACTGTATTGGACACCTTTTTCTCTGGGGGCCTTCTCTAATCTTAGGCAGAGCCTCATTTTCGCGCCACTAATGCGCAGTTGTTTTTGGGAAGCAAGGCATGCAGATGCATGTGTGAGGAGCTCAGATACATAGAAAAAGCTTACTGAAGGCGTCATTTGGTATCGTATTCCCCTCTGGGCTTGGTTGGGTCTCAGCAAAGCAGATACCAGGGACTGTATAGGGGTTAAATATAAAAACGGCTCCGGTTCCGTTATTTTAAGAGTTAAAGCTTTCAAATTTGGTGTGCAATACTTTAAAGGCTTTAAGACACTGTGGTGAAATTTTGGTGAATTTTGAACAATTCCTTCATACTTTTTCACATATTCAGTAATAAAGTGTGTTCAGTTTAAAATTTAAAGTGACAGTAACGGTTTTATTTTTAAACGTTTTTTGTACTTTGTTATCAAGTTTATGCCTGTTTAACATGTCTGAACTATCAGATAGACTATGTTCTGTATGTGAGGAAGCCAAGGTTCCTTCTCATTTAAATAGATGTGATGTATGTGACAAAAAATTTAGAGAAAATGATGCCCAAGATGATTCCTCAAGTGAGGGGAGTAAGCATGGTACTGCATCATCCCCTCCTTTGTCTACGCCAGTCTTGCCCACACAGGAGGCCCCTAGTACATCTAGTGTGCCAATACTCCTTACTATGCAACAATTAACGGCTGTAATGGATAATTCTATCAAAAACATTTTAGCCAAAATGCCCACTTATCAGCGAAAGCGCGACTGCTCTGTTTTAGAAAATACTGAAGAGCATGAGGACGCTGACGATAATGGTTCTGACATGCCCCTACACCAGTCTGAGGGGGCCAGGGAGGTTTTGTCTGAGGGAGAAATTTCAGATTCAGGGAAAATTTCTCAACAAGCTGAACCTGATGTGATTACATTCAAATTTAAATTGGAACATCTCCGCGCTCTGCTTAAGGAGGTGTTGTCTACTCTGGATGATTGTGACAATTTGGTCATTCCAGAGAAATTATGTAAGATGGACAAGTTCCTAGAGGTCCCGGGGCCCCCCGAAGCTTTTCCTATACCCAAGCGGGTGGCGGACATTGTAAACAAAGAATGGGAAAGGCCCGGCATACCTTTTGTCCCTCCCCCTATATTTAAGAAATTGTTTCCTATGGTCGACCCCAGAAAGGACTTATGGCAGACAGTCCCCAAGGTCGAGGGGGCGGTTTCTACTCTAAACAAACGCACTACTATCCCTATAGAAGATAGTTGTGCTTTCAAAGATCCTATGGATAAAAAATTAGAGGGTTTGCTTAAAAAGATGTTTGTTCAGCAAGGTTACCTTCTACAACCAATTTCATGCATTGTTCCTGTCACTACAGCAGCGTGTTTCTGGTTCGATGAACTAGAAAAGTCGCTCAATAAAGATTCTTCTTATGAGGAGATTTTGGACAGAATTCATGCTCTTAAATTGGCTAACTCTTTTACTTTAGACGCCACTTTGCAATTGGCTAGATTAGCGGCGAAAAATTCGGGGTTTGCTATTGTGGCGCGCAGAGCGCTTTGGCTAAAATCTTGGTCAGCGGATGCGTCTTCCAAGAACAAATTGCTTAACATACCTTTCAAGGGGAAAACGCTGTTTGGCCCTGACTTGAAAGAGATTATTTCAGATATCACTGGGGGTAAGGGCCACGCCCTTCCTCAGGATAGGTCTTTTAAGGCTAAAAATAAACCAAATTTTCGTCCCTTTCGCAGAAACGGACCAGCTCCAAGTTCTACATCCTCCAAGCAAGAGGGTAATACTTCTCAAACCAAGCCAGCCTGGAGGCCAATGCAAGGCTGGAACAAAGGTAAGCAGGCCAAGAAACCTGCCACTGCTACCAAGACAGCATGAGATGTTGGCCCCCGATCCGGGACCGGATCTGGTGGGGGGCAGACTTTCTCTCTTCGCTCAGGCTTGGGCAAGAGATGTTCTGGATCCTTGGGCGCTAGAAATAGTCTCCCAAGGTTATCTTCTGGAATTCAAGGAGCTACCCCCAAGGGGGAGGTTCCACAGGTCTCAATTGTCTTCAGACCACATAAAAAGACAGGCATTCTTACATTGTGTAGAAGACCTGTTAAAAATGGGAGTGATTCATCCTGTTCCATTAGGAGAACAAGGGATGGGATTCTACTCCAATCTGTTCATAGTTCCCAAAAAAGAGGGAACATTCAGACCAATCTTAGATCTCAAGATCCTAAACAAATTTCTCAAGGTTCCATCGTTCAAAATGGAAACCATTCGGACAATTCTTCCTACCATCCAGGAAGGTCAATTCATGACCACGGTGGATTTAAAGGATGCGTATCTACATATTCCTATCCACAAGGAACATCATCGGTTCCTAAGGTTCGCCTTTCTGGACAAGCATTACCAGTTTGTGGCACTTCCATTCGGATTAGCCACTGCTCCAAGAATTTTCACAAAGGTACTAGGGTCCCTTCTAGCGGTGCTAAGACCAAGGGGCATTGCAGTAGTACCTTACTTGGACGACATACTGATTCAAGCGTCGTCCCTACCACAAGCAAAGGCTCATACGGACATTGTCCTGGCCTTTCTCAGATCTCACGGGTGGAAAGTGAACGTAGAAAAAAGTTCTCTATCTCCGTCAACAAGAGTTCCCTTCTTGGGAACAATAATAGACTCCTTAGAAATGAGGATTTTTCTGACAGAGGCCAGAAAATCAAAACTTCTAAGCTCTTGTCAAGTACTTCATTCTGTTCTTCTTCCTTCCATAGCGCAGTGCATGGAAGTAATAGGTTTGATGGTCGCGGCAATGGACATAGTTCCTTTTGCGCGAATTCATCTGAGACCATTACAACTGTGCATGCTCAGTAAGTGGAATGGGGATTATACAGACTTGTCTCCGACGATACAAGTAGATCAGAGGACCAGAGATTCACTCCGTTGGTGGCTGACCCTGGACAACCTGTCACAGGGGATGAGCTTCCGCAGACCAGAGTGGGTCATTCTCACGACCGACGCCAGTCTGGTGGGCTGGGGCGCGGTCTGGGAACCCCTGAAAGCTCAGGGTCTTTGGTCTCGGGAAGAATCTCTTCTCCCGATAAATATTCTGGAACTGAGAGCGATATTCAATGCTCTCAAGGCTTGGCCTCAGCTAGCAAAGGCCAAATTCATACGGTTTCAATCAGACAACATGACGACTGTTGCGTATATCAACCATCAGGGGGGAACAAGGAGTTCCCTGGCGATGGAAGAAGTGACCAAAATCATTCAATGGGCGGAGACTCACTCCTGCCACTTGTCTGCAATCCACATCCCAGGAGTGGAAAATTGGGAAGCGGATTTTCTGAGTCGTCAGACATTTCATCCGGGGGAGTGGGAACTCCATCCGGAAATCTTTGCCCAAATAACTCAATTGTGGGGCATTCCAGACATGGATCTGATGGCCTCTCGTCAGAACTTCAAGGTTCCTTGCTACGGGTCCAGATCCAGGGATCCCAAGGCGACTCTAGTAGATGCACTAGTAGCACCTTGGACCTTCAATCTAGCTTATGTATTCCCACCGTTTCCTCTCATCCCCAGGCTGGTAGCCAGGATCAATCAGGAGAGGGCATCGGTGATCTTGATAGCTCCTGCGTGGCCACGCAGGACTTGGTATGCAGACCTGGTGAATATGTCATCGGCTCCACCATGGAAGCTACCTTTGAGACAGGACCTTCTTGTTCAAGGTCCGTTCGAACATCCGAATCTGGCCTCACTCCAACTGACTGCTTGGAGATTGAACGCTTGATTTTATCAAAGCGAGGGTTCTCAGATTCTGTCATTGATACTCTTGTTCAGGCCAGAAAGCCTGTAACTAGAAAAATCTACCATAAAATATGGAAAAAATATATCTGTTGGTGTGAATCTAAAGGATTCCCATGGAACAAGATAAAAATTCCTAAGATTCTATCCTTTCTTCAAGAAGGTTTGGAGAAAGGATTATCTGCAAGTTCTTTGAAGGGACAGATTTCTGCCTTATCTGTTTTACTTCACAAAAAGCTGGCGGCTGTGCCAGATGTTCAAGCTTTTGTTCAGGCTCTGGTTAGAATCAAGCCTGTTTACAAACCTTTGACTCCTCCTTGGAGTCTTAATTTAGTTCTTTCAGTTCTTCAGGGGGTTCCGTTTGAACCCCTACATTCCGTTGATATCAAGTTATTATCTTGGAAAGTTTTGTTTTTGGTTGCAATTTCTTCTGCTAGAAGAGTTTCAGAGTTATCTGCTCTGCAGTGTTCTCCTCCTTATCTGGTGTTCCATGCAGATAAGGTGGTTTTGCGTACTAAACCTGGTTTTCTTCCGAAAGTTGTTTCTAACAAAAACATTAACCAGGAGATAGTCGTGCCTTCTTTGTGTCCGAATCCAGTTTCAAAGAAGGAACGTTTGTTGCACAATTTGGATGTAGTTCGTGCTCTAAAATTCTATTTAGATGCTACAAAGGATTTCAGACAAACATCTTCCTTGTTTGTTGTTTATTCTGGTAAAAGGAGAGGTCAAAAAGCAACTTCTACCTCTCTCTCTTTTTGGCTTAAAAGCATCATCAGATTGGCTTATGAGACTGACGGACGGCAGCCTCCTGAAAGAATCACAGCTCATTCCACTAGGGCCGTGGCTTCCACATGGGCCTTAAAGAACGAGGCTTCTGTTGATCAGATGTGTAAGGCAGCGACTTGGTCTTCACTGCACACTTTTACTAAATTTTACAAATTTGATACTTTTGCTTCTTCTGAGGCTATTTTTGGGAGAAAGGTTTTGCAAGCCGTGGTGCCTTCCATCTAGGTGACCTGATTTGCTCCCTCCCATCATCCGTGTCCTAAAGCTTTGGTATTGGTTCCCACAAGTAAGGATGACGCCGTGGACCGGACACACCTATGTTGGAGAAAACAGAATTTATGTTTACCTGATAAATTACTTTCTCCAACGGTGTGTCCGGTCCACGGCACGCCCTGGTTTTTTAATCAGGTCTGATGATTTATTTTCTTTAACTACAGTCACCACGGTATCATATGATTTCTCCTATGCAAATATTCCTCCTTTACGTCGGTCGAATGACTGGGGAAGGCGGAGCCTAGGAGGGATCATGTGACCAACTTTGCTGGGCTCTTTGCCATTTCCTGTTGGGGAAGAGAATATCCCACAAGTAAGGATGACGCCGTGGACCGGACACACCGTTGGTGAAAGTAATTTATCAGGTAAACATAAATTCTGTTTTTAGGGTATTACATATTTGGAAGTTGATATTTGAGCTTAAAGGGATACTAAACCCACATTTTTTTTATTTCATGATTTAGATAGAGCTTGCAATTTTAAGCAACTTTGTAAGTTTATTCCTATTAGCTATTTTTCTTCGTTCTCTTGCTATCTTTATTTGAAAAAGTAGTAATTTAAGCTTAGGAGCCAGCCCATTTTTGGTTCCGCACCCTGGATAGTGCTTCCTGATTGGTGGCTACATTAAGCCACTAATCAGCAAGGGTAACTGAGGTGCTGAACCAAAAATGGTCCGTTTCTTAAACTTAAATTCCTGCTTTTTAAATAAAGATAGCAAGAAAACGAAGACAAATTGACAATAGGAGTAAATTAGAAAGTTGCTTAAAATTGCTGTATTTGAATCATGAAAGGAAAAAAAAATTGGGTTTAGTGTCCCTTTAAGGAATTATTATTATGAGTATTTATGACTCCTTAAAATTCATAAGTGTAATGTTTCTATTTATAGACCCCTCCGTTGACTCCACATAATTTAGACTGCTCCTATTATTTGTGTGAGGGGGGGGGGAGTGCCAGCCTCCCTGATAAAATCATTTTGTGTTGTGTAATTACTTTGTGCGTATATGCATAATATTTTGCTATCCATGAAAAAGTCAAGTGTACAAGTGAAATGCTAGTTATATAATATCTAGTGCTTCTCTGTGACTATTTTTTTTTTTTTTTTTTTTTTGTAATGCAAACACGGACATCCTTGCTGTTAAAATTTAATTAGATATACTGCTATTTTACAGTACATATACTCTGTCAATGGGGTCAATTTATTAATGTGCAAGCGGACATGATACAATGTAGCGTATCGTGTCCGCTGCATAGCAGGCGGACAGGTTATGGAGCAGCGTACGGAGCTTGATAAATTGACCCCAATGTGTGTATGAAAGCCGTAGAGCATATTACTGTGTATATGAGGGGGAAAAAAGGAACAATCGCATCGTTTTTATTTTCCGTTAAAGCAAGTTATAGTAATTATCATAAGAAGAAACAATCAAGGGTTATATTGCAATAATTTACACGAGCAAGTGATTTTTTTTTTATATATATATATATATATATATATAAAAAATTTTTAAACCAATGTGGCTAGTGATTAAAATTTATTTAATTACTGTTTGTTGGGAAATAGGTGAGGTTTGAGTTTATGGTGAGGTCTACATAAGATTGCCCTCTTAAATAATGAAACCTCTTTCCTGCAACTTCTTGTCATGAATCAGTAATGCATTATAGAAAATGTTCAGTTTTTTTGCTATTCTAGATAGTCACTATATTAAATATAGTGCCAAGTATGTCCAGACTTGGCAATCTGTTATCAGATGTATTAAAACTGTACTGTATGTATCTTGCAAACTCTATCCCTGTGCTTATTAGATGAGAGGAAATCAGAGAAAGCATCAAACCTTATATTTCACCTCCCTCTCTAGCCTTAGTGACTATGAGGCCTGAAAAGGTTCCTAGTTAGAGGGACACAAGTCCCTAGAGCAGCAGTTAAATATTACAAATCAGAAACAGAGTTTGTCATGATAGATAATCTAACATTCCCCTTCTGGAAAACAGCAAAAGAACTTCAGCCCCCTGTGGTATGTAGCGGAGCTTAGTGTTTTCCACAAGAGGAATCCCAGACTTTTTATAAAGGTAAGTAGTATACTGTCTTTAGTGCTTCCAATGTCTAATATTTACCACCTGCTTAGGGTCTGTCCCTTTAGACTCGCTTATTTGATACTAGAAAAACATTTTTGTATTTACAGGACTGTTATCTGCTTTCAGTTTTTAAAATATTCTGCTTTTTGCAGTGTTGAAATAAAAATAGGCTTTTGAACTGTGTCTGGTGTCATCGTGTTGAGCTTCCATTTTTAAAGGGACAGGAAACACCCAAATTTCAGTTCATGATTTGAATAGAGCATACATACATACACCTTTCCAATCTACTTCTATTAAACTTGCTTCATTCTTTTCTTATCCTTTGCTGAAGGAACAACATTGCACTACTGGCAGCTAGATGAACCCATCTAGTTAGCCAATCACAAAAGCCAAATGTGTACAGACACCAATCAGCAGCTAGCTCCCACTAGTGTATAATATGCGCGTATTCTTTTTCAAGAAGGGATACCAAGAGAAAGAAGCACATTTGAAAATAGAAGTGAATTTAAAAGTGTCAAATGATGACCTGCTCTATCTGAATCATGCAAGTTTGTTTTACTTTCCTATCCTTTAAAAGCACAGCAAGGAAAAAAGTAATAGCCATACTAAAATGCAGTGGTTAAATTGTGCTTTATTTAAATGTTTGGTAAAAAAATAAATATGGGAATTGATTTACTTTCTAACATTACATTTGATCTTGATTAGTTCAGTTCATTTTCAGTTTTGCTGGACACCGGAAAAATCACATATGGGCTTGCAAAATGGCAATCTGATTTATTTTCTCTACAAATGCTGGGTGCTATAGCGCTGGTGCTGAGATTTGAGTCCTTCTGTGCCTGGCATCCTACACTGCACATTATAGGGCGCTTTCTTCCCCTGCAGCTGCTGGTATCACACTTTGAATTGCACTTTAATTCCCATCATGCTACACACAATTCAAAGCAGCAATAACAGTGACTGCAGGGGCCAGATTAGTACTCTGAGGCCACTGTGTTGCATCAGGGGGTAAATCACTGCTTAATATGTGTTTGGGGCAATCCAAGGTGTTAGAAAACAATTGGCGCTTCCCTTAATTTGCTTTTTTGAGCTTCCATCAAGTATTGATATCTTTACATATGACTCAGCTCAGCTTTTCATTTTCAAATTCTTTATTTTGACATAGTCCAACGTTTCAGCCTCCAAACTGTACACATTTTTTTTTCTCCTAAGAATATCTTGTGCAACAAATTGTAAGCCATTCTGGTGTTTGCTACCACTTCCTTTGTCTGTGCAATGATTGCCCTATGTATTTCTTGTAACAAAGTTTTACATAGGCTTGCTTACAAGTGCCCATCTCTGCTATTATTTTTATTAATTCACTGTTTGAGTAATAACATGGATCCCTTACGGTTATCTTTGTACACAGTATTAATATGGATTATCTGTTCACTCTAGAATTATAGAGAATCCTGTATTTTGTTTGTTCCCTTTTATATAGCATCTTAATATGAAAAAAAAATGTGTTCTGAGGACCCACTAGCAGCCAAGATTTTGGGGTTATTTTTTTAATTAAAACACAAGTGAAATAATGACGAGTGACTGATTAACCCACCTACTATTTAATAAATAGCCTGAAACACATGTTCTTAATTTTATTAGCGCTTTTGAAAGGCACTGACAGGCTTAGAAAACTACATCACCAAAAAAGAGATGTTACATGATTATATACAACCAGTGTTCTTTTTAATGTATGTTTTAAAAACTCATCACATTTAAGCTACTGTATTTTTAAAAAAATATTAAATGGTTCTAAAATGCTTTCAATTTTATTTACCCTAGAAAAATCCAATGACTCCTAGAAAAATACTTTCACAAATAACTAAATATGCTGTGTTCTTCCTATGAAATCTCTAAGGTATGGGATGTCCTACTGCTAAAACTAACCCCTTGGCTTTGTTATATTCCCTGGTATTTCTTCTCTAGATAAAATTATTACAATCTATACCTTAGCCATTCAGTCTGGGCATGT
Organism: Bombina bombina; assembly: GCF_027579735.1. Taxonomy (NCBI): domain Eukaryota; kingdom Metazoa; phylum Chordata; class Amphibia; order Anura; family Bombinatoridae; genus Bombina; species Bombina bombina. The sequence continues at coordinate 992,062,043 of NC_069503.1, forward strand.
GTGTTTTCGTTATCAAACAAATGCCGAATACGGCCGCCACCAGCACCATTTGACTCTTTTTGGAGCCACATTTCTTCTTGTGTGCACATCCAGATCTTTGTGTGTAGCACTTACACAAGAATAAATCTGGCTCCGAAAAGAACTGAATGCTTCTAGGGGTGGCCGTATTCGGCATTTGTTTGATAACGAAACACCCAAATGCACATCCCATTTGTCCTATTATGACCTGGCATTTGTTGGCACTTCCTTTGGAAAACCTTAAATGTTTTCTTATAATGTGTGTAGAGAATTATTAATTGGGGACATATATATCTCCTTTTGCTAATAGTTTTTTTATTTTATTTATTAAAGTAGGTCTGGGGGGGAAAATCTGATTCTATTTGGATAAGGTGCTTTGAAGTTGTACTGTAAGCCAGTTTATATGTTCTGAATATATATATTTGCACATGCAATCTTGGATTTATGAACAATCTCTATACTTTCTGCATATACATATTGACATATAATCTTGGATCTATGAACGATCTCTTCTAACATGATGTGAATTATCCAAAAATCCTTAAAACTTAATGTTTTCAAAAATGACAAGGGTGTTAAAGACCAGCTAAAATTTTCAACATGGTTTTTTGTGAATTTGTTACAATGAGTAGCACAGTAATCTAATAATACAAATCAAAGGGACTTTATTGGCAATTTACATTTAGCAAACATTTTCTGTAATTTATTTTTCGGTTGGTATGATGTTTTCTATGAAAATATTTGCTCTTGTTAAATAATGCATGTCGTGTTGAGTACAAATCAACTCTTGTTATTTTGTGGGTAATTTTCCTTTTTTCTTTTCAATTGTGTTGCAGTATATATATATATATATATATATATATATATATATATATATATATATATATATATATATATATATATATATATGCTAAACTTAGCACTTTGATTATCCAGTATTTTTTGGCTGTTTTTGTTTTTTCAAACTGTTAAATAAAATATTACATTTAACACTTTTGTTTTTATATTTATTATTATAACATATTGTTCCTTTTATGTGGACTATAATTCACTTTTCTTTCATTTAATCTGACATATTAAAGGGACACTCAGGTCGAAATTAAACTTTCATGATTCAGATAGAGCATACAATTTCAAACTTTCCAATTTACTTCCATTAACAAAATGTGCCGTCTTTTTATATTTATACTTTTTGAATCACCAGCTCCTACTGAGCATGTGTAAGAATTCACAGAATATACATATTTACATTTGTGATTGGCTGATGACTGTCGCACAATGCAGTGGAAGTGGAAATAGGCATAACTGAACATTTTCAGAAAGAAAATCTCATTTCAAGTTCAGACTAAGGGGCATATTTATGATTGTGTGAGCAGACATGATCTGATATAGCGGATCATGTCCGCTGCACATCGATAAATGCCGACAGCATAAGCTCTCGGCATTTATCATTGCTCTTGTGAACTGCTGGTGCAATACCGCCCCCTGCAGATCTTTAGACCGCTGCTTCATAACTTCTTTTTACGGCGAGCCTGAAACACGGGGCATCAAGCTCCATACGGATGCTATTGCATTGTCTTGTTATCATGCATGTGTTAATTATGCAAATCTACTGTAAGATTTGTCATGTAGCCCTCCTGGGTATTGTTTGAAAACCCATAAAACTTTTGTTGATATACACTTTGCTGCTTTTTCTTTCTCTCTTTTCCATCTTAATGGGGGGAGAGTCCGCTGCTTTATTCCTCACTTGTGGGAAATAAGGACCTGGCCACCAGGAGGAGGAAAAGACACCCCAGCCAAAGGCTTAAATTCCTCCCCCACTCCCCTCATCCCCCAGTCATTCTTTGCCTTTCATCACAGGAGGTTGGCAGAGAAGTGTCGGAAGATTCAGAGTAGTCTTTTATGCAGGGTAGTACTCTTCAAAATGGAACTGGAGTTTTAAGTAGTCCTGTTAGCCTCTCAGTGAGAGCATGGGTGAAAGTTAGAGTCCGGAGATGCAGGGAGAGTCTTTCTGCGAACCCATCCGGACTCGGTTAAACAGCTCAATTAGCAATCATCGTTGACGAGTTTCGCTGCCTGCTTTCTCTTTTAAGGTGTATCCAGTCCACGGATCATCCATTACTTGTGGGATATTCTCCTTCCCAACAGGAAGTTGCAAGAGTACACCCACAGCAGAGCTGCTATATAGCTCCTCCCCTAACTGCCATATCCAGTCATTCTCTTGCAACTCTCAACACGTATGGAGGTAGTAAGAGAGAGTGGTGTAATATAGTTAGTTTTTTATCTTCAATCAAAAGTTTGTTGTTTTTAAATGGTACCGGAGTTGTACTATTTTCTCTCAGGCAGTATTTAGAAGAAGAATCTGCCTGCGTTTTTCTATGATCTTAGCAGCTTGTAACTAAGATCCACTGCTGTTCTCACATATGTCTGAGGAGTGAGGTAACTTCAGAGGGAGAATGGCGTGCAGGTTATCCTGCTATAAGGTATCTGCAGTTATAAGTTTTTCTAGGGATGGAATTGCTAGAAAATGCTGCTCATACCGGATTAATGTAAGTTAAGCCTAAATACAGTGATTTAATAGCGACTAGTATCAGGCTTACTATCAGAGATATATACTCTTTTAAATTTGCCATATTAAACGTTTGCTGGCATGTTTAATCGTTTTTATATATGCTTTGATGATAAAACTTTATTGGGGCCTAGTTTTTTTCCACATGGCTGGCTTAAATGTTGCCTAGAAACAGTTTCCTGAGGCTTTCCACTGTTGTAATATGAGTGGGAGGGGTCTATTTTAGCGCTTTTTTTGCGCAGTTAAAATTACAAAATGAGACATCCAGCTTCCCTCAGCAGTCCCATGAATACTATAGGACATCTCTAAAGGGCTAAAAAGGCTTCCAACATCGTTTATGGGGAAGGTAAGGCCACAGCATAGCTGTGGCAGTTTGTTGTGATTGTTAAAAAAGTCTCGTTTTTTTGATGCGTTTTTTGCATTAAGGGGTTAATCATCCATTCGCAAGTGGGTGCAATGCTCTGTTAACTTATTACATATACTGTAAAAATTTTGTTTGATTCACTGCCTTTTTTCACTGTTTTTCAAATTTTGACAATTTGTTTTTCTTAAAGGCACAGTAACTTTTTTTATATTTGCTTGTTAACTTGATTTAAAGTGTTTTCCAAGCTTGCTAGTCTCATTGCTAGTCTGTATAAACATGTCTGACATAGAGGAAACTCCTTGCTCATTATGTTTAAAAGCCATGGTGGAACCCCATCTTAGAATGTGTACCAAATGTACTGATTTCACTTTAAGCAATAAAGATCATTTCTCCAACATAGGTGTGTCCGGTCCACGGCGTCATCCTTACTTGTGGGATATTCTCTTCCCCAACAGGAAATGGCAAAGAGCCCAGCAAAGCTGGTCACATGATCCCTCCTAGGCTCCGCCTACCCCAGTCATTCTCTTTGCCGTTGTACAGGCAACATCTCCACGGAGATGGCTTAGAGTTTTTTAGTGTTTAACTGTAGTTTTTATTATTCAATCAAGAGTTTGTTATTTTGAAATAGTGCTGGTATGTACTATTTACTCAGAAACAGAAAAGAGATGAAGATTTCTGTTTGTATGAGGAAAATGATTTTAGCAACCGTCACTAAAATCCATGGCTGTTCCACACAGGACTGTTGAGAGCAATTAACTTCAGTTGGGGGAACAGTGTGCAGTCTCTTGCTGCTTGAGGTATGACACATTCTAACAAGACGATGTAATGCTGGAAGCTGTCATTTTCCCTATGGGATCCGGTAAGCCATGTTTATTACGATCGTAAATAAGGGCTTCACAAGGGCTTATTAAAACTGTAGACTTTTTCTGGGCTAAATCGATTCATTATCAACACATATTTAGCCTTGAGGAATCATTTTATCTGGGTATTTTGATATAATACTATCGGCAGGCACTGTTTTAGACATAAGCAGAGCCTCATTTTCGCGCCGGTGTGGCGCACTTGTTTTTGAGAGGCATGACATGCAGTCGCATGTGAGAGGAGCTCTGATACTTAGAAAAGACTTTCTGAAGGCGTCATTTGGTATCGTATTCCCCTTTGGGCTTGGTTGGGTCTCAGCAAAGCAGATACCAGGGACTGTAAAGGGGTTAAAGTTCAAAACGGCTCCGGTTCCGTTATTTTAAGGGTTAAAGCTTCCAAATTTGGTGTGCAATACTTTTAAGGCTTTAAGACACTGTGGTGAAAATTTGGTGAATTTTGAACAATTCCTTCATGTTTTTTCGCAATTGCAGTATTAAAGTGTGTTCAGTTTAAAATTTAAAGTGACAGTAACGGTTTTATTTTAAAACGTTTTTTGTACTTTGTTATCAAGTTTATGCCTGCTTTAACATGTCTGAACTACCAGATAGACTGTGTTCTGAATGTGGGGAAGCCAGAATTCCTATTCATTTAAATAAATGTGATTTATGTGATAATGATAATGATGCCCAAGATGATTCCTCAAGTGAGGGGAGTAAGCATGGTACTGCATCATTCCCTCCTTCGTCTACACGAGTCTTGCCCACTCAGGAGGCCCCTAGTACATCTAGCGCGCCAATACTCCTTACTATGCAACAATTAACGGCTGTAATGGATAATTCTGTCAAAAACATTTTAGCCAAAATGAACACTTATCAGCGTAAGCGCGGCTGCTCTGTTTTAGATACTGAAGAGCATGACGACGCTGATATTAATATTTCTGAAGGGCCCCTAACCCAGTCTGATGGGGCCAGGGAGGTTTTGTCTGAGGGAGAAATTACTGATTCAGGGAACATTTCTCAACAGGCTGAACCTGATGTGATTGCATTTAAATTTAAGTTGGAACATCTCCGCATTCTGCTTAAGGAGGTATTATCCACTCTGGATGATTGTGACAAGTTGGTCATCCCAGAGAAACTTTGTAAAATGGACAAGTTCCTAGAGGTGCCGGGGCTCCCAGAAGCTTTTCCTATACCCAAGCGGGTGGCGGACATTGTTAATAAAGAATGGGAAAGGCCCGGTATTCCTTTCGTCCCTCCCCCCATATTTAAAAAATTGTTTCCTATGGTCGACCCCAGAAAGGACTTATGGCAGACAGTCCCCAAGGTCGAGGGAGCGGTTTCCACTTTAAACAAACGCACCACTATACCCATAGAGGATAGTTGTGCTTTCAAAGATCCTATGGATAAAAAATTAGAAGGTTTGCTTAAAAAGATGTTTGTTCAGCAAGGTTACCTTCTACAACCAATTTCATGCATTGTCCCTGTCGCTACAGCCAGGGCCGCCACTAGAAATTTTGGGGCCCCTGACTTAACCATTGATCAGGGCCCCCCCCCCGACATGTGCAATTTTTGACCAAGTGACTAAAACGTATATGCACTTTATTCTTAAGTGCCTATTTAAACTTGGAAATGTTGTAAAGGTAGTTACAAACACACAGACACCCCCCCCCCCCCCCCCCCCATTTGACATGTGCAATTTTTGACCAAGTGACTAAAACGTATATGCACTTTATTCTTAAGTGTCTATTTAAACTTGGAAATGTTGTAAAGGTAGTAACATACAAACACACAGACACACTCATATACTGAAACACACACACACTCACACAGAAGGATTCACATATAGACGCTCTAGCAGACATACAAAGAAGCACACTCAGACACCCAAACAGACACTGACATAGACCTGACAAGTAATGAGGTAGTTTTGTAAAAAAAAGAGATTTAGAAAGCAAAATATGGAGTTCTGATTATCTTTTTGTAAAGGAAGATGTCAACTAAATGATGACAACAGCATGCAGTGGCTGAATGGAAGGGCCCTGAACTGCCTAAACAATAATTTAAAGGTTAAATGGTGGATTAGGTGACTTCCGGAAAGGTCTCATTAGTCTCAAAGTCTGTAGAAAGATGTGAATCAGTAGTAAGGTCAAAATGTCCTAAAAAGGAACAGACAATGGACACACACAAACTGAAACACAAACTTGCACATACACCCAAGGAAACACCGACAGAGACAGCCTCAGAAAACACACAGACATACACACACACACACACACACACAGAGAGACACCCACAGAAAACACACAAAGACATACACACACACACAGAGACAACCACATAAAACACAGAAAGACATATACATTTACACACCTTCACTGAGACATCCACAGAAAACACACAAAGACATACACACACCCTCACAGAGACACCCACAGAAAACACACACCCTCACAGAGACATCCACAGAAAACACAGACATACACACCCACCCTCATAGAGGCATCCAGGGAAATACACAAAGACAAACATACACACACCCTCACAGAGACACCCATAGAAAAAGCACAAAGATATATGCACACACCCTCACAGACATCCACAGAAAATGCACAGACATACACACCCACCCTCACAGAGAGACCCACAGAATAACAATACATACACACTCATAGAGACACAAACCAAAGCACAAAGACATAAACACAGACACCCACAGAAACACTCACAGGAGGAAACATGTATGCACCTTGCATCCCCTAAATCAACAGTGCGTGACATGCATGATAAAAAAAAATGCAGAAATTAAGAGATCACTTTTTAAAGAATTATATTTGTAAATGTGCAAACAAAAATAATTCTGTGAATTCAAAATAGTACATTAATGATCTGGGTAGATGGCTAGATAAAGAAAAGTACTTAAGGTTGACAGTTTGTTTTTTCCCCATTTTCCCCAACCAAGAGCACAACTTCAAATATAGTGTACAAATGTTCCCATCTGTCAGCTGTACTTATCGATTTTGAAAATGCTGTACTCTATATGGTCTTGGTGGAACCATAAGCTGTGGTACTCATACCATTAGATCTGGTTAAATGCAGGATTTAGGCTTGTTGGTATGTATTTCAAAATTAAGCCAGCTGTGGAGTTAACCTGTCTCATTTCAAATTAAAAAAATGCATATCTGCCAAAAGGGCACCTACCGTTTGTGTATTGAGGAGGAAACATTTCTGCATGGTTTTAAATATAGAATTTCTACAGCATTATCAAATAATCATAAATACACTGTTGCTAAAAAAAATGTGTTTTTATGGACCCCTGGCCCCACCATACAATTACTACCACACTGAAGTTACAATCTGAAATTGCACAAAGAAACAAAAAACATTTACTAAGTAATTCCTACCTCTTCTGCAAATGAAAGTGATCTGCTGTCTCACTTAGGCACACACTGTACAAACAAAGTGCCAAGTCTGTCTCACACTGTGCATAGTGGTTTAGTGCACACTTAGAAATCCTCTCAAATGCTAATACTTTACTCCTTGTAATAACATTTCCCATGCTCAATTAGCACTCTGCTGTAGTACCCACTGGTGGCTGCCAAATTAAAAAAAAAAAAAAAAAAAAAAATTTTTTTTTTTTTTTAGTTCTTGCCTCATGGGGCCCCCCTGACCCATTGGGCCCCTGACAGGAGTCGCCCCTGTCACCCCCTGATGGCGGCCCTGGCTACAGCCGCATGTTTCTGGTTCGATGATCTGATAAGTGCGGTCGATAGTGATTCTCCTCCTTTGGAGGAGATTATGGACAGAATCAATGCTCTCAAATTGGCTAATTCTTTCACCCTAGACGCCACTTTGCAATTGGCTAGGTTAGCGGCTAAGAATTCTGGGTTTGCTATCGTGGCGCGCAGAGCGCTTTGGTTGAAATCTTGGTCGGCTGATGCGTCTTCCAAGAACAAGCTACTTAACATTCCTTTCAAGGGGAAAACGCTGTTTGGCCCTGACTTGAAAGAGATTATCTCTGATATCACTGGGGGTAAGGGCCATGCCCTTCCTCAGGATCGGCCTTTCAAGGCAAAAAATAAACCTAATTTTCGTCCCTTTCGTAGAAACGGACCAGCCCAAGGTGCTACGTCCTCTAAGCAAGAGGGTAATACTTCTCAAGCCAAGCCAGCTTGGAGACCAATGCAAGGCTGGAACAAGGGAAAGCAGGCCAAGAAACCTGCCACTGCTACCAAGACAGCATGAAATGTTGGCCCCCGATCCGGAACCGGATCTGGTGGGGGGCAGACTCTCTCTCTTCGCTCAGGCTTGGGCAAGAGATGTTCTGGATCCTTGGGCGCTAGAAATAGTCTCCCAAGGTTATCTTCTGGAATTCAAGGGACTTCCCCCAAGGGGGAGGTTCCACAGGTCTCAGTTGTCTTCAGACCACATAAAAAGACAGGCATTCTTACATTGTGTAGAAGACCTGTTAAAAATGGGAGTGATTCATCCTGTTCCATTAAGAGAACAAGGGATGGGGTTCTACTCCAATCTGTTCATAGTTCCCAAAAAAGAGGGAACGTTCAGACCAATCTTAGATCTCAAGATCTTAAACAAGTTTCTCAAGGTTCCATCGTTCAAGATGGAAACCATTCGAACTATTCTTCCTTCCATCCAGGAAGGTCAATTCATGACCACGGTGGATTTAAAGGATGCGTATCTACATATTCCTATCCACAAGGAACATCATCGGTTCCTAAGGTTCGCATTCCTGGACAAACATTACCAGTTCGTGGCGCTTCCTTTCGGATTAGCCACTGCTCCAAGGATTTTCACAAAGGTACTAGGGTCCCTTCTAGCTGTGCTAAGACCAAGGGGCATTGCTGTAGTACCTTACTTGGACGACATTCTGATTCAAGCGTCGTCCCTTCCTCAAGCAAAGGCTCACACGGACATTGTCCTGGCCTTTCTCAGATCTCACGGGTGGAAAGTGAACGTGGAAAAGAGTTCTCTATCCCCGTCAACAAGGGTTCCCTTCTTGGGAACAATAATAGACTCCTTAGAAATGAGGATTTTTTTGACAGAAGCCAGAAAAACAAAGCTTCTAGACTCTTGTCGGATACTTCATTCCGTTCCTCTTCCTTCCATAGCTCAGTGCATGGAAGTGATCGGGTTGATGGAAGCGGCAATGGACATAGTTCCTTTTGCGCGCATTCATCTAAGACCATTACAACTGTGCATGCTCAGTCAGTGGAATGGGGACTATACAGACTTGTCTCCGAAGATACAAGTAAATCAGAGGACCAGAGACTCACTCCGTTGGTGGCTGTCCCTGGACAACCTGTCACAAGGGATGACATTCCGCAGACCAGAGTGGGTCATTGTCACGACCGACGCCAGTCTGATGGGCTGGGGCGCGGTCTGGGGATCCCTGAAAGCTCAGGGTCTTTGGTCTCGGGAAGAATCTCTTCTACCGATAAATATTCTGGAACTGAGAGCGATATTCAATGCTCTCAAGGCTTGGCCTCAGCTAGCGAGGGCCAAGTTCATACGGTTTCAATCAGACAACATGACAACTGTTGCGTACATCAACCATCAGGGGGGAACAAGGAGTTCCCTAGCGATGGAAGAAGTGAACAAAATCATTCTATGGGCGGAGTCTCACTCCTGCCACCTGTCTGCTATCCACATCCCAGGAGTGGAAAATTGGGAAGCGGATTTTCTGAGTCGTCAGACATTGCATCCGGGGGAGTGGGAACTCCATCCGGAAATCTTTGCCCAAGTCACTCAGCTGTGGGGCATTCCAGACATGGATCTGATGGCCTCTCGTCAGAACTTCAAAGTTCCTTGCTACGGGTCCAGATCCAGGGATCCCAAGGCGGCTCTAGTGGATGCACTAGTAGCACCTTGGACCTTCAAACTAGCTTATGTGTTCCCGCCGTTTCCTCTCATCCCCAGGCTGGTAGCCAGGATCAATCAGGAGAGGGCGTCGGTGATCTTGATAGCTCCTGCGTGGCCACGCAGGACTTGGTATGCAGATCTGGTGAATATGTCATCGGCTCCACCTTGGAAGCTACCTTTGAGACGAGACCTTCTTGTTCAGGGTCCGTTCGAACATCCGAATCTGGTTTCACTCCAGTTGACTGCTTGGAGATTGAACGCTTGATTTTATCGAAGCGAGGGTTCTCAGATTCTGTTATTGATACTCTTGTTCAGGCCAGAAAGCCTGTAACTAGAAAGATTTACCACAAAATTTGGAAAAAATATATCTGTTGGTGTGAATCTAAAGGATTCTCTTGGGACAAGGTTAAGATTCCTAGGATTCTATCCTTCCTTCAAGAAGGATTGGAAAAAGGATTATCTGCAAGTTCCCTGAAGGGACAGATTTCTGCCTTGTCGGTGTTACTTCACAAAAGACTGGCTGCTGTGCCAGATGTTCAAGCCTTTGTTCAGGCTCTGGTTAGAATTAAGCCTGTTTACAAACCTTTGACTCCTCCTTGGAGTCTCAATTTAGTTCTTTCAGTTCTTCAGGGGGTTCCGTTTGAACCCTTGCATTCCGTTGATATTAAGTTATTATCTTGGGAAGTTTTGTTTTTAGTTGCAATTTCTTCTGCCAGAAGAGTTTCAGAATTATCTGCTCTGCAGTGTTCTCCTCCTTATCTGGTGTTCCATGCAGATAAGGTGGTTTTACGTACTAAACCTGGTTTTCTTCCAAAAGTTGTTTCTAACAAAAACATTAACCAGGAGATTATCGTACCTTCTCTGTGTCCGAAACCAGTTTCAAAGAAGGAACGTTTGTTGCACAATTTGGATGTTGTTCGCGCTCTAAAATTCTATTTAGAGGCTACAAAGGATTTTAGACAAACATCTTCCTTGTTTGTTGTTTATTCTGGTAAAAGGAGAGGTCAAAAAGCAACTTCTACCTCTCTCTCTTTTTGGATTAAAAGCATCATCAGATTGGCTTACGAGACTGCCGGACGGCAGCCTCCCGAAAGAATCACAGCTCATTCCACTAGGGCTGTGGCTTCCACATGGGCCTTCAAGAACGAGGCTTCTGTTGATCAGATATGTAGGGCAGCGACTTGGTCTTCACTGCACACTTTTACCAAATTTTACAAGTTTGATACTTTTGCTTCTTCTGAGGCTATTTTTGGGAGAAAGGTTTTGCAAGCCGTGGTGCCTTCCTTTTAGGTGACCTGATTTGCTCCCTCCCTTCATCCGTGTCCTAAAGCTTTGGTATTGGTTCCCACAAGTAAGGATGACGCCGTGGACCGGACACACCTATGTTGGAGAAAACAGAATTTATGTTTACCTGATAAATTACTTTCTCCAACGGTGTGTCCGGTCCACGGCCCGCCCTGGTTTTTTTAAGCAGGTCTGATAATTTATTTTCTTTAACTACAGTCACCACGGTACCATATGGTTTCTCCTATGCAAATATTCCTCCTTAACGTCGGTCGAATGACTGGGGTAGGCGGAGCCTAGGAGGGATCATGTGACCAGCTTTGCTGGGCTCTTTGCCATTTCCTGTTGGGGAAGAGAATATCCCACAAGTAAGGATGACGCCGTGGACCGGACACACCGTTGGAGAAAGTAATTTATCAGGTAAACATAAATTCTGTTTTTTTGTCTTTTAAAAAAATTTATCACCAGAGGATTCTGACAAGGGGGAAGTTATGCCGACTAACTCTCCCCACGTATCAGACCCTTTGACTCCTGCTTCAGGGACTCGCGCTCAAATGGCGCCAAGTACATCAAGGGCGCCCATAGCGTTTATTTTACAGGACATGGCGGCAGTCATGGATAATACACTGTCAGCGGTATTTGCCAGACTACCTGAATTTAAAGGAAAGCAAGATAGCTCTGGGGTTAGACCTAATACAGAGCATACAGACGCTTTAAGAACCATGTCTGATACTGCCTCACAATATGCAGAAGCTGAGAAAGGGGAGCTTCAGTCTGTGTGTGATATTTTTGACTCAGGGAAGATGATTTAACCTTATTCTGATATTTCTACATTTAAAATTTAAGCTTGAGAACCACCGCGTGTTGCTCAGGGAGGTTTTAGCTGCTCTGAATGACTGTTACAATTGCAGTGCCAGAGAAATTGTGTAGACTGGATAAATACTATGCAGTGCCGGTGTGTACTGATGTTTTTCCAATACCTAAAGAGGTTTACAGAAATTATTAATAAGGAATGGGATAGACCAGGTGTGCCGTTCTCTTCCCCTCCTATTTTTAGAAAAATGTTTCCAATAGACGCCACCACATGGGACTTATGGCAGACAGTTCCTAAGGTGGAGAGAAGAGTTTCTACTCTAGCAAAGCGTACTATTATCCCTGTCGAGGACAGTTGTGCTTTTTTAGATCCAATGGATAAGAAATTAGTTTTTTATTCTACAGCCCCTTGCATGCATTGCTCCTGTCACTGCTGCTGCGGCGTTCTGGTTTGAGTCTCTGGAAGAGGCTTTACAGGTAGCGACTCCATTGGATGAACATACTTGATAAGCTTAGAGCACTTAAGCTAGCCAATTCCTTTGTTTCTGATGCCATTGTTCATTTGACTAAACTAACGGCTAGGAATTCTGGTTTTGCTATACAGGCGCGCAGAGCGCTATGGCTTATATCATGGTCAGCTGACGTGACTTCAAAAAATAAGCTACTTAACATTCCCTTCAAGGGGCAGACCCTATTCGGGCCTGGTTTGAAGGAGATTATTGCTAATATCACTGGAGGAAAAGGTCATGCCCCTCCTCAGGACAGGTCCAAATCAAGGGCCAAACAGTCTAATTTTCGTGCCTTTCGAAACTTCAAGGCAGGTGCGGCATCAACTTCCTCTAATGCAAAACGAGGGAACTTTTGCTCAGTCCAAGACGGTCTGGAGACAACCAGACCTGGAACAAAGGTAAGCAGGCCAAAAAGCCTGCTGCTGCCTCTAAGACAGCATGAAGGAACGGCCCCCTATCCGGTAACGGATCTTGTAGGGGGCAGACTTTCTCTCTTCGCCCAGGCGTGGGCAAGAGATGCCCAGGATCCCTGGGTGTTGGAAATTATATCCCAGAGATATCTTCTGGACTTAAAAGCTTCACCCCCAAAAGGGAGATTTCACCTTTCACAATTATCTGCAAACCAGATAAAGAGAGAGGCATTCTTACACTGTGTACGAGACCTCCTAGTTATGCGAGTGATCCATCCAGTTCCAAAGGAGGAACAGGGACATAGTTTTTACTCAAATCTGTTTGTGGTTCCCAAAAAAGAGGGAACCTTCAGACCAATTTTTGGATTTAAAGATCTTAAAACAAATTCCTCAGAATTCCATCATTCAAGATGGAAACTATTCGTACCATCCTACCTATGATCCAGGAGGGTCAATATAGGACTACAGTGGATTTGAAGGATGCTTATCTTCACATTCCGATACACAAAGATCATCATCGGTTTCTCAGGTTTGCCTTTCTAGACAGGCATTACCAGTTTGTAGCTCTTCCCTTTGGATTAGCTACAGCCCCAAGAATCTTTATGAAGGTTCTGGGGTCGCTTCTGGCGGTCCTTAGGCCGCGGGGCATAGAAATGGCCCCTTATTTAGACGACATCCTGATACAGGCGTCAAACTTCCAAATTGCCAAGTCTCATACGGACGTAGTACTGGCATTTCTGAGATCGCATGGGTGGAAAGTGAACAAGGAAAGAGTTCTCTATCCCCAATCACAAGAGTTTCCTTCCTAGGGACTCTGATATATTCTGTAGAAATGAAAATTTACCTGATGGAGTCCAGGTTGTCAAAGCTTTTAAATTCCTGCCGTGTTCTTCATTCCATTCCGCGCCCTTTGGGGGCTCAGTGCATGAATGTAATCGGCTTAATGGTAGCGGCAATGGACATAGTGCCGTTTGCACGCCTACATCTCAGACCGCTCGCTGCAACTATGCATGCTCAGTCAGTGGAACGGGGATTTCACAGATTTGTCCCCCTGCTAAATCTGGATCAAGAGACCAGAGATTCTCTTCTCTGGTGGCTATCTCGGGTCCATCTGTCCAAGGGTATGACCTTTCGCAGGCCAGATTGGACAATTGTTACAACAAATGTCAGCCTTCTAAGTTGGGGCACAGTCTGGAACTCCCTAAAGGCTCAGGGATAGTTTTCTAAGTCGTCAGACTTTTTATCCGGGAGAGTGGGAACTCCATCTGGAGGCGTTTGCACAATTGATTCATCATTGGGACAAACAAGAACTGGATCTCATGGCGTCTAGCCAGAACGTCAAGCTTCCACCGTTTCCTCTGCTCCCTCGACTGATTGCCAAGATCAAGCAGGAGAGTGCTTCGGTGATTTTGATAGCGCCTGCGTGGCCACGCAGGACCTGGTATGCAGATCTGGTGGACATGTCATACTTTCCACCATGGACTCTGCTTCTGAGACAGGACCCTCTACCTCAGGGTCCTTTCAATCATCTAAATCTAGCTTCTCTGAGATGGACTGCCTGGAGATTGAACGCTTGATTTTATCAAAGCATGGCTTCTCCGAGTCAGTCATTGATACCTTAATACAGGCACGAAAGCCTGTCACTAGGTAAATTTAACATAAGATATGGTGTAAATATCTTTATTGGTATGAATCCAAGGGTTACTCATGGAGTAAAGTCAGGATTCCCAGGATATTATCTTTTCTCCAAGATGGTTTTGGGAAAAGGATTGTCAGCTAGTTCCTTAAAAGGACAGATTTCTACTCTGTCTATTCTTTTGCACAAGCGTCTGGCAGATATTCCAGACGTTCAGGCATTTTGTCAGGCTTTGGTTAGAATCAAGCCTGTGTTTAAACCTGTTGCTCCGCCATGGAGCTTAAATCTGGTTCTTAAGGTTCTTCAAGGAGTTCCGTTTGAACCTCTTCATTCCATAGATATCAAACTTTTATCTTGGAAAGTTCTTTTTTTTTGGTAGCTATTTCCTCGGCTCGTAGAGTCTCCGAGTTATCTGCTTTACAATGTGATCTCCTTATCTGATCTTCCATACGGATAAGGTAGTCCTGTGTACCAAACCTGGGTTTTTACCTAAGGTGGTATCTAACAAGAATATCAATCAAGAGATTGTTGTTCCATCCTTGTGTCCTAATCCTTCTTCAAAGAAGGAACGTCTATTACACAATCTGGACGTGGTTCGTGCTTCAAAGTTTTACTTACAAGCTACTAAAGATTTCGTCAAACATCTACCTTGTTTGTTGTCTACTCTGGACAGAGGAGAGGTCAAAAGACTTCGGCAACCTCTCTTTCTTTTTGGTTAAGAAGCATAATCCGCTTAGCTTATGAGACTGCTGGACAGCAGCCTCCTGAAAGGATTACAGCTCATTCTACTAGAGCTGTGGCTTTCACTTGGGCCTTTAAAAATGAGGCTTCTGTTGAACAGATTTACAAGGCGGCGACTTGGTCTTCGCTTCATACTTTTTCAAAATTTTCAAATTTGATACTTTGCTTCTTCGGAGGCTATTTTTGGGAGAAAGGTTTTTACAGGCAGTGGTACCTTCCGTTTAAGTACCTGCCTTGTCCCTCCCTTCATCCGTGTACTTTAGCTTTGGTATTGGTATCCCACAAGTAACGGATGATCCGTGGACTGGATACACCTTACAAGAGAAAACACAATTTATGCTTACCTGATAAATTTATTTCTCTTGTGGTGTATCCAGTCCACGGCCCGCCCTGTCATTTTAAGGCAGGTAATTTTTTCATTTAAACTACAGTCGCCACTGCACCCTATGGTTTCTCTTTTCTCTGCGTGTTTTCGGTCGAATGACTGGATATGGCAGTTAGGGGAGGAGCTATATAGCAGCTCTGCTGTGGGTGTACTCTTGCAACTTCCTGTTGGGAAGGAGAATATCCCACAAGTAATGGATGATCCGTGGACTGGATACACCTCAAGATAAATAAATTTATCAGGTAAGCATAAATTGTGTTTTTCTTCTCTGAAGTCCATGTCAGGAGCGACGCTACTAACCTGTCACACTTGAAGGGCCGTGTTCCTGTTTCACGGCGTTGATTCTGGTATGATAGTTTCACTATATATATATATGTATATGGTAACGCAAGAAGACAGGGTCACAGTGTGAGTCCTTTTATCTTTATAGAATCTAGGGCAGGGGTGTCAAACTCATTTTAGTCGCTGGCCATTTTCCATACAAGAACAACTCACGTGGGCCGCTCACTACCTACATATCTTGTCATTGCTAAACAGTGCAGTGGCATTTGCTATAACTGTATACATTTCAAAAAATTGTGTTCTGTAACTCCTAATTAACTTACTCTGGCTTGAGGAAATGTGCTCTAATGCTTTTAAGAAGGTGAGACACACGCTCCATCTGCGACCCACTGTTTATAATAGTGATAGACATACCTGTTGTACATAATATAAATACATAGAAATATATATAAAGTATGTGATTTTAGTTAAAGAGAAAATGATGGAAAGGAATGGACAGAAATGATGTGGGAAATCAGTGCTACCATAGTAATGAACTGCATGTGTTAAAGAAATCATTATGCACTTATCTGTCTTTTTCTTTTTAATAACGTATGTTTTAATGTATGTGCATCCCTAACAGTAAGCGCACTCGCTCTTTAAGTAATAAGCATATTATAATTAATATTTTTCATGGAGGTGGCGTGGGCCGCACAAAATTAGGTTGAGGGCCGCAAGTTTGACACCCCTGATCTAGGGTAATACCCTTGAAAGCGGGTTATGGAACAGGGGGGATTTTATTATGCATAATATTGTTTGTGTTTCTGCTGCACTTGTGTGAGATGAGGCTCTGTCAGTGTGGAACAGTCAGTCATTAGCAAGAGCTTGAGGCAGGGTTTTTTTTTTTTGGTGCGTCTCCCGCTCGAATGCAGGGGAGATCCTGCATGGCACTCCATGTGACCCTGTGTGGCCTCTGTAACTTACTCTCTTGCGACCTGCGTTCGGAGGAGACAAAAGCGGTTTCTTGTAGTCTGGGTCATAGGAGGTGGTGAGTGCCCCGGCCATTGGGATATAAAGGTACCATTTAATAATTTGATCAAGTCCGTAATAAAGGAGCAAGCTATGGAGGACTCTGATATGTTGGAGGTTACTCCCTCTTTATCTAAACCTATTAACTGTGTATACTGTGAGGAGGTTTCAGTTTAACCGCCGACACAACTCTGTTCCACATGCTTTGACAATATTGCTGTATCAAAAAAGAATAAAGTATTTAGGGCTAGATTTATCAAGCCCCTACGGAAGCAAGTTCTCACAAGAACTGGCTCGCCGTGATTTATCAAGCAGCGGTCACCAGATTGACAGCTCCTGCCCGCGCGTGATTGGCTGTGCGCGGGCAGGGGGCGGGATTGCACGCGAGCGCAAAATTGCGCTCGTATGCAATGCCAAATACCTGTGGGTAATTTCGCCCCGCCACAGGCGAGCTGAGGTGTACAGGGGCGCGTATACACGCCCCTGTACGCCTCAGCTATAATAAATCTAGCCCTTAGTACAAATCGGCCGTCCACCTCTGAGGGTTCTCTGCCCCACGATGTGCGTTCCCTACAATCATCTCCGATTACAACAGCAGTTCCCCAGGGCACTACTAATCCTTCCATGGGAGGGGCCCTTTCGCCTCCAGACTTCACAGATCATTTACAGACGGCGGTTTCTGCAGCCATAAATGCGATGCCTCATCCTACTAAGAGGAAGGTTTGGCACTGCTATCCGTCTC